>NC_052149.1:139319062-139634909 GCF_902713615.1 Scyliorhinus canicula
ACCATCGTCCAGTACCTTTCCCAAAACAGCTGTTCTTCACATGCAAAGTCAGTGGCTGATTATTCAACTGCAGTGGCCACCACAGGGCACATCTTGGCCTCATCCAACTCTTACATCCAGTAAGTGTCACTGAAAAAGATCAGGATAGTATTCACCCCCTCCTCCTTGTATAATATTGCTGAGGCCTATTCAAGATACCACAATGATGTCTCTTTAAATAGAATTAGGTCTATTTACCATTGATATGTTTGCCTCTAATTATGTGGAACCTATGTTATATATATGGAATTGTTAGGCCCAGTATGATTGTTAGGTAATTGCAGAATGTACAAAAGTAATGTTGCACAGTAAAAAAAAAGACATCATGCTTACTCAACTTTTAAAAGGTTTGATTTGGAGCACACGGTATAGTCCATCACAAATCACCCAGGTTTGCAGCAAAGTTAATGTTATTGAGGTAAGCCTTTGCCAAGTGGCAGGGAGAATCAAAGGATCAACTGATAATGAAACCACTATCGCAGGCGGTTAATTGATGCAGACAACGTGAAGAATGCAGTGGCAATGTCACTGCAGTCTGTTCTGCAATTTTGCTTTTACTTTAGCCTGATTTCAACCTAGCAATTTTCACCAATTCCCTCTTGGTAGCCATTAAATCTAATCTGTTGCTCATCACATTATAACGGGATAATACCAATTTAAGCCCATTTAGTCAGTCTAAGAACCGAATTGTATTTATAGAGTCATGTCGCACAGAAGGATGCCAACTGACCCAACGTGCCTCCACCAGGTTTCTGAAAGAGCGATCAATTAGCCCCACTGCTCTACTGTTACTCACAACTTCCTTTGAGGATTCATGTCGCCAGGATCTTGCGCTATCCTTCAGCAAGTTGACTAATATTATTCATGGTTATGATGTAGACTTTGCTTTGCTGAATCTTATACATAAAACCAATTCAACACCTGAAATGAGGCAATCACTGTTGTGGTCTCTGACCCTGATGGAAAGCTTAATTCCAATGTCAATATGGCAGTGATTTTTCAATGAGTTCAAATAAAATCCCTCAATAAATGAATACAACCTGAATCTGTGAGCAACAGGGAGATTTTCAGATGAAGTACTACTTAAATTTTTGAGCCAAAGCATGAAACAAAAGACTGTTGATTTACATACAGATATAGATAAGCAAACCCTTCCAGTGCACGAGGGTGGGGAGATTTGTGACACATTGCTGGGCTGTCCTGAACTGGTGATCTTAGCCAAAGCAGCAAAAGAGGCTCTGATTTAATAGACCAAGTAATGGTGGAAGATTAGTCAGACTTCCTTGTCCTTTCCGTTCTTGAGACACTGACCACTGCCCCCCCCCCCCCCCCCCCCCCCCCCCGTTTGGAAAGGTTCAGGATTGGCCATAGTCATGATCGTCGCCAGTGTTAAGCCTCACAGCCACTTAACATCCAACAAGCGTTAATTTTTTAAAAAATCATTCATGCGCTGTGGGCATCGCTGGCTGGGCCAGCATTTATTGTCCACCCCCAATTACCCTCAAATTGAGTGGCTTGCTAAACCATTGCAGGGAACAGTTAAGAGTCAAGCACATTGCCATGGGTCTGGAGCTACATGTAGGCCAGACGAGGTAGGGGCTGCAGATTTATGTCCGTAAAGGACATTAGCGAACCAGATGGGATTTTATAACAATCAACAATGGTTTCATTTTCATTTGACGTTTAATTTCAGAATTTAATTGAAATCAAATTTCACCATCTTCCATGGTGGGATTTGAACCCGGATCTCCAGAGCATTACCCTGCATCTCTAGATTACTGGTCCAATGACAATATCACTACATTATTGCCTCCCCATCGTGTGAATAGCTCACTTTCACTGATTATTCAGGTTTACAATTACTACCTGATGCTGGAACCCATGGAACTGAACCCCAGCAACAGAAGAGAGGTTTAACAGGCTTTAATATCCACCTCTGCAACTCAGCTAAGGCCATAACGATCTGCAGCTTGCAACACTTCAGCAGCTTTGAAACTCATTAGGTATACAAAACCTCATTTACAAGACACATCTTCTTCATTTCTTTTACCAATCTTTTAAAGAGCGATTTCAGCCTTGTTGTTATTAACGGTACATTGAGAGTAAGTGGAATCCACTTCCTAAAAATACTGCCATGACTAAAGAGGAAGGAAGATGCGATTTGAATATTATGAACTGCGTTCGCTGTTCATTAAGTGATCAAATGAATAAGTTAACTAGATTGGGACTGGAACTGGGGAAAGTGCAAAAATAAAGACTGCCTTGGAAAAAATGTGTTTTTGTGTGAACCCTATGCTGATGGTGAGAACTTGTCTTTCTTTACATTGTGCTTTCAAATGTGAATTAACATGTCCAAAATTTGACTGATCACAAAACTCACATCTGCCAAGATTTTTTTAATTGGTTCCCTCAACTCCAAGACAGAGACACAACAATCTGTTTCGAACACAGGCACACACAAAAAGCCTGCTAACAGAGTAATCAAATAAATACCAGATACAATTCTTGGAACATCATCATAAAAATGATGATCAATCCTTGGACTGAAGAAATATTTTCCTAACTTTAAAAAAAAACATTTTTCAGCACCTTGGACAGATCACAGAACGAGTTCAAATAGCAGCCAATTAAATTTTCTGCTTTCCCCACCCATCGAGACACAATGCCAAACAAACTATTTCAAGTAAAATCCAAATTTTTTACAAGAAATTTTCATTCACTCGGCATCCCACTACATCGGAACTGCTTTGAATATAACCAATATTTGATGGAATAGAGGCAAGACCGCGTCTTCATTCATTTACAGAAAACAATCTAATGTTGCAATATTCACAGCCGGACTTAGATCAGAAAATTATAATTCAGTGTCAGGGCTCCCCATTTTTATTTTTGTTTAAAACTCTTTGTGTAGCATCATTAATTCTCAAAAGGGAATGTTCAAACTGTTAAAGTTGAAATTTCACTTACCAAATGCCAACGGGGAACAAACAGGAATCTGAGGGAACATTCACAAACCAGCTGCCGAGGCACATCAAACCCGCTTAACATTACACCAAAGGTAAGTTATCCCCTGTTTCATCCCACTGGTCTTCCCAGTAGACCTTGGGTGAACAGAATGAAGATTTGTTTGGAGATGTTAGGCTCAGACTGTTTTCGTTAGAAAGACGGAGGTTGAGAGATGACTTGATAGATGTCTACAAGGTTATGAGGGGCATGGATAGAGTGGATGGACAGGCACTCTTTCCCAGGGTGGAGGGGGTCAGTCACCAGGGGGCATAGTTTTAAGGTCCGTGGGGCAAAGTTTAGAGGAGGTGTGCGAGGCAGGTTTTTTACGCAGAGGGTGGTCATGCCTGGAACGCGTTGCCAAGGGAGGTTGTGGAAGCAGATACAATAATGGCATTCAAAAGGCATCTTGAGAAACACATGGAAAGGACAGATATGGAGGGAAATGGAACAAAGAAGCATTGAGGTTTTTGGCAACGGTTGGTATCATGACAGGTACAGGCTTGGAGGGCCAGAGGGCTGTTCCTGTGCTGTATTGTTCTTTGTATGTGGGCAGCTGAAAATTGACTGCCAAAGAAGGAAAACAGTTTCCAACCATTTCTTGCCAATTTCACACAGGGAGCAGAAAAGAATAGTGGCGGGCAGCTCCGGCAGCACCTATTCTGCTGGCCAGAATAGTAGGATCTGCATTAGATTTTGCACTTGGAACCTCACTAATTATGCACCGGCAAGTATTCCTCAGACTGGCAGCTGATTCGCCTGTGTGCCATCAGCTAGTGGGTTCAAAGGTCCCAGCGCCATTTTTAAATACCAGTCCAGCATACTCATATCACTCTTTCCAGTCTACCTGTCTTTACCAGGCCGTGCAGGATTTCAGCAACCTTTGCCATGGAGAGAAAATTCATGTGGAAAGTGTGCTGGGAAGGATGATCAGAATGTCGAATTCACTCCCTCAAGAGGGCCACAGATGTAAAATCAATTGTGGTCTTCCAAACGACTACATAGCTACATAGAGGGCAAAAAAATAATTTACATTCATGTTTTGTTTTCACATTGCCAGGACATCTCAAAGCATTTCAAAGCCAATAAACTACTTTTAAAGTGTAAATGGTTATTTCGTAACAGACATAGCGACCAATTTGTGCACAAGAATGAGTGTTTAGCAAGCCGCTGGGGTAACTCCCCTATTTTTCTCTGAATAGTGCCACCGGATCTTTAATATTCTCCTGAGGGAGCAAACAGGACCTCAGGTTAATTGTCTGATCTGAAATACATTTTCCCAGCATTTCTCCGCTGAAATGTCTGTCTAACTCACATTCTCAAATTCCTGGAGCAGTGGTTGAACTCATAATCTTGTGACTCAGGGGTGGGAATGCTACGCAGTGAGCCAAGGCAGACACTCTCAGTAAGCAAGCATCCAAGATAAGACAGCTACAGGCTTGAATCTGAGACTTTTAAAAAAAATGTATTTATTCAAAGTTTTTCAATAATTTTACAAAACACTCCAAAAAGGAAAATAATACAAAAAAAGGGGCAACATGCCAACCAAACAGAACAACTTAACCCACTAAACGATAAACAGTTTAACAAATTAACACCCAACTCAAAACAAAATAGGGCGAGCGTCCCTTACAAAAAGGAAGAGAAAAAAAAGAAAACAGCCCCCCCACCGAGTTGCTGCTGCTGTTGACCGCCACCTAACGTTCCGCGAGAAAGTCAAGGAGCGATTGCCGCCGCCCGGAGAACCCCTGTAAGGACCCACACAAGGCAAACTTTATCTTCTCCAACCTGAGAAACCCCGCCATGTCATTGACCCAAGCCTCCACGCTTAGGGGATTCGCGTCCCTCCACAATAGGGAGCCTTCTCCGGGCTACCAAGGAGGCAAAGGCCAAAACTCCAGCCTCTTTCGACTCCTGCATTCCCGGATCTTCCGATACCCCAAATATCACTATCCCCCAATTGCTTTTTACCCGAGTATCCAAGACCTTGGACATAACCTTTGCAAAGCCCTTCCAAAACTCCGCAAGCGCCGGGCATGCCCAGAACATATGGCCGTAGTTAGCTGGGCTCCCCGAACACCTCACACATCTGTCCTCCACCCCAAAAAACTTACTCACCCTCGCCCCTGTCATATGCGCCCTGTGTACCACTTTAAACTGGATCAGGCTGAGCCTGGCGCAAGATGAGGAGGAATTGACCCTGCCCAGGGCGTCTGCCCACAGGCCCTCATCTAGCTCCTCACCCAGCTCCTCTTCCCACTTGCCCTTCAGCTCCTCCACCAAGGCTTCCTCCACATTCTGCAGCTCCTGGTATATCTCCGAGATCTTACCCTCTCCGACCCCCGCCCCCGAGATCATCCTGCCCTGTATCCTTCGGGCAGGCAGCAGCGGGAATTCCCCTACCTGCTTCCTGACAAGCGCCAGAACCTGCATATACCTGAAGGCATTTCCCGGGGGGAACCCAAATTTCTCCTCCAGTGCCCTCAGACTGGCAAAAGTCCCGTCAATGAATAAATCCCCCATCCTTCTAATTTCCGCCCGGTGCCAACTTCGGAACCCACCATCTATCCTGCCCGGGTACTTATTGCTGGTACAGCTCCACACACTGAGAACATGGAATCAAGAGCGAATCTGAAATGGAGGTTAACGCAGGCAACAAGGTCATTCATTTTGTGACCTTACAATCCTTGTGGAGTAGGCTCACAGAATCAGTGCAACTCTTCAATCCTATCTCTCATTAATAGTCTGACCCTACCTTCAGGTTTGGAGGAAATTGTCAGTTAGCTTTACAGTCAATATTTCCTCTACTCTGACTGAAATCAGATACCATTCTTAAACAGTGCCAGACAGCAGGGTGAAGGACATGCTGACCAGGACTAACTGGTTACAACACATTCTAACCTCCTCCTTAGGCAGCAAAAGGAAGGCAGATTGCTGGCATTTTAAACAAGCTCTAGAATGAAAGTTAAGGGTCAGGTAGGGAAGAGTTGCAGAATGCAATATTAGATAGCAACTAACTTTAACATGCATCATGCCATGCTCTTATTGAATGGTGGGGTAGGCGCGAAGGGCCAAGTGGCCTAATCCTGCTCCTAATTTCTCACTTTGTATGTGGAAATATCTCAAAACAGATTCTGTCAAATTTACCCATTTTGATTGTATTGCCTGATATGTGTAGAGAAAGCAATCAATTTAAATGACTGCCTCCTAACGCATAGCAAGACATTGGTTATCCAACATTAATGTCACAATGAAATTATAAAGAAAGCAGTTGCCTTTTGTGTTTGCTTAATAAAATATATTTAAAACATTTAAAATGCTAAGAGCTTATTTGAACTAATCTTTCAGAAAATGGAGAAGAGTAATACTGCTAATAGCCTTTCCACAAGATTACCAGAGAATAAGCATTAAATAGCTCATTTAATAGAATGCCCAAAGAAAGCAGATTTACAGCCAACATTATGGTTAAGATGCTAATTAGAAACCCATTGTTGGCACTGTTATCAAACCAGGCAGCTTTAGTTGCCTATTGCTAAACCCCTTCCACTGCCATTGTGATAAGACTTTGCAAAAGGAGGTTATGCAAGATGAAACCCTCTGTGCTCTTTTCAAATCTTTCTGCATGGAACACCCCATTTCCAACTAACCGGGTCCCAGCAACTCCCTGGAAATATTAAAATAATCACGTGAAACTCACCAAATCTTGATGACCTTTGGGGATTCTCTGTAAATACAGAGAATCTGTAAACAATAAATCACTTCTAAGGTCCGCTTTGTTAAGTATATCAATTGAGGTTCAATAAATTTGATTAATGTCAACTTGAGCCTATATAAAGAGACACTTGCTGACAGAAGAGTTGAATGGAGTCAGGAGATATATACCTGTAATGTTTCACTCCGTGAATAAATATATTCCAAGTAAAGACTGGCTTTGGATTCCTCCAGGCTATCAGGAGTGTAATACTTCTGTAAATAGTGAGTCACTCAACATCCTCCTGTAAATATTCAGTCACTTACAAGGGCTCTCTTCGAATGTTGATTCACTTCCAAGAACCCTCTATAAATATTGATATATTTGTGACACAACTTGTAAAAATGGACATATTCTTGATTAACCCAGGGAAATAGTGCATAGGAACCAGTTGCAACACACTCAGAAGGAACCCTTGAAAATGAGAGCACCACCAAAGACTGACATGGTCTGAATTTACAAAGGACAGTACCAGCTGCCCAAAGTAAAACATGAAAACAGAGAAAATGTACAACACATTAGGCCATTCAGTCCATTGTGCCTGTGCCAGCTATCTAGAGTAAATCTCACTTTCCAGCTCCAGGTCTGCTAATGGAAACAGATTCTTTCTTTCCACTTTCGCCAGCCCCCTCCGAAATACAACTCAATTAAATGTCCCCTTCAACTTCCTCTCTTTCAAAGAAAGCAACTCCAGCTATCCAATCTTTCCTCACAGCTAAAATTCTCCAGTTCTGGCAACATTTTCAAATTTCCTCTGTACCCTTCTGATGTATAGTTACACCCTTCATATAATGTGGTGACCAGAGCTGTAAAGCCAGGGCTGCACTCCAGCTGCAGCCTGTCAAATTCATTTTACAGTTCTCGAATAACCTTTCTGCTCCTATATTCTATGCCTTGGCCAATCAAGGAAATTACCCTTCATCAAACTAATCCACCTGTCCTAGTGCCTTAAGCCAGGGATCTGTAGACATGGCTCAGAATTCTACAGCCAATTAGGCCGGAGGGATACTCTGGTCCTGCCAGAAGTGCACTCCCTCCCATGTGTTTCCCGGTGGCATGGGATGGCTTCAATGTAATTCCCAGTGACAGCGGCGGGAGCACAGAATCCTGCCACCAGCAAACGGCGCGCCAACTCCTGTTGCCGAGAAACACGCGGCTAAGAGGCTGGAGAATCCCATCCACGGTCTACAAAATCCTTCTGTTCCATGCAACTCTCCGTCTCCTACCATTTATTTTAGATTCCCTTGCCTGTTTCATCCTCCCTAAATGCATTATCTCACATTGTGGCAGACTGATTGATATTTTTCTGCCCATTTTTCTTACCTGTCCACTGATTTTTCCCCCCTACAGTTTAAAGATCTATTCCTCACACTTTTCAATTCATCTAAAAATTTCTGAATCATGCCACAAGTCAAAATCATTGATATGCAAGAGCATGAACAGCAAGAGGCCCTGTACCGAGCCCCGAGGAGCCTCACTGGAATCAACCTGCTAGCCACAAAAACCACCCGACCATTGCGTTTCGCTTCTTGTCACTGAGCAAATTTTGGATCCAATATGCAACATTTCCTTGCGTCTCATGAGCTTCAAATTTTCAGGTCAGTCTGCCATGTGGGACCTGTCGAAAGCCTTGCTAAAATCCATGTGGGCCACAATTACATCAAACACACTGTCCTCGATGTGAACATTACAGGGATTGTTGTATTATCATACAGAGCAACAAAGAAATGCTGCGCTACTGAGTCAACGGCTGTAAAAAAATGCAAAATATTAGAACACAATTGAACATAGATTTGTGGTGTCAGGGATCCTGTGGGTTCTGTCACATTGCCCCGGGTCTTGGGTTGTTGGCAACGTGCGAGGTGCCTACCTGGTTTAATTAGTGTGAATTGGAAAGTAAATCTCATTTTCTCTCACACACACCAACACAGTGCACTTAATTAGGGTTGGAGACTGCAAGCTAGAGAAATTTGATATAAGGCTGTATCAAGTGGACCTTTTCCTGCTGCTAAGTTACGGTGGCACTATACATGAAGCAAAGTTGTTTATTTAGCATGCATTTCTCTGCTGCGTAGTTTATGGCTGTATGATTCATGCAGAGTTAAGTACAGTTGACAAGTTTAGTCCCGATGACTAAGTTGAACCATATCGATCAACTATCTGCATTCTGTCTAATAACTGCAACCTTTTGTCCTCAACTTTTTTCTCCACCTTTAAAATTCTGCTTAAACTGCCATCAGTCCAGCAGTGACATTGTCCACATTCTTCAGGGACTGTTCTTTTCTTCCTCTGTAAAGTGCTTTGGGATGTTTTTCTATGATCGAGGCACTGTACAAGTGCATAAGTACACGCTGTTGTTTTAACCAAGGACATGCAGCAAAAAAAAAGGTCATGGTCTATCTCGAAAGCCTCAGAGCCACAAATAAACCTTTTTTTTAATCTTGAAAGATGAAGGGAATTGATAAAGATGTTCAACACCAACGAAGGATTCTACTTCCAGAAGCAAAAAGTAAAGTTAAGAATAAGCACAGAAGCCAGGCAGAACTTAATTCACCCAAAGAGCAATTCAGTTCTGAAATAACTTAGCAGAAAAGGAAAGTGAGGTGGTCTCTTGGTGCAGTGGATAGTGTCGCTGCCTCTGAGCCAGAGGTTCCAGGTTCATGTTCCACCCCAGGGCTTGATGCTCACAGTAGGAGTGTTCATAATGTGGCCAAACAGGTTGATTAGCAACCTGTACATCTTTCCAGTATGCCAAAGAAGGTGGTAAGAGTGGGCGAGTTCCTGGTCAGCTCTACGTGATGTTGAGTGACACCCCTCAGGCTACAGCCTTCCAGAGAAATGGGGCACAATTCTCACAGCCCCACGCCGGGCCGGAGAATCGCCGCAACTGCGCCACGCGATTCTCCAAGATGCGGAGAATCGGCGGCATTTGCGCCGGCGCATTTGGCACAGCGCTGGTCGCGGGCCGCTGTACGAGGCCGGGCTGCAGATTCTCCGGCCCGGATGGAAAGCAGAGTCCCGCCAACGACATCCACACCTGGTCGCTGCTGGCAGAAACTCTGCACGGAGGGTCGGGTGGGGTGCTCTGTCCCCGGGGGGGCCTTCAATGGGGTCTGGCCAACGATCAGGGCCACCAATCGGTGGGCCGGCCTCTTCCGCCCCCCCCACCACCACCCTGGGCCTACATTGTTGCGCGTCGGCCCCAGAACCCCCACGCCATGTTGCGTCGGGGCCGGCGCATTCCGTAAAGCCACTGCGCATGTGCGGGTTCGCGCCGCCAGTGCACGCCAGGAAGTGAGGCTGGTGCAGCGTGAACCGCTCCAGAGCCGTGCTGGCCCGGAATTGCTAGTGCCCGTGCCTGTTTCACGCCGTCGCGTTTTGGACACTCTGTCCCGCGATCGGAGAATCGCGCCCTCTATTTCAAATGCTGTTTTGTATCATCAGTTATTACGTGACATAAAATCAATGAACACCCATCCCAAGGGGCTTCTGTATCATTCTGTAACTGAAGAATGTAAACTGAAGAATTCTAATCTTAGAACAAATTAAGAGTGCTGAAAGCATTCAAATGAATGGGAATGGATTCAGAGGCTCTCAGCTGACAAACAGCTTTTGAATATTCCTCAGAGAAAGTGTGCTATTTTTTCCGCAAATAATTGCTACTGCACTGATTTCAGTGGTAGGGTGATGAATAGTGTAATTAAAGCCCGATAATACTAACCCAGTACTGCAAGAGAAACCACAGACGCCTTCGGACCTGTTACAACATTCCTGAATGGTAGCGTCAGAAGTTTGACAGCAGCCTTCACACAAGGGAATCCTTGAGTTTCTTACCCCCACTCCCTCAATCATTGAAGCTTTTTGCTGGTAATATTCAGTGGGTGCGTCTGATACATCCCTCAAGTGGTTATTCTTTGTGGATGAGCTTGGACAGTAGATTAGAGGGGCAGCACGGTAACATAGTGGTTAGCACAATTGCTTCACAGCTCCAGGGTCCCAGGTTCGATTCCCGGCTTGGGTCACTGTCCGTGCAGAGTCTGCACGTTCTCCCAGTGTCTGTGTGGGTTTCCTCCGGGTGCTCCAGTTTCCCCTCACACAGTCCAAAGATATGCAGGTTAGGTGGATTGGCCATGCTAAATTGCCCTTCGTGTTGGGTGGGGTTACTGGGTTATGGGAATAGGGTGGAGGTGTGGGCTTGGGTAGAGCCAGTGCAGACTTGCTGGGCCGAATGGCCTCCTTCTGCACTGTAAATTCTATGATTCTATGAGAGCAACATACGCCACCACCAAGGATCTCAGAATTGAAGCAGACCCTGTCCTCACCAGACCAGCTTTCCCCAAAGGTGGCAGGAACGGGAAGCCTGCTTCATTCCAGTCTCCTAACCCATAAGCGGTGAGGAAGCTAGATTCTGCACACTCCAGGTATCGAAGTGGAGGCTGTTTAGGGCAGTTTGGCTCAACTATTTGTCAAGTTCACAGAACCACTGAGAGCCATGAAGCAATTAGTAAAAAAGAAATAACTGCAAAAGCCAAATAAGAATGTAAAGTAGCCTGGTGGCTATGGTACATGACTGATAGCCCAGAGGTCCCGAGTTCAAGTTCCGCTATGGCACGTTTTAAAAGTCAACTCAATTAATCAGATAATTTGTGGAGCAGCAACTGATAAATAATCAGAAAAAAAAGCAGCAACTGATAAATACCGTATATACTCGCGTATCCTTCGATCTCGCGTATCATGCGACCCCTAAATTTTCGTCCCCAAAACATGATTTTATGGTATACCTCATGTATCATGCGAGTGACTTTTTTGGAAATTAATTTTGGAAACTAAAACTTCCAAATGGTATCATTGTGTGTGGTTTCTGCAGAGTTGATTCTGCTGTGAAAGCTGTTCGCGATTCGAACAGCTTTCCAGCTGGCTTTACTCGCGTTGTTTAGCCACTTGCCGTTTCCATTCATAAAAACATGAATGGAAACGTCAAGTGACTGAACATCTTCCCATCAGAATGCTGTGGTCAAAATCTGAAGAGTAGTATTCTGATGGGAAGATGTTCAGCCACTTGACGTTTCCATTCATGTTTTTATGAATGGAAACGGCAAGTGGCTGAACGACGCTAGTAAAGCCAGCTGGATGCTACGTGACTTATCTTGGCCAGCATTTCACACCCGCGATTTTTGTACCTCGCGTATCATGCGACCCCCGAAATTTAGGCTTCAAATTAGGTGCTCAAAAGTCGCATGTTACGCGAGTATATACGGTAATCAGAAAAAAAAGATTCTGGAAGGTCATAAATCCCAAATGGCTCACGAATGTCTATCAGGAAAGTGAACCCACTAAGCCCTTCTTACTAGTGGCTCCAGTTACACAGCCGCAAACATCAACAATTGTATTTGCATAATGCCTTTAGCATAGTAAACGTTTCCAAAGAGCTTCAAAGGAACGTTATCAAACAAAACGTGACACTAGGCCACATCAGGGGAATTAAGGATAGGTTAACACTCCCAACCGTCTTAGAAAAGGGTGGATAGCTTCATGGATGAAATTGAAAAGTTTACTAGGCAACTGAAGACAAGGCTGCCAATGATAAAGCAACAGTAATCAGAAGTGTGCAAGAGTCCACAGTCTGGAGATCGCAGAAGGTTGTAGGGCTGAAAGAGAATACAGAGAGGGGGAAGGGAGAGGCCATTGATGGATTTGAACACAAAAATGAAACTTTTTATATCAACACATTGATGACTGAGAGCCAATATAGATCAGTGAGCAGAGGCAGCTATAAACAGGATTTGAAGAAAGTCAAGATACAGGATCAGAATTTAGGATGAGTTCAAGTTCACAGATGGTGCAAGGTAGGAGACCAGGCCAGGAGAACATTGGAATAGTTGAGTGTAGGAGGTAACAAAAGGCATTGATGAAGGTTTAAGGCAGCAAGTGAACTGAGACAGTTGGAGACGGGCAATGTTATGGAAATGGAAACAAGTCTTGAGGATGGAAAGGATATGGTGTTGGGAGCTCACCTTGGGGCCAATAGGTTGCCACGCTTGCAGACAGACTGGTTCAACCTCAGGCCGTAGCCAGGAAGAGAGAGGAAGTCAGTAGCTATAATCTAGTAGTGGATCCTAAACAATTCTTTTGCTCTTCCCAATATTCAATTGGAGGAAATTTCCACTCATTTAATAGGGCAGAGAAACACGGTAGTGAATCAGATACTGTGGAGGGGTCAAGAGAGGTAATAATAATCTTGATTAGTGCCACAATTAGGCTTACATTAACACTTTACTGAAGTTACTGTGAAAATCCCCCAGTCACCACTCTCCGGCGCCTGTTCGGCTACACGGCGGGAGAATTCAGAATGTCCAATTCACCTAACAAGCATGTCTTTAGGGAGTAAATCGGAGCACCTGGAGGAAACCTCACACGGGGAGAACGTGCAGACTCCGCACAGACAGTGACCCACTCCGGGAATCGAACCTGGGACCCTGGGGCTGTGAAGCAACAGTGCTAACCACTGCACTGTGCTACCATGACACCTCGTGGTGAGGTAGTGGTGGGTGGCATCGGTTGATACTGGAACGTGCAACACTGAAAGGACGGCTATATACGAGAAATAATAGATGATAGCAAATCAATCCTTGAGGAATTTCAGCAGTAATCTTGCAAGAGGGGGAAGAAGAAATCACTGCAGGAAATTTCCTTCCCCCAATTGAATAAATAATAATGAAACTAGGGATTGTAGCGGGTTCAGGCGTGAAATTGCAGTTGCTTTGCAGATGGAGTCACTCTGGTCTCAAGAACAATTTTTTATAAGTACAGTAAAGAAATACTGCTGAGCTAACACTAACCAGTGAAGAATCGCATCATGTCATCAAAAAGAAATCAAGCTTTCCAAGCAGCACAAAATCCGGACAGTAAATAGTGTAGCAGCTCATACAGAAAATAAACTGGAAGCTGGCTGGCAATGTGATACAAAAACTGGACATTCCTGAATCACCCTGGTAGGTTTGAAATTGATACTAGTCAATTTATACATTCTATCTTTTAACTAGTTCTGGAACTCTCAAACTAAATCAATTCCAAAATAACATTGGAGCTAATGATTTCAGTAATGAAATGCCTGCAGGCCTCTATGATATATTTGTTATTACTACCCCATCTCCCCCTCGCCTGTAATTATTTTGAAAAGAGCATAGAGAATTGTGCAAGTTTCTTTTATTGATTTAGCAAAACGATGTTGAAATAACTGCTGGTGAAATTTCATGGTTTAGCTAGGGGCTGGTTTAGCTCACTGGGCTAAATTGCTGGCTTTTAAAGCAGGCCAAGGCAGGCCAGCAGCATGGTTCAATTCCTGTACCAGCCTCCCTGAACAGGCGCCGGAATGTGGCGACTAGGGGCTTTTCACAGTAACTTAATTTGAAGCCTACTCGTGACAATAAGTGATTTTCATTTCATTTTCATGGGCATCCAGTTCTCATTATTCAGAATATAGAGTATAGAAAAGGGCCCACTGGCTTGTGCTGCTGTTTATACGTGGGCCTCCTCCCATCCTTTTCTATTCCTTTGTCCCTCATGTACTTAGCGAGCTTCCTTTTAAATGCTACTCACTCAACTGTTCCTTGTGGCAGCAACTTCCACAATCTAATTAACCAGCAGGGAAATGTTACACAGTAAGGCTTCACTGCTTCTGCATCACACACTTTAAAGGGCCTTCCCAGAGATATTGAAGGGCATCAGGGTTAAATGTACCAGAAGTTCTTAACTGTGTCCTGGTTAGTAAAGGCATGCCATACTCAAAGTTTAAAAATATGAGCTTCAGCTTGTGTGGAATTTTTGGAACCGACGTCGTTGAGAAATGGACAATATGTGCTGCGAATGATGGCTACTGAGGGTCGCCTGACCCGATCTGTGAATTTGAAAATTGTCACACTATCTCAAGAGGACAAAAGGATGCATTCCAGATTAACAGGGGCCAATGACTCATAATCTGAGATCATCTAAGAGAGATTCCAGAATTAAATAGGTCTTCCTATAAAAAAAGACAGTGATTGTCTCAACCCCATTCAGGGCGAATGCCTTCAAACAATAGTTGAATTGAATTTGATTTATTGTCACGTGTCTCAAGGTACAGTGAAAAGTATTGTTCTGCGTGCAGTCCAGACAGATCATTCCACACATGAAAAAACATAGGACATACATAAATACACAATGCAACTACATAGACACCGGCATCGGGTGAAACATCTGGGGCGGGATTCTTCAATAATGAGGCTATGTCCCCACGCCGGCGTGAAAAGCGGTGCCAACCACTCCGACGTCAATGGTTCCCGATAATGGGGAATGCTCCCATTCCTAGGGGGCTAGATTGGCGCCGGAGTGGTCCCCGCAGCTGCAGCCAGCGTGGAACGGCTGGCGCAAGTTCGCGCATGTGCGGAATGGCCGTCGTGATTCCCCGCATTTGTGGGTGTTCCCTTCTCTGCGCCGGCCCCCAGGCAATATGACGGAGCCCAACAGGGGCCCGGTGCAGAGGCCCCCACGGAACCAACCCGCCCGCCAATCAGCCCCAATCGCAGGCCAGCCCACGGTGAGGGTGGGAAGGGTCATTTATAATGCTGCTGCTTTCCCAAGGGAGTGGGTGGTGTAGACACAGTCAATAGATGGGAGTCGGGTTTGTGTGATGGACGGGGCGGTGTTCACGACTTCTGTAGTTTCCTGTGGTCTTGGGCAGAGCAGTTGCCATACCAGGCTGTGATGCAGCCAGATAGGATGCTTTCTATGGGGCATCTTCAAAAATTGGCAAGAGTCAGTGTGGACATGCCGAATTTCCTTAGTTTCGTGAGAAAGTATCGGCGCTGTTGTGCTTTCTTGGTCGTGGCGTCGACATGGGTGGACCAGGACAGATTGTATAAACCTAATCAACCCAAGACCAAATCCATATTTGGAAAGGGAAACTGAGAAACCACAGGACAGGGCAGCCATTTTGGTCTCCTTATTTAATCTTTTAAGCACAGTAGAGAGACACAGAAGCAGCAGCAGAAAAGGTAGTAACATCGATGTCTTAAGACCTAAAGGCTGAATCATCACAATTTCTTCCAAGCCTGTTCCTTTTTGGTCCACCAATATAGCAAACTGACCTAGTAATGAGACGATAAGTAGCTAACTTTGTGACCTGCAGAAAGTTAATCGCTTCAACAGAATCCTGAAAACCACATCAGCCATGGCTCCGGCTGCAGAACCTACCTAAACTGCAGGATTGAAGAATTTTTTCCCATCAGGCCTGCGATGCAATTTTTCCAGAACGGGAAAAGCATGCGAATTATGAACGATTCCTTTTGATAAGAACTTGTAAAAGTAAAAAATTCTCTGTTATTATACTTTACTGTAGCATGTTGTGTGTGTGACTGTGAGCGTGAGTGCTATCGCATCAGCACTTACAATATCAAGCCAGTTATGGACACGTGCAGGTAGTGTTGGCTGCACAAAGCCCTAATATATAACACAATAAGCAGCACAAATTTAAAGGCATCCTGGAACTCTGAAAATGAAGCTGCATGGTGGCTGCAGGAAATGGTTCAAAAGATAATCTGGGTTGTGAGTAAATCTTTGAGCAATGGCTGAACTTGCAATGGGGTAGAGATAATGGACTGGAGACCTCAGTGGAAGAGTTGGAAAGAAGGAGAGACATCCTGTATCCGGAGTTAGGCAGGAGGCACTCCAGACAGATTTTTGGGAAGCTTGGACAGCATGGTGGCACAGTGGTTAGCACTGCTGCCTCACAGTGCTTGGAACCAGTGTTCGATTTCAGCTTCAGGTGACTGTCGGTGTGGAGTTTGCACATTGTGTGGGTTTCCTCCGGGTGGTTCAGTTTCCTCCCACAGTCCAAAGGTGTGCAGGTTAGATGGATGGGCCATGCTAAATTGTCCCTTAGTGTCCAAATGTGTGCAGGGATAGGTTGGGGGGAGATGGTCCAGATGGAGTGCTCTTTCGGAGGGTCGGTGCAGACTCGATGGGCCGAATGGCCTCCTCCTGCACATTTAGAATTCTAAGAGTCCCATACCACTACCTAATAACACGTAGTCACTTTTTTGGGTCCGGGGGGTTTCTCATGCGTTCAGTCCACACTGAACTTTTTTATCACTGGGGAGTTGACACATCGGGCTGCCATTTTTATACATGAACTTGTGCGTCACATGTAGGCATAACCCCTCACCCTGCCCCAAATGAGGACACCCCGCAATGGGGTTCCTGGGCCCCCGCCCTTCTTCAGCCCCCCCTATACCCCCTAACAGGCCCCCCCTTCCAGGACCCCCACCCGCCAGACTCCCCAACCTTCCAAAGGCCCCTTCTTCTTGCCCTGCAGCTCCTCACCCTTCCTACCCCTCCTCACCTTTCTTTCATGGGCATGGGTATTGCCCCTCTCGGGCTGTGACCCTCGGGAGTACCACCCTGGCACCAGGGCAGTGCTCCTGCCGGCTTGGTAATGCCACCCATGCACCTTGGCAGTCCCATGGTGGTCCTGCCAAAGTGCCAGCCAGGCAGTGCCAGGGTGTCCGCATTCCAGGGAGAGGACCAGATGGTCACCGCACACTATCCCTGGGGCTTCCGATGGCCTAGGAGCCCGCCGACATCCGGTGCTGTTCTGCCGGGTTCATGTCTGTGTGGGCCAGTACTGAACAGCGCCCGGTTACAGTCTCCCTGGGGAGTCCAGTAGATCCCTGGAGGCCGGTAAATACCGAGTTAGTAGGCCTGAAGTAGGTTTAAAGCCTACTTAAGCGAGCACGGCCTGGTCCTGCCCATTTTTGGCAGGTTCCTGATCCCAACGTGTCAAGGACTGGGGTAGACCCTGCGAGGTTTTGTGGCTATCAGGAAGCCCGCGTGTGGCCTTACCAGGGATCTACCAGGGACAAAGGAATGTTGTCGCACCTTTGTAAGTTATATTTGACCTTCCTCACCAAGATGGTATAATTATGGACCCTCAGATGCAGGAAAGGTAACTTGTCAAGCGAAAAGGTCAAACTAAAAGGGGTCACGAAAAGTCATTGGCCAGCAGGATTAAGAAATCCCAAGGCTCTTTATACATATATAAAGAGCAAGAGGGTAGCCAGGAAGAGGGTTGGCCCACTGAAGGATAGGGGAGGAAATCTATGCATGGAGCCAGAGGAAATGGACGAGGTATCGAATGAATACTTTGCGTTAATGTTCATCAAAGAGAAGGACTTGGTGGATGATGAGTCAGGGGAAGGGAGTGTAGATTGTTTACGTCATGTTGAGATCAAAACGGAGGAGGTATTGGGGGTCTTGAAATACATTAAGTAGACACATCCCCAGGGCCTGATGGGATATACCCCAGAATACTGAGAGAGGCAAGGGAGGAAATTTCTGGGGCCTTGAGAGAAATCTTTGTCTCTTCACACTGGCTACAGGGGAGGTCCCAGAGGATTGGAGAATACACAATGTTGTTCCTTTGATAGGCAGAGGGATCTGGGTGTACAGGTACACAGATCACTGAACGTGGCAACGTAGGTTGAGAAGGTAGTCAAGAAGGCATACGGCATGCTTGCCTTCATTGGCCGGGGCATTGAGTTTAAAAATTGGCACGTCATGTTGCAGCTTTATAGAATCTTAGTTAGACCGCATTTGGAATATAGGGTTCAATTTTGGCAGCCACACTACCAGAAGGAAGTGGAGGTTTTGGACAGGGTACAGAAAAGGATGTTGCCTGGTATGGAGGGCATTAGCTATGAGGAGAGGTTGTAGAAAATTGGTTTACTCTCACTGGAACGACAGAGGTTGAGGGATGACCTAATAGAAGTCTCCAAGATTATGAGGGGCATGGGTAGAGTGGATAGTCAGAAGCTTCTTCCCAGGGTGAAAGAGTCAATTACTAGGGGGCATAGGTTTAAGGGGAGAGGGGAAAGGTTTAAAGGAGATGTACGAGGCTTTTTACACAGAGGGTGGTGCAAGCCTGGAACTCGCTGCTGGAGGAGGTGGTGGAAGCAGGGACGATAGTGACTTTTAAGGGGCATCTTGACAAATACATGAATAGGATGAGAAGAGAGAGATATGGGGGATATGGGGCGGGCTTCTCCATAGCCCGATGCCAAAATGATTTTCGCCAATCGGGGGGAGAATTGATTTTCGCGCCGAAATAGGAGCCGGCGCTGGTTTGACGCCGGTCCACCATGCTCCACACCCTCCAAACTGCCACCATCGTGATGCGCACCGCGTGCTGTTTAAACGGCGTTGGCACGTCATCGGCTGTGCACCCGCGATGCTCCACCCCCAATGGGCCAAGTTCCTGACGGCGCTGCACACGTATGGTCCCAACGGTCAGGATCCCTGCTTGCTGGCTGCGGACTATGTCCAATACCGTTACACTCGGTCGGGATCTGTGCCGCTAGCCAGGGGGGCTTCTGCTCGGACTGGGGGTACTGCTGGGGGGGTGGCCAGGGATTGCGGATGGCGGGTTGGGTTCACGCAAGACCGGTGGCGTGATGTATGGCGCAACCGTTGCAGTTCGTCAGTTGTACACATGGCCATTCTCCGACCGTTTTTGGCATGGGAGGGGGGAGTTTCAGTCGGCACCGGTGCTAGACCCTCACCGGTGCCAGAATTGGTGAGGGTTTCATGCTGATTTTCCGGTTGTAAAAGACCACATATGTTCCCCTGGCGCCAGCACTTAGCCGCTGAAACGGAAAATCCAGCCCAAGGTCCCCGGAAGGGTAGAAGGTTTGAGTTCAGACCGGCAGCATGGTCGGTGCAGGCTTGGAGGGCCAAAGGGCCTGTTCCTATGCTGTAATTTCCTTTGTTCTTTGTATCCCCAGACTGGCTTCAGTCCCCAGGGAACCAACCGGAAAATACTCGCTCTTCTCCAGATTTAATTTATATCCAGAAAAGGAACCAAAGCTCTTCAGTAACCTTATTATGACCCCCATAGTGTCCTTTACATATAACAAAAGATCATCAGCGTACAGGGACACTATGTTCCACCCTGCCATCTCCACTTGCCATTTCCGCATGCACGGGTTGGCTCGTCGCCCATTTGGCACCGGAAAGGGAGTCTAGAGCGGCGTGAACCACTCCAGCGCCGTGCTGGCCTCCTGTGGGGACCAGAATCCGTTGTCACCGTGCCCGTTTTAGGAGGCAGTTTCGGCAACACTTCAGGTTGGGGGCAGGATCAAGGGAAATGCCGATTCGGGAAATGCCAATTCAGGGGAACCACAGATTTGAGCCAGGGAAGCGGGATGGAAATTTTCGGAAATGGGAGGAGAAGGGGATTAAGACACTAAAAGATTTGTTTGTTTGGGGTCGGTTTTCAGGATTGAAGGAACTGGAAGCGAAGTATGGGCTGGAGCGGGGGGGAAATGTTTAGATACATGCAGGTTCGAGATTTTGCCAGAAAGGAGATACAGAGCTACCCGGAGGAGCCGGCCTCCACATTGCTGGAGGAGGTGCCGGACGACAGGGGGACTGCAGAAGGGGGTAGTGTCGGTGGTTTACAGAGCTATTTTGGAAGAGGAGAAGGCACCACTGCAAGGGATCAAAGCAAAGTGAGAAGAAGAATTGGGACACTGATGAGCAATCAATAACCACTAAGTAGTCTGAATTGAAGGCTTTAATCAACAAGATGTTTCCCCAGCAGCTCAAGTACAGAAAGAGGTCGGCTGCTGGGAAACACGGGTTCTTATACCCCGCCTCACTGGACGGAGCTACCTTACGTTCCGACCAATGAAATGCAAACACTTGGGCCAATGAGCAGCAAGCCTTCTCCACCGATGGTAGCTCACACTCCCAGGTTCCGTAGTACCTCTAGTCATACTACCACATTCACCCCTTGTTGAGAAAGGAACCGGGGGGGGGGACGACACTGCTCGGGCATCCAGCCATGATTGGTAGTCTGGTGCGGGTGGGATAATTTACTGGTAGTATGACTAGTGATATGGGACTATACCTCTCTCGAACGGCGGCTGCCCGCTGGCTCGTAACTATGTACAGAGTCAGGAATTGTGTTATCAACATGACGCACTGGCCCGTAACTATTTACAGAGAAAGGAAAAAAAAAATCCATTAAGAGTTCACATCGACTCGATCAGACGATCGGGGGCCTTGGACGTCCTCTGCGACCGACGGAGCTTCGTCGGAGATGTTGATGGAGATGTGGGCATCCATGACGGCGGGGAATCCGAACAGGGAGAAAATGCTGTGGTCATGTCAGGGCAGAGGATGGTGAACGGGAAACGGGAGTACTCGTCAATCACGTTGAGGAAGTACGTGTTGCGGTTGGTAGAGGGGAGGGGACCTTTGAAGTCCATGCTGAGGCGTTCAAAGGGACAGGAAGCCTTTATCAGATGCGCTTTTTCGGGGCGGTAGAAGTGCGGCTTGCACTCCGCGCAGATGTGGCAGTTTCTGGTGACTGTCCTGACCTCGATGGAGTAGGGCAGGTTGCGGGTCTTCACGAAATGGAAGAAGCGGGTGACCCCCAGGTGACAGAGGTCCTCGTGGAGGGCTCGGAGGCGGTCCACTTGTGTGTTGGCACAGGTGCCGCAGGACAGTGCATCGGGAGGCTCGTTTAGCTTCCCAGGACGATACAAGATGTCATAGTTGTAGGTGGATAACTCGATCCTCCACCGCAAGATCGTGTCATTTTTTACCTTGCCCCGCTGTGCATTGTCGAACATGAAAGCCACCGACCGTTGGTCTGTAAGGAGGGTACGATGATCGGCAGCAGTGCAGCCGCTATTTTTTTTAAACGGTTGTAGCTTTTTGTTTTAAAAGTTCTGTAGTGGTTTTTATTCATTTATTTTATTCATTTTTTTTTACAAGTTCGGGGGGGTTTTATTCATTTTTTTCATTTATTTTATTCATTTGGGTTTTTTTTACAAGTTCGGGGGGTTTATTCATTTTCTTCTTTTATTTTTGCTCATTTTTTTTACAAGTTCGGGGAGGGTTTATTTGATAAAATTTTACAGGAAAAAAATTCAGAACTTTGGACAGATGGAGACTCCATACTTTCTGACTCTAGAAGGCTTCACCTTCATCCAACAGGTTCCATTGGGGGAGCGTGTAGAGGGCCAAAAGGACCCAAAACCATTTCCTCCATTTTCGTCAGCAGCACACAAGGTAAGGGAAAATGGTGGGTCGCGCAGGTCAGCCGGCGAGGGTTGCAAAGGTCGGCCGGCGTGGGTCACGAAGGTTGGCCGGTTGGTAAAAATGGGTCCCCAGAAAAAAAGTTTGAAGAACACTGGTATACAGAGCACACCTCACAAGGCTGAGGATGAGCCGATTCTTTGAAGGAGTAGAAGATGTGTGTGAACGTTACAGGGGGAGGGGGGGTTGGGGGCGCTGCTAATCACGTTCATATGTTTTGGTCCTGTCCAAAGCTAGAGGATTACTGGAAGGAGGTTTTTAGGGTAATTTCTAAAGTAGTGCACTGGACCCGGTTCCCTGGGAGGCCATATTCGGGGTGTCGGACCAGCCAGGGTTGGAAACGGGCGCGGAGGCAGATGTTGTAGCCTTCGCCTCGTTGATTGCCCGAAGGCGGATCCTGATGGGATGCAGAGCAACCTCTCCACCCTGTGCCCTGGCGTGGTGGGGGGGACCTGTTGGAATTCTTGACTCTTGAGAAGGTTAAGTTTGAACTGAGGGGAAGGATGGAGGGGTTCTACAATTCATGGGCATTATTCATTATGCACTTTCAAGCACTGGAAAACATTGAACATTAGTTGAGACGGGTGGGTGGGAGAGTTGGGGGGAGGGGGGCTGTGTGTGCTATTGGCAACTATGGGTGATCCCTAATTCCTGTTTGTCATTAGTTTGTGTGAACATGCGGGCTAATGTTTGGGGTTTGGTGGGAGGATGGGATCTTTGTTATTGATATGGGGATTGACATATTTGTTTATTGATTATTGTTAGTGGGTGTAAATTTGGGAGAAAATGTGAAAAAGGAGAATAAAAAATATATATATTTTAAAGCCCACAGGATTGACAGCTCAGCAATACAGCTGTCAGTCACTACTGCATTGGTTTGTTAGTCCACATTATAAGACGGCGTCTTAAAGTGGAGCTTGAACTCAACTTTCTGACCAGTGGCAAAAATAATAGGAAGTGAGCCATTGCGAAATACTCAAAACTAAAGCTGCTGCGTTGTGTTATGAAAATAGTTTGCTCAGTCTCAAAATTAAATGCAGAAGAGCAGAAACAGTTTGACGCATGTAGGAGTGCAAAAGTGGAACTGGTATTGTAAAAATAAAGGCGTGTTCAATGGGTTGAATGTCCCATGGCTGTTTTCATGTAATTCGAACATACCAAAGGGCTTGATAACCAATTAAGTACTTTTGAAGTGTAATGTAGGAAACAAAGGAGCCAATATGTGCACTGTGAGGGTCAACAGACTGCAAAGACCATCCTTTTCAGTGACATTGGCTAGGACATCGGAGAGAACTTTCTTACTCTTCCTCAATATGCCAGAGGATATTTTATGTTCAGTTGAGAGGGTAGACGGTGCCTTGGTTAAATGTCTCATCCCAACATAAAGTGATATTGCCAGTGCTAGCTCTAATGGGCTGTGTTGAGGATGATTTTGCGAACTAACATTAACTAACACTCAACAATGGCATTGCTTAAATTAAGTAAAAAAAGATCAGCTATCCTGTAGCAAACATAATTAGTTACACTTACCCAATAGACAGAAAGCCATGTTCACAATGTTGATAATTGGATATTTCACCCTTTGAGAATTACTGTCCAATACTTTTCGAGAGGTGACAAAGTTGAGGCAATACTTCTTAAATTACTGACCTAAAATTGGGACACGAATTCAGATAAATTCCAAGAGAGCTTTGCTTATAGAAACAAATGCAGAAGGCTGTAATATTCTTGGAGCATCACGGACTCCAAAGTTTTCTTCAAGGTAAGACGGGGTTGGTGCCAGAACAGAACAATGAATAAAAATGAATGTTCTTCCGAGGCTCATGGGTATGTTAATGAACAGTAGGTCGAGTTCTAATGAGGGGGCAGGACTGTTAAATAAATAATGAAGGCTGATTAATCAATGGGGGTAGCCAGTAAGTACAACTCACTCAATCAGTTCAGCAGCCTGAAGGACCCAATTTGTGAGGCACCAGAAATGTTCAATCATTTTGAATGAATTACCAGAAGCATACAAGCTTCATTATAGCTCCTAATTTGAGTCAACTAGATAGAAATTGGTCGCATGCCAAAGTCACCCTATTTACTTTATTAATGCTCTTCACGATTATAATAGAGGTCTGCCTGGGGTCTGCTAATCCGTGCTTTGGGAGTTCACTTCAGATACATATTTTATATATATATCAGAATATATGTTTTTTCTGCTTTCTTGTGCTAGATTTTTCCCTGCAATGCTCCATTGCAAGATTATTTTGTAACAATTCTTTTCCAGTAACTGTTTTGCAGGCAGTTGCTACTTTACCAGATCTCTAGCTCTACATACTTGTGCCATTATTGAAGCAGCAGGTGTTAGCCTTCAGGAAGGGCTAAACAATCTCATCAAATAGGCCAATATATGGAGAATGAAATTCAATGTTGGAGCAATGTAACATCTTGCGCATCAGTATTACTCAAATGTCCCTCAATATTCAAGCACACAATGCATGATTCCCCTCCTGAGTTTACAAAAGAATGTTATCACTTAGGAGTTGACATCCAAAATAATTTAAAGTTGAATGCACCAAATCTCCAATGCATCAAAAATGCTTCGGTTCCTGAAATAAAAATTCTATCACTCTTCAACTACAGTAAAGGAAATACTGCAGCAGATATTGTTTCGACTAGAGTTTTTCAAAGTGTGGGTGTCAGAAGGGTCGTGAGGCGGGATCAAATTGCTTCTCGCTGCACCCATCAGCCGCTACTGAAGATTTTCCCAATGGCAGCTTTCAGAGGCCTGCAGGGAACATCCTGCCTCAGATGTCAATTCATTTATCTGACCCTATCTAAATTCAGTTTTAATTGTTTTATATAACTGAGCATTCGGCATGTTTAGAAAGATCTGCAAATGGGATTCAGACTATTTTGTAACGAAGGGCATGATCTACCAGCCTTGTTGCGCCCGACTTGGGGCGCGACAAGGCCGTTAAATCTCTCGATAGGCGTCTCGTGAGATTTACAACCCTTGTTATACCTCGCGAAATCTAATGAGATCTCGTGAGGCATTGCGACTTGGATCTCGCCCTCAATGGGCGTGATCCAGATTTACATATTCAAATGAGTAGTTAGTCTCACTTGAATATGTCTACACCGGAGTTACCAAGGAGCGAGATCGAATAGCCTTGCCTCGGAGACCCCGACAGGGTGCCATTAAGCACTGGTTTTCACAAACGTCAACCAGGCATAGCAGCACTTGGGATGGGGAGGCTCCCAGGTGATCGGAGTCCTCCCAAGTGGTTGGACTCTGGTAAGGATGGTACCCTGGCACTCCTGATGCCTCCCGGGCACTATGGCACTGCTAGGCTGGCACCCTGGCAGGGTGCTGAGGTGGCTCTGCTAGGTTGGCATGGGCACTGCCAGGTGGCACCTTGCCCGTGCTGGGGATTGGGCCTGGGGTTACCCTGCCTTTATGATTTGGGTGTGGGGAGGGCTCGAGAACTCCCTATTTGATAAGTTGGGGCATTGAGGTGTTCAGAGGCTGCAGTGGAAGGTCCAGAGCTGAGCCCGTTAGTGCAGTAAATGAGTCTAAGTGCAGCCTTCGTGGGGCATTCCTCACTGAGGCCCAAAATTGAAGCAGAGTCCTGTTTTAAGAGCGGGGTTGTTAACGGTGCAAACACCCTGCTAAACGCACCCAAAACGGGACTTTCTCATTAAATCACGCCCTGTGTTTTCCACCCCTCCACGCCACTGACCACAAAATCTGTCAGTCCCATCTCTCTCTATTTTAATTAAATGCCTGCCCATTTATGCTGATTTCACATGTCTGCACACACACGTGTATTCAATCACACAACTCATCCAGTTAACGCAAATCTCAGCAGTTTCACCACTTGGAATATGTAAGATACCATGTTGCTGCGAAAGATGTGACAGGATGTCTGAAAAAGGATACACCTTTTACTATCTTTAACCCTTCATTTTAGCTTTGAGCTGCATTTCTGCAAGGAATAATTAAAACCACAAAATATTATCTTGGAATATGTGCTACATAATGCAAATGTAGAACCCTATAAATACTCAGCAGCCAGGCAGGATTTCAGGCTGATGGCCTCCCAACACAGCCATCAGGTGCTGCCTGACCTGCTGACTTTTTCCAGTATTTCTGCTTTAAATTCATGTACTTTGTATCTGAGGGTCGGTTAGCTCAATTATCCTGTCCTCATTCAATGCTGACCTAAAATTCAATGCACCAAGAGCTGCTGAATAGTGATTAAGTACAGGAAAAATTGATGATTTTCTTTGCCTCCCTTGCCTGATGCAAGAACACTTTAACGTCTCAAACACTACCTTGACTCATGATGGACTGGGTAAGTGAACATGAAAATGAAATGAAAATCACTTATTGTCACGAGTAGGCTTCAAATGAAGTTACTGTGAAAAGCCCCTAGTCGCCACATTCCGGCGCCTGTTCGGGGAGGCTGTTACGGGAATCGAACCGTGCTGCTGGCCTGCTTGGTCTGCTTTCAAAGCCAGCAATTTAGCGTTGTGCTAAACAGCCCCTATTCATGCCCTGAACATGCCGTGGACCCCGAAGGTCGGCCAGTTGACAAAAGTGGATCCCGGGAAAAAAAGTTTGAAAAACACTGGGTTAGACCCTTGGAATATGGCATAGCCACTTGGAACCGATATACTGCAGAAAGAATGACCCTTCTTGAGAAAGGTCTACGTCAGTCGGCTCATTTAGTTAAAAGCAGAGAGATTTGAGGTAAGGCTCTTTTTTTTTTAATGTTGTTTTTATTAAAGCTTTTTTAAACAGAATTTTTACATAACTAATTGCAGAAAAATGAACGAAAAATATTTAAGAAAACTAGGTGGCTGTTATCATTATACAAAAAGAAATTATACATTAAATAGACAGTTCCCCCACCTGAGCACCCCACCCCCTGCCCCCGCGATTGCTGCTGCTGCTGACATTTTACCGCTCCCCTAGAAAGTCAAGGAAAGGTTGCCACCGCCGGGCGAACCCCAGCAAGGACACTCACAGGCAAACTTTATTGGCTCCAGGCTGAGAAACCCAGCCATGTCACTAACCCAGGTCTCCACGCTCGGGGGTTTCGAGTCTCTCCACATTAACAAGATCCGTCTCCGGGCTACCAGGGAGGCAAAGGCCAACACTTTGGCCTCTTTCGCTTCCTGCACTCCCGGATCTACTGACACCCCAAAGATCGTTATTGTTGGATTCGGCTTCACCTGCGTTTCCAAAATCCTGGACATAGCCCTCGCAAAGCCCTGCCAGAATTCCTTAAGCGCCGGGCATGCCCAGAACATATGGACATGGTTCGCTGGACTCCCTGAACACCTCGCACAGCTGTCCTCCACTCCAAAGAACTTATTCATTCTCGCCGTCGTCATGTTTGCCCGATGCACCACCTTAAACTGAATTAAGCTGAGCCTGGCACATGAGGAGGAGGAATTCACCCTGCCCTGGGCATCAGCCCACAGACCCTCATCTAGCTCCTCACCCAGCTCCTCCTCCCACTTGCCCTTCAGTTCCTCTGCCGAGGCTTCCTCCGCCTCCTGCAGTTCTTGGTAGATGTCCGACACCTTCCCCTCTCCTACCCAGATGCCAGACACCACCCTGTCCTGTATCCTTCGAGGGGGTAGCAACGGAAATGTCCCCACCTGTTTTTTTGAGAAAGTCGTGGACTTGGAGGGATCTGAAATCATTTCTCGGGGGCAGGCCGAACTTCTCCTCCAGCACCTTCAAGCTAGGAAAAGTCCCATCTATAACAGGTCTCCCATCCTTCTAATGCCTGCCCTATGCCAGCCTTGAAACCCCCTGTCTATCCTGCCCGGAGGAAATCTGTGGTTGTTCCATATCAGGGTCCAAACTGAGGCCCCCTCCTCCTTCCTGTGCCTCCTCCACTGACCCCAGACCCTCAGTGCCGCCGTCACCACCGGGCTTGTGGTGTATCGTGCCGGCGAGAACGGCAGCGGAACCTGCCCCTCCTTGATACATCGCAGTGTCTACAGCTCGGCCTCCAGTTCAATGACTCTGAGCCAAAACTTCTCAAGCTGCAGGCACTTACTACAGATACATTTGTCCTGGATTACACTGGCATCCGGAAACTCCCACATTCTGCAGTTAGAACACAAAGCCTGCACTTCCATCTTTATTATGTGTTAATTCATTTATAATGAATAAACACTACTACTCCTGATGAGCTTTACTACTTCTAGTAAACCTTACTACTACTGATGAGACCATACAATTACTCATAAATTATCCAAGTTTTGAAAAATAAATTAGCAAAATACTTACCAATGAATTGGCTGTTTCCATCTTCTCTCACTGTACTGAATTCCTTCACTCACCAAATTCGCAAGTTTAGTCTGTGACTAGCTGCACTCAGTAATGAGCTGCTTTCTTCATATTTGCTTAATTTGGCGTCTGTGAACAATATCTCTCAAAAAAAGACAGATTTCAAAGTACCTTGGTACACAGATAGCAGATGGGGAAGATGCATATCCATATCTGTACCTTGGAATTTCTTTAAGGATCCGTTAACAGTGGGACCAACTTTTTTTCTTTTAAAAATTGTAGTGGGTGGTTTCATTTAGAATGGTGTGGATTGTCGCAGCTACTGTGATGGAATTCGTCATAGCTGTCAAAACAGGGAGCAGAGTTTTCAGAGCATGTCGTTGGACATGGTTTGGTCTGAAGACTCCTCAGTGGGATGGAAGTGGACGTTCTTAATAAAAACATTTATTTTATCAGCTTTGTAGTTACAGAACATCAGCCAGGTCTTGAAAACCTCAAGGAAGAACTGCATAATTGTAATAAAGTGTAGTGGAGATGTGCTTGATCGAGTGCACACTTAACTTGCTCTATGTAATGTAATTCAGGCAAGAGCAGATTAATTGCCTCAATCACCAGAGGGACCATCTGCCCAGTAATTTTTGGTCCAGCTAAAATAAGTCAAAATGTTTATGCTCTATGTAGCCTCTAGTGTAAAGTGTAAAGTGATTCATGCTTCACTTCTAGTTGAATTGATCGGAAAATAAAATCAAACTGACATCAATGTGATGGAGAGTGGTGTTGAATCTGTGAAACAGAGGGAATTCTACTCCCTCAGCTTTGCACCCAGAGAGTGTTTTCATTCCAGACATAAAATGAAAGACTGAATGGAGACCCATCAAGGTCTCCACCCTATCCATGCTACCCTCATACTTTTACCTGGAGGGGCACTGCATTCCAAAGCAATCCGAGTAAGGGCAGATGTTCTGTCTTATTGTTCCGGGCCTTTGTTTGGTGGAGATCCAAGCAGAATAGCTTGAGGGTACAGTTACTTACACGCAAAAACACCACTCAGCTGCCCCACCCCACCCATCACTATGGACTCATCAGAAGTTGTTAGTATCTCTGTAACAACCTTTGTAGAAATTTACTTTTTACAAATCCAGTCGTTAAAGTTGCTTTTTCACAAATTCTGGGCTCTTAATTCAAAAGGATAGTCAGTCGATGTCGGGATGGCAATTATTCATGCAGCTTTGATATCAGTTTATGAGAGGAGGGCAATGGGGCTCAGGACTACAGGTTTTGGAGACCAGGAATTGGGTTGCAGCAATCTTTCCATCCACACACCCCCACTCCAATATCCACTGAAGGAAGAGTCTCCTCCATATTGGCTGACAATAGAGACATCTCCCTCTGCATGATGTTTAAGGTTAAGTATTCCTGATAAGTATTTTGTGAATAATTACTTCTGTTGAACTATCTAAATAATGTACAGAGCAGTGGTGGGTAACCTGTGGCCCGGGGGCCACATGTGGCCCATCTGGGTTCTGAGTGCAGCCCACGAGACATTCTGTTGCCCGTTGCCCATGCTCGTTGCCCATGCCACATTTTAATAATTTCCAGCTATGAGACTTCCGGTTGCGGCTATGACCAGCTAAGTCGCACATTTGGCTGCTCCTGCGAGGAAGGTGTTTTCGGGCCGATTGGAGGGCCCCTAACGGCGCTGGGACGACGATTCCCGGTGGGGGAAGGTTCCCAGAAGAGAACCCTGCAAAATTTATGGTTGTCACCCGAAGTGGGGCAGAAAAAAAAGCGGCAGCAGCTCCCCGAAAAAAGCGGGGGAAGAAACCCAAAATGGCGGCCGGCGGCGCACCCGAGGACTGGAGGAAATGGGCGGAGGAGCAGCAGGCCGTTCTCCTGCGCTTCTTCACGGAGCTGAAAGTGGAGCTGCTGGAGTCGATGAACGCGACGACCACCAGGCTGATGGGAGCACAGGCGACCCAAGAGGCGTCAATTCGGGAGCTGCAGCAGGAGATGGCTGTGAGGGAGGAGGAGGCCACGGTCCTCGTGGGAAAGGTGGAGGTGCACGAGGCACTCCACCTGAAATGGCAAAACCGATTGGAGGAGATGGATACCCGCATGAGGCGGAAAAACCTGAGGATCCTGGGCCTGGCAGAAGGGCTGGAGGGGTCGGACCTCCCGAGGTATGTGGCAGAAATGCTGGGCTCACTGATGGGGGCAGGGGCCGTCCCTTCGCCCCTGGAACTGGAGGAGGCCTACAGAGTAATGGCCAGGAAGCCAAGAGCAAACGAACCCCCGAGGGCGGTGCTGGTTCGGTTCCAGCGATTCAGTGACCGGGAGAGGGTGCTGAGGTGGGCCAAGAGAGAGAGGAGCAGCAAATGGGAGAACTCGACGGTGAGGATCTACCAGGACTGGAGTGCGGAGGTGGCAAAGCGGCGGGCCCGGTTCAACCGGACGAAGGCGGTGCTGCATGCCAAGAGAATCAGATTCGGGATGCTGCAGCCAGCGCGCTTGTGGGTGACCTATAAGGACCAGCACCACTATTTCAAGTCCCCGGAGGAGGCGTGGGCCTTTGTCCAGGAAGAAAAGCTGGACTCGAACTAGAACCAGGGGATACTTGGCGGTCGTTGCCGCTCTGGTACTTTAAGCTGGACACGTGGCTTTCGTTTGGTTGGATTTTCACTTGGCTGTATTTTTGGACCCCTTTTTTTTCTCTCTACCAGTTTTTTTCTTTTTTCTGTTATTTATAATGTTATGCTGGGGGGGCGGGGTGGGGGGGGAGTGCCGGGGGTATGTGTTTCTTGTGGGGTTTCTTTTTATCGGTGTGGGATCGGGGGCGGGGGTGGAACTGAAGATGGAGGGGTGGGGAGTGGCAGGGCGAAAGCGCGGGCTTTCCTCTGGTTTCCCGCGCACGGGGCAGAGGAGGGAGGAGGGTGGGAGGAAGGGGCGTGGTCAGCAATGGCTCCCTTTCCCGCGCTGGAGCGGGGTCAAGGAGGGGTGGTAAGGGGGGGGGATGTCCCCCATGCCGGGAGGAGTCGGATTGTGGCAGGGGCAGCTGGGTCAGCGTAAACCAGCTGACTTACGGAAGTACTATGGAGGGTGCATCGCGGCTAGGAAGGGTCCTAGCCTGGGGGGGGAGGGGGGGTGGGGGGGGGGGAGGGGGAGGGGGGAAGGGGGGGGCTACCGGGTTGCTGCTGAAAAGGCCAGGGAGGAGAAGTTGAGGACCGGAGGGGTGGGGGGAGGGCGCCATCGCCATGGGGAGCGGGTCAGAAGGGGAGGGCTGACTCGGGGCGAGCAGGTGACAGGATATGGCTAGTCGGCAGGGGAGAGTGGCGGGCTGCCCTTCGACCCGGCTGATCACTTGGAATGTGAGGGGGCTGAATGGGCCGGTCAAGAGAACGAGAGTAATCTCGCATTTGAAGGGACTGAAGGCGGATGTAGCAATGCTACAAGAGACCCATTTGAAGGTGGCGGACCAGGTCCGCCTGAGAAGGGGGTGGGTGGGACAGGTGTTCCACTCAGGACTGGACGCAAAGAACCGGGGGGTGGCGATCCTGGTAGGGAAGAGGGTGTCGTTTGCGGCGGCGGAGGTGGTGGCGGATAAAGAGGGTAGATATGTCATGGTGAAGGGTAGGCTGCAGGGGGAGAAAGTGGTGATGGTTAACGTGTATGCCCCGAATTGGGATGACGCTGGCTTCATGAGGCGCCTACTGGGCCTCATTCCGGACCTGGAGGCAGGGGGCCTGATCATGGGGGGGGACTTCAACACAGTGCTGGACCCCTTGCTGGACAGATCGAGTTCAAGGACGAGTAGGAGGCCGGCAGCGGCAGAAGTGTTAAAGGGGTTTATGGAGCAGATGGGAGGGGTAGATCCCTGGAGGTTTGGGAGGCCGAGGGCGAGGGAGTATTCCTTTTTCTCCCATGTCCACAGAGTCTATTCTAGAATTGACTTTTTTGTATTGAGCAGGGGACTGATCCCGAAAGTACGGTAAGTGGAGTACTCGGCCATAGAGGTCTCAGACCATGCGCCACACTGGGTAGATTTGGAAATGGGGGAGGCGCGAGACCAGCGTCCGCTGTGGCGCCTGGATGTGGGGTTGCTGGCGGATGAGGAGGTGTGTAAGAGGGTCCGGAAGAGCATTGAAAGATATCTGGACACTAATGACACGGGGGAGGTGCAGGTGGGGATGGTCTGGGAGGCCCTGAAGGCGGTGATCCGGGGGGAGCTGATCTCCATACGGGCACATAGGGAAAGGAGGGAGAGACAGGAGAGGGAGAGGTTGGTGGGGGAGCTTTTGGACGTGGATAGGAGATATGCGGAGGCACCAGAGGAGGGGCTGTTGGGGGAACGGCGCAGTTTGCAGGCTAAGTTCGACCTGTTGACCACCAGAAAGGCAGAGACACAGTGGAGAAGGGCGCAGGGCGCGATTTATGAATATGGGGAGAAGGCGAGCAGGATGTTGGCGCATCAGCTCCGCAAGCGGGATGCGGCTAGAGAAATTGGGGGAGTGAGGGAGAGGGGTGGGAACATGGTGCAGAAGGGGCCAGAAGTAAATGGGGTCTTCAGAGACTTCTATAAGGAGCTGTATCGGTCAGAGCCGCCGACGAGGGGAGGGGGGACGGAGGGCTTCTTGAACAAATTGAGGTTCCCCAAGGTCCAAGAGGAGCTGGTAGAGGGGCTGGGGGCGCCGATAGGGTTAGAGGAGCTAGTCAAGGGGATTGGGCATATGCAGACGGGGAAGGTGCCGGGGCCAGACGGGTTCCCGGTGGAATTTTACAAAAATATGCGGATTTGGTGGGCCCTGTGCTGGTACGAGCCTTCAACGAGGCATGGGAGTGGGGGGCTCTGCCCCCGACAATGTCGCAGGCACTGATCTCTCTGATCTTGAAGCGGGACAAGGACCCCGTGCAGTGCGGGTCATATAGGCCTATCTCGCTCCTGAATGTGGACGCCAAGTTGCTGGCAAAGATCCTGGCTACCAGGATAGAGGATTGTGTGCCAGGGGTGATACACGAGGACCAGACGGGTTTTGTGAAAGGGCGGCAGCTTAATACGAACGTGCGGAGACTGCTAAACGTCATCATGATGCCGGCAGTGGAGGGTGAGGCGGAGATAGTGGTGGCATTGGACGCGGAGAAAGCATTTGATAGGGTGGAGTGGAAGTATCTGTGGGAGACGCTGGAACGGTTTGGATTTGGGGAGGGATTTATTAAATGGGTGAAGCTGCTCTATTCGGCCCCGACGGCAAGTGTAGTGACGAATGGTAGGAGATCGGAGTATTTTGGGCTCCACCAGGGGACCAGACAGGGGTGCCCCTTGTCCCCCCTGCTCTTCACACTGGCAATTGAACCGTTGGCGATGGCACTGAGGGGCTCAGGGGGGTGGAGAGGGCTGATAAGGTGCGGGGAGGAGCACCGGGTATCGCTATACGCGGACGACCTGCTGCTATACGTGGCAGACCCAGAAGGGGGAATGCCGGAGGTGATGGAACTGCTAGCAGAATTTGGGGACTTTTCGGGGTACAAGCTAAACTTGGGCAAGAGTGAGGTATTTGTGATACACCCAGGGGACCAGGATGAGTGAATCGGGAGACTCCCGTTTAAGAGAGCAGGAAAGAGTTTTAGATATTTAGGGGTGCAGGTGGCAAGGAACTGGGGGACTCTCCACAAGCTGAACTTCTCCAGGCTGGTGGAACAGATGGAGGAGGAATTTAAAAGGTGGGACATGGTGCCGCTGTCGCTGGCGGGCAGAGTGCAGTCCGTTAAAATGACGGTCCTCCCGAGGTTTTTGTTCTTATTTCAGTGCTTGCCCATCTTCCTCCCTAGGGCCTTCTTCAAAAAGGTGACGAGTAGCATCATGAGCTACGTGTGGACGCACGGCACCCCAAGGGTGAGGAGGGTCTTCTTGGAGCGGAGTAGGGATAGTGGAGGGCTGGCGTTACCCAATCTTTCGGGGTATTACTGGGCGGCAAATGTATCGATGGTGCGCAAGTGGATGATGGAAGGGGAGGGGGCAGCTTGGAAACGAATGGAGAGGGCGTCCTGTGGCAACATAAGCCTGGGGGCCCTAGTAACGGCGCCATGGCCGTTCCCTCCCACGAGGTACACCACGAGCCCGGTGGTGGCGGCCACCCTCAAGATCTGGGGGCAGTGGAGGCGACACAGGGGGGAAGTGGGGGGTCTGATGGAGGCACCGTTAAGAGGGAACCATAGATTCATCCCGGGGAACATGGACGGGGGATTTCAGAGCTGGCACAGGGTGGGCATCAGGCAGCTGAAGGATCTGTTTGTAGATGGGAGGTTTGCGAGCCTGAGAGAGCTGGAGGAGTAATTCGGGCTCCCCCCGGGAAACATGTTTAGACATTTGCAAGTGAAGACATTTGCTAGACGCCAGGTGGAAGGGTTTCCCTTGCTCCCCAGTAGGGGGGCGAGTGATAGGGTGCTCTCGGGGGTCTGGGTCGGAGGGGGGAGGATATCGGACATCTACAAAGTAATGCAGGAGGCGGAGGAGGCATCAGTAGAGGAGCTGAAAGCCAAGTGGGAGGGGGAGCTGGGAGAACAGATAGAGGATGGGACATGGGCTGATGCCCTGGAGAGGGTTAATTCTTCCTCCTCGTGTGCGAGGCTTAGCCTCATTCAATTTAAGGTGCTACATAGAGCCCATATGACGGGGACAAGGATGAGTCGGCTCTTTGGGGGTGAGGACAGATGTGCCAGGTGTTCGGGAAGTCCAGCGAACCATGTCCATATGTTTTGGGCATGTCCGGCACTGGAGGAGTTCTGGAAGGGGGTGGCAAGGACGGTGTCGAGGGTGGTGGGATCCAGGGTCAAACCAGGATGGGGACTTGCGATCTTTGGGGTTGGGGTGGAGCCGGGGGTACAGGAGGCGAGAGAGGCCGGAATACTGGCCTTTGCGTCCCTAGTTGCTCGAAGAAGGATACTAATACAGTGGAAGGACGCGAGGCCTCCAAGCGTGGAAACTTGGATTAATGACATGGCAAGCTTTATTCAGTTGGAAAGGGTCAAATTCGCCCTGAGAGGGTCGGTACAAGGGTTCTTCAGGCGGTGGCAGCCTTTCCTCGACTTTTTGGCTCAGAGATAGGGTACAGAGGTCGCAGCAGCAGCAACCCGGGGGGGAGGGGAGGGGGGGAGGGGGGGGGGGGGGGGAGGGGGGGGGGGTGGCAACAACGGTTGTGGTGGGTTATGTACGGTGGAAATGCGGGCAAATTTGCTCGCAGTTCATGTTTGATGTTGATTGTTGCTCTGTTTGTTTTTGGGGGAGGGGGGAGGGGGGGAGGGACAACGCGCGTGCGAGTTCGGGCAGGGGGGGGATATTTGTTAAGAAGGATTATTTTGTAATATCCTATAGTTAGTTGGGGTAAATATCTTCATGTAAAAAATTCTTTCAATAAAAATTATTTTAAAAAAAAAATAATTTCCAGCTATGTGGTACTTTTCCGACCAATATACCTGAAGTGATACCTATGTAAAGCAAGGGTAAGTAAAGAGAGGTACATTTTGATTGCACATCATGTCAACTGCAAGAAACGTGCACTCCCTCTGTGTCCAAAGTATAAATATTTATTTTGTTTTTACCATTTGAAGTTGATGATAATTCTATTAATATATAAATCATAAAGCATTTTCTAAATATTTTACATGTATTACATTTATTTAATCTTATTCATTGGGCCATAGTTAGTGAACAAACCTGATTTAAATCTTGCAGCCTACTCACTAGCCTAAGTTGCCCATCATTGACAGAGCAAGCTGTCAGGCTATTACACAAGAAATGGAACCATGGCAGAAGTGTGCACTGCAGCAACTCATCAAGGTTCCTTCAACACCAACTTCCAAACCCAATCTCTATTACCTCAAAGGACAAGGGCAGCAGATACCTGGGAACATCACCACCTGCAGGTTCCCCTCCGAGTCTCACACACCATCCTGACTTGGAAATATATTGCCATTCCTTCACTGTTGCTGGGTCAAAATGCTGAAAGTTCATTCCTATCAGCCCTGTGGGTGTACCTACACCAGAAGGACTGCAGTGGTTCAAGAAAGCAGCTCACCACCACTTCCTAAAGGATAATTAGAGATGGACAATAAATGCTGGCATGGCTAGCGACATCCACATCTCGCAAACAAATTAAAACTAAATCTTCTATTTTAATTTTTGAATGACACTTTTTTAAAAAAGATTGTCGATCAATAGTTCTAACATTCCGGTAAAGCTGCAGATCTATTGTAATTAATTTTTCCTTCCCCTGGCTCCACAATCATGCCCCTTCCTATCCTGAAGGGGCATCCTCCGAATACTGCTTCAAGTCCTCTTTTCAAATGTGGACAGGGAGCATCAGCCACCTATTTGAACGTTATCAGCAAAATCCTGTGCACACCACAAATTTTCACACATCCTTCCTGAATAACAGGGCGGGTCTGGACTGAACTTTACCCATCCTAGTTCCAGTTCATCAAAGTTGATTTTAATTGTTAGGCCCTTACCATTGTCCTAGTGGAGTCAGCTCATAAAACAGACCAGTGATCAAATTTGTTCGCCATAGCTCATTATAACACTGTGGAGCAAATGGAACAAATGAAATACTTGGTTAAAGAACCCAGTGAGGAGGCTATAAAAATCACCAGTAGAAAGAAGCACCGTAATGACATGGAGTGGCAAAGTGTTATAATTTCCTCCGATGTGAGTCCCTTACCCTACTCTTGTCAGAGAGGGGTGCCGGATCAGACACAGTGATGAAGCAATTTCTAAGATTCAGCATAGCTCAGTTGCTAGCACTATTATCTATGAATTAGCGGACCAGGTGATCAAGCCCTACTTAAAAACTAAGCAGATGAAATACAAAGGAAGAACATGTGGTACTGTCCTTCAGAAGGGGCATTCACACAAGAGCCTGTCCGTTTGTTGATATGACAGATAGACTTTAAAGAAACCATAATACCATTCATGGAGGAGTCTCCCAGGGTATTAGCCACCATTCCTCTTTCAACCAACAGACCAGAAAACAAATAAACTACTTCATCGGGTTGTACGATGAGTACATTTTTGTTGAATGCAAATTCAAAATAGATTAGTAGATCTTATATGGCCTTGCTCTTTGTGAGTTTGGAGACTAAGATGCGGGTGGATTATTTAGCGGAAAATCCATTCTGTGAATTTAACCAGGTAATTGTGGTGGATATCAAATGCACTAAATTACTTGTAAATTTCAGGCTCCATTTTAATGTCTGGCTCCTCTGAAAAGATTGTTTTGTACCTCTAACAAAGTTTTGGTATCTGACATGCAATGCAAGGTTGAAATTCCCTGTTAGAGAAAACTATTCCCCCACCTCAAGCAGGAAAACAATTGCTGGGGAAAATATACTGGGGCATGAAAGTCTTTCGCCCTCAGGCACTCGTTGTTTGAACTCACCTTTCCAGGTTTTTCTCACAGCAGAGAAGAGCTACCCGTGCAATGTCCAAGCTCAGAAGAGTGTTTTGTGTTACAGCATCATGATATGTCTGCTGGTTTAGCTCAGTATTTGAACATCGATAAATAAGGGAGTACTGGAGAAGCATGTCCAGTCCACAGGTATGCTTGAAGCCTTTTGCGAATCGGTGGGTGTTGCAAAGGCTGGGGTACATAATCACCCCCGGGAATGATATTTTAATTTGATTTTCTATGTTTTCTTTTAAGTTTTGACTTCTTGTTACAGTGCTCCACTGAGGGCTGTCACCCCCTCTCACGTATAAATAGGGAATAGCTGGGACACCAGGTATGGGCTAGGAGTGCTGTCACTGAACAAAATCAATCAACTCTCCCAGCAAAGAAAGGCTTAGTGTCTTAGTTATGGCTTTATTAATGACCATGGATCCAGGTAACGTAAGTTACTGGTCTGGTCTTAACAAAAACAGAAAATACTGGACAATCTCAGCATGTCTGACAGTATCTGTGGAGAGAAAAGGAAGCTAACGGTTCAAGTCTGGATGGCTCTTTGTCAAAGTTAATATTCCACTCTGCTAATTGCATTTTAGACAATGTCACTCAAGAGGCTAAAGTGTGAGGTGACAGGCTGGCAGACTAGTGTTGAATTAACTCGCCTCTAAGGCCCCAGGGAAAATGAGGGTGGGAAGAGGAAAGAGTCAGCGTTCACACTTCTGATTCCTGCTGGGATAATACATTTGTAGACATTTGATGAGGATAAAATCAACTTCAGCCTTGATGCTGTCACTTCAGCCCCAGCTACTATTATGAATAGCTCAACCAGCTATGAACACGTATGCAGCCCAGCACAAGTTTGCACCTTTGGAGGTGGAGAAAAAAAATGCACAAATACATTGAAAGGTAGGGGGAAATGGAGTGATAATTTTCCATTTCTTTATCTCTCTCATTCTTCTCCTGTGCATGCTGTGAAGAGCACTGAGCTTTGTGCCAGGATGCAATAACCAGAACAGATGAGCCTACTCTCAGCTGACAACCCATACAAAAGAGTGACGTTTTAATGAGATTATTGAATTAACTACTTGTTAAATACAAATTGAAGAAAAACAAGTTATTGCTTTTAAAAAGATAAATGAGCCAAAAGGCTGGCTGAACCTCATTAATCCAGTCACTTTCTATGCAGAGATCTAATAGGCTGACAACAGCTGCATTTTAAGCAACATATAAAGCACGGGTAGTTTAATAAATTATTTTCACAAAATCATTTGTGATTTACGTCAAACATTTTACAAGAGAATTAATGTGGGGCGGCATGGTGGCAGTGGTTGGAGAGTTGCAATGAGTTGTGTCCAGGGAGTTGCAGGTTAGGTTACGGGGTAAGACCAGGGTCAGTGCAGACTCGATGTGGCAAATGGCCTCATTGTGCACTGTAGAGATTCTATGATTCTGTGAGGGAGAGGGTACCAACAGACTTGGGGTTCTACTGGCTTCAGTTTTTTTTTAAATGCATTTATGGTATGCAGGCTAGGCCAGCATTATTGCCCACCCCTAACTGCCCTTGAGAAGGTGGGTGGAGCTGCTTTTCAGAACCACTGCAGTCCATGTGGTGCAAGTACACCCAAAGCACGATTAGGGGCTGCTTTGCAGGAATCTGACCCTGCAACAGTAAAGGAACAGTAATATATTTCCAAGTCAGGATGGTGAGTGACTTGGAGGGGAACCTTCAGGTGGTGGTGTTCCCACGTGTCTGCTGCCCTTGTCCTTCTAGATGGCATTGGTTGTGGGTTTGAAAGGTGTTGCCCGCTTGGTGAATCCCCGCTGTGTATTTTGTAGATGGTACACACTGCTGCCACTGTTCATTGGTGGTGGAGGGAGTGAGTGTTTGTGGAAGGGGTGCCAATCAAGCAGGCTGCATTGTCCTAGATGGTGTCAAGCTTCTTGAAATGTTGTTGGAGCTGCAGTCACTCAGGCAAGTGGAGAGAATCCCATTACACACATGACTTGTGCCTTGTGGGTGAAGGTCAGGCTTCAGAGTGTCAGGAGGCGAGTTATTTTCTGGAGATTTCTAGCCTCTGACCTATTCTTGTAGCCACAGTTTTCTGTGGCTACACCAGTTCGGTTTCTGGTCAATGATAACACCCTTGATGTAGAGGATTCAGCGATGGTAATGCCATAGAATGTCAAAGAGCAATGGTTAGATTCTCCCTTGTTGGAGATTGGTCATTGTCTGCCATTTGTGTGGCACAAATGTTACTTGCCACTTAGCACAAGGATGGATATTGTTCAGGTATTGCTGCATTTGGAATGGATTGCTTCAGTACCTGAAGCATCACGAATGATGCTGAACATTGAATTGGATTTTCACTGAATAGTGCACAAAGAACATCCCCACTTCTGGGCTTTTAATGAAAGGGAGGACATTGATGATACATCAGAAGATGCTTGGACCTAAAACACTATCCAGAGGAATTCCTGCAGTGATGCCCCAGGATTAGGATGATTGACCCACAATCATCACAACCATTGTGATAGGCATGACCCCAGCCGGCAGAGAATTTTCTTCTTGATTCATATTGATTCTACTTTTGCTAGGTCTCCTTGATGCCACACTCAGTCAAATATGGCCTTGATGTCAAGGGCAATCACTCTCACCTCACCGAGAAACCTGCCCTTTTTCCTTGTCTAAACCAAGGCTGGAATGGGGTCAGGAGCTGAGTGACCTTGGTGGAACCCAAACTGAGCGTCAGTGAGCAGCTTATTGCGAAGCCAGTACCGATTGATAGTGCAGTTGATGACCCCTTCCACCACACTATTGAGGTGGCAACTGATGGTGGATTTTTCCTGTTTGTTGTGGTACAGGATATATCTGGGCAATTTTCTGCATTGCCGGGTAGATACCAGCGCTGTAGCTATACAGGAAGAGCTTGGCTAGGAGTGCTGCAAGTTTTGATGCGCAAGTCTTCAGTACTATTGTCAGAATATTGTCAGAGCCTGTAGCTTTTGCAGTATCCAGTGCCTTCAGCCGTTTTTCAACATCAAATGGAGTGAATCGAATTGACTGAAGACTGACATCTGTGATGCTTGGATCTCTGGAGGAGGCTGAGATGGATCATCCACTCTGCATTTCTGGCTGAAGATTGTTGCGAATGCTTCAAACTTAACTTTTGCACTGATGTGCTCAGTTCTTCCATCATTGGGGATATTTGTGGAGCATCCTCCTCGAGTTGTTTAATTGTCCACCACGATTCACAACTGGATGTGGAAGCACTAAAGAGCTTAGATTGGATCCATTAGTTGGGAATTTTTTTTAACTGTCTATTACTTGCTGCTTTGCTGTTTGGCGTGCAAGTAGTCCTGTGCTGTAGCTTCACTCGATTGAGACCTCATTTGTAGGTATGCCTGGAGCTGCTCCTGGTGTGCCCTCCTGCTCTCTTCATTGAACCACGGTTGATCCCTGGCTTGGTGGTAATGGTAGAGTGAGGAGTATGCCAGGCCATTAGGTTACAGATTGTGCTGGAGTACATTTCTGCTGCTGCTGATGGCCCACAGCGCCTCATGGCTGTCCAGTCTTGAGCTGTTAGATGTGTTCTGAATCTATTCCATCTATCAGTGGTAGTGCCACATAACATGATGAAGACTATCCTCAATGTGAAGATGAGACTTTTGACTCCACAAGGACTGGACTGTGAAGTAGTCACTCTAACCAATACTGTCATGTACAGTTGCAGCTGCCGCAGGCAAGTTAGTGAGGATGAGAGCAAGTATATTTTTCTCTGTCATTGGTTCCTTCACCACCTGCCACAGACACAGTCTAGCAGCCATGTCCTTTAGGACTCGGTCAGTATCGGTACTCCTGAACCACCCTTGGTAACAGAAATTGAAATACCCACCCAGAGTACATTCGGTGGTGCCCTTGCCACCTTCAAGTGGTGTTCAACATGAAGCAGTACTGATTCATCAGCTGAGGGAGTGCTGTGCATGGTAATGAGCAGAGGTTCCATTGCCCATGTTTGATCTGATGACATGAGACTTCATGTGAATGGAGTCGATGTTGAGGACTCTCAAGGCAACTTTTTCCAACTGTATATCACAGTGCCGCCAACTCTGCTGGGTCGGACAAGACATACCCAGGGATAGTGATGGTTGTGGCTGGGACATTATCTGTAAGGTATGATTCCTTGAGCATGCCTTGTCAGGCTGTTGCTTGACAAGTCTGTAAGATGGGTCTCTCAATTTTGGTTCCAGAAGTTAGGAAGGAGGACGTTGCAGGATCAACGGCGCTGACTTTGCAGTTGTCATTTCCAGTGTCTAAGTCAATGCCAGGTGGTCTGTCTGGTTTCATTTTTTATTGGTTTGACAGAACTGTGCGGTTTGCTAGGCCATTTCAGAGGACATTTAAGAGTCAACCACATTGCTGTGGACCTGGAGTCACATGTAGGCCAGATCAGGCAAGGGTGGCAGATTTCCTTCCCTGAAAGGACATTAGTGAACCAACCATTCTGGAAACAATCGGCAATGGTTTTCTGGTCATCATTAGACTTTTAATTCCAGATTTTTTATTAATTCAAATTCCGCCACCTGTCCTGGTGAGATTTGAACCCATGTCCTCAAAAGCATTACCCTGGGTCTCTGGATTACTCCTCTAAGATTACTTAGGTGTAAACAATTGCATCAGAGGTTGGCACGAATTGATCTTGAGATATCTGTGCCTCAAAATCAAGAACAGAATTTAGAATTTCCATCACAGTTGGTCCAAAGGGTTCATGCTGTGTTTATGATCCACACAAGCCTCCTCTAACCCTACTTCATCTCAGCTGATCAGGTGACCTATGTATCATTCTCTACTTTCCCCTAAAACACATCTATATTATTCACTTCACATTTCACATTCTAACCAGTCTCTGCAGAAAGAAGTTTCCCCTAAAATCATTAGGGTGTTTCAAATCATGACGGTGTTTAGCTTGGCATTGCATTCATCATGTTATTTTCAATTGTAAAATAGAGAGAGAGAGAAGAAAGGGTATTTTTTTAAATTTAAAATAAAGTTAATGGAATTGTTAAAATAAAAGTTTCACTCGGTTGAAAGAAGAAAATTAAAATAGAGGTAAACTAGAATGTGAAAATAGGGAATAAAAATAATAGGATACAAAAGGAAACAGGAGGATCAGAAATTGTGCTCACTTTTAATTTATTTTAGGATTAATCAAGACTCTTCCTTTTTCTGAGTAGATTTAGTAGAGCACTAATGTTTCTTCCCCCCACTACAATACATCTGGACACTGCTGGTAAACCTTGCAAAATAAGAATATCCATGAATTTACTGACGGCGCAAAAATTGTTAAGTGAGCTTTGTCTAACCTTTCTCTCGGCATTATCGATTGCTGAAATGAAATGAATGAAAATCGCTTATTGTCACGAGTAGGCTTCAATGAAGTTACTGTGAAAAGCCCCTAGTCGCTACATTCCGGCGCCTGTCCGGGGAGGCTGGTACGGGAATCGAACCGTGCTGCTGGCCTGCTTGGTCTGCTTTAAAAGCCAGCGATTTAGCCTGGTGAGCTAAACCCAGCTGATGCGAAGGAGAGATTAAGGATTGCATTCATCATCTGAACACCACATCCTGTTCCGTAGATCTGAAACATTGTCTCACAACTTACCTGCTGCCAAAACCCTCATTTATGCCTCTAGCATCTATGCCAAACTATCCCAATCCTCTCCTGACCTAACAACAATCTTCTACCCGCCATAAACTTGAATACAATCAAAACTTTGTTTGAGAAAATCCTAAACCGCACTAAGTCCGGTTCGCCCATCATCCCTGTGCTCACCGAATTACATTGGTTCTTGGTCCAACAATGTCTCAACTTTAAAATTCTCACCCTCATTTTCAAATTGTTCCATTGTTTCGCCTCTCCCTATCTCTGCAATCTCCTCCAAAATCTTTGCTGCATCAATTTTAGCCTCTCGTGCATCCCTGATCTTAATCATTTCACACCGGCTGTCCCTTCAGCTGCACAAATCCTTGGCTCTGAAATCTCTTCTCTAAACCTCTTCAAACCTATTTCTACCATTCAGATGTTCCTTAAAACCTAGCTGTGATGAAGCTTTTGGCAACCTCTAACATCTCATTATGAGACTAAGTGTCAAATTGTGTTTGATAGCACTCCTGTGAAGTGCCTTTAAATGTTTTATTACAGTCAAATATACTATTGTGTATATAACTTGTTTCCACTTTAAGAGCCATTGTTTTGTATCGCTGCCCAAAAATGTGAAATGTTTAGCAAGACAGGAGCTAGAGGTAATAGCAGACTCAGTTTTGCTTTAAATATCTCACTTTCATACAACAACAGATGGTTGTATCAGAGAAAAACATTCATAATATGATGAAGTAATTCACATTTATCTATGCAAGCCACAAGTTGCATCAGGAAAAGTCATGAAAATTTTTCTCTAATGTGCATTGAATTGAAGATATGTTTATGCCAGTGTTTCTGCTTCACACAAATCTCTAGTTGCCCTTTATCGTAACTCCATCAACATAAAGTTATATTCCTTTCTCCCTTGTGTTTATTTAATTTCTCCTTAAATGCATCTATATACTAGCCTCAACTACTCAGTGTGGTAGCAAGTTCTGTATTCCAACCAGCCTCTGGGTAAATAACTCACATTTCCTGACACTAATTTTTGTTTCCCACCACAAGTTGCAACATTTTCTCTTCATCTATTACATCAAATCTTTTTGTAATCTTAACAATCTCTCCTGGGGATCACCCCTCAACACTCCAGAGAAATGAACCCCAGCCTTTTCAATTTTTCTGGTGAGCATAAGCACCCAGCCTTCATATTATCTATGTAAATATTTTGTGCACCTTGTCCAGGGGTGTGATCTTCTCTTCCAAACCTCCTTCCCTGTATACTCCACACCTCTGATGTGAGGAGCTCATGAGGACTGATTCTCAAAGTGTCTATCTCCTGCTCTCCCAGACCCCTTCCTGGCCCAAACCTCCTCTCAGAAGCCTCCCCCAGCTCAACTTTTACTGCTCGTTACCTTCTCCCCCAATTCCTGACTCCCAAAATTCCTGGCTTTGGGACTCTCCTTGCTAAAATAGAAATATTTTTTTATCCGACAAATTGAGATAGAAGATCAGCCAGGGTTGTATTGAATGGTGAAGCATGCTGAAAGGGTTGAATGGCCACTTCTTATGTTCAATGCAATTGCACTTTCCACACCAATCACAGTTGCTTGTAACCTGCCCTCTCTTTCCAAGGTTCCCGCACTTCCCGTGACTACTGCACTAAGGCCAGGCTCGGACTTGGCTGTGGTGCCCTCCTTAGTCAAATGGCCTGACCACACTCACAACCACAAGAATATTAGAAGGCAAATGGGGAGCAGTGACATTGGCAAGTAGATAGCACCTTCATAAGATACACAGAAATAATTATTTCTGAAATTGTCAAAATGTGGTTACCTCAAAATGGGACAAAGCAGCAATTAAACCTTTGACAGAATGTCAAGACAGGCCCTGAAATATGGATAGTTGACTGCACATTTATTAATAAAAGAAATGATCCAAATTTATCTCGTTTGTGGTTGAGAGGCTGAAAAGGAACGGGTCAACTGAAGTTATTATCAACCTTCCAGTGTCTTGCCTCTCCACCTCTAATTTATCGCATTTATATTTCCATGCATGGGGTCACCCCCCAAACAAGCCCCCTTACTTCAGAGGGACATTATAGGTCAGTGTTTTAAATCGTGTGAAGGCACACCAAAACCATTGCCCCGACTGAAGGAAGAACATTTTCAAAGTCCAAATTAAGTCAAAACTGAAGAACGAAATGACCCAAAGTTTGGGCTGAGTGAAACAAGCGCTCTTACCGTCCTCGTTCTCGTCAAAAACAGGCGTTTTATGGGAGTGATTGGCCCCCATCTTCAGCTCTTTAAAATCGATCACATTATCTGGGGTAGGTGATCAGAAGTTGGGCTGCAGCATTGGGCGCTCTTCACACATTCAGCCTGGAGCCCATGGAGCCTTCCGTGCTGGTCAGTGTCCAGACCCGGGTCTTGGAACGAGGCGGGAGGGCTGTGAGCGAAGAGTATCAGCTCTTAAAGCGACCGGCAAGGATGAGGGATCATCCTCAGAACACCAGCTCTTCCACCTATAGCCACTTCCGTCTGTGTCTGAAAAACTTTCCCAGCCAAATGCATGCAGATTCTCTGCCCTGTCCTCTCCCGCCTGGCCCAACAAGAAGTGCGAAGAGGGAGAGAGAGAGAGAGAATGGATAATCCGCTCAAACGGTTGTTGGGGCGACCGGCTGTCTAGGAAACGGTGTCTGAGGACGAGATTGTAGACATCACTGGATCACCAGTCACTACACCGTCTTGTTGCCAACCAGGTCTTCAATATTGAAGTGTTCATAACATTCGTTTGCTTTAAAAAAAAATCCAGCTCCCACCAACAAAGGGAATGATTTGATTATAACCGATACAATATGCCACAGCCACCTGTATTGGGGTTTAGAAATGAAAGCAGTGTTTCTATCCCGCCAGTACCATGGAGCCAGGATCAAGCCGGAGGCTGCAAGCGGCGTGAGTCTGGGCGGCTCTCAAGTTGTTGGAGGTGTCCCTGGTCTGGGCGGGTGGTCGCTCGCTCTCTGGACACACACTGATGGCTCGAGCTAACAGACCGTCTGACTTCTATCGCTCACTTATGCTGGCATCTATGTGTTCGAGGGTTGAGTTGAACACGTGTCTCCGGCACCACCCCCTCCCAGGGTAACTACGAGGACAACTTGCATCTCACACCAGCACGGCTAAAAACGGGGAACTGGGTTGCAAAAAAAAACCCCTCAGAAACAATAAGCAGAAAATGGAATCGAAAGTCAAAATATAAACAGCTACTCTAAAACATGATCAGAGGCAACGGGGAAAAACCAGGGATGCGGCTAATGAATAAACAGAACTGAAACTGGTCACTGTGCGGCTGCTCACTGGAAGTCAGTTAAAGTTGATAATGGAGCATTAAGAATTGGCGTGAATGTTTGCAAATGTTGCCTATGGACCTCTGTGGAAAAGGGGAACTCTTTTTAATTTAGTTTAACTGTGCGTGTAAACGCTGAAAAATACGTCCACATTACAACTTACTCAATTAAAATTCAAGAAACGGTTTGATAGTATTTATTTTGAAAACGAGTAATTAACTGAAAGCTTTCGAGAGCACGTGTTAATGATGTTCTCTCTGTCCCTCCATCCATTCCTCAGATTTTTTTTCCATCCTTTAATTTGGTGCCAAAGAAACAGCGCTCTAAAGTGACATCTACTGGCACAAAGAATAAAAAATATGATAGCACGGACAGTACCACATAAAACAGGAGTGACTTAACCCACGAATCTGTGTGGGGGATTCCTGCAATTTGTAATCTAATCCCAGGAATCTTTCACAAATACTGACACTCTGGGAGCCCCTGCAAATTGTCAGAAATTAGTATGAAAGGAGAGCAGCGTCCCCGTCCCCCCCCCCCCCCCCCAGTTCAGTAACTAATGTCTGTGCGGAGTCTGCACATCCTCCCCGTGTGTGCGTGGGTTTCCTCCGGGTACTCCGGTTTCCTCCCACAGTCCAAAGATGTGCAGGTTAGGTGGATTGGCCATGCTAAATTGCCCTTAGTGTTGGGTGGGGTTACTGGGTTATGGGGATAGGGTGGAGGTGTTGACCTTGGGTTGGATGCTCTTTCCAACAGCCAGTGCAGACTCGATGGGCCGAATGGCCTCCTTCTGCACTGTAAATTCTATATATATATGTAAATCCTCAGTGGATGCAGAGAGAGTGGGCACTCAGGATGTCAAAAAAAACCTCTGCTGTCATTAAAAACAATCTACTTTCAAACCTAAAATCGGCAATGAGAACTAGAACAATGTACTTAAAAGGTTTGAAGTTAGTTTCACAAACTTCTGAGATTGTTGTGCTGAGATTGCAGTGTTAGTCACCCTTGTCCCCATATTTGCTGAGCTCGATTGGCTCCAAGTCTACCAACGACCCGAGTTTACAATTCATATCCTCATTCCTTTGACACTGAAGCAGGTTAGGCTTGCCTGCAACAAATCCTTGACAGGATACAGGCTTGAACTGATAAGTGGCAAATAACAATTTTGAGACAATAGTGAGAGGCACGGCCATCTCCATCGACCTTTGATATTCAGTGTCATTACCATTATCAAATCATCCACCGTTAATAATCCGAGGGCTATCGTTGAATAAAGTCTCAACAGGACCAATTACCGAAATGATCTGACTATCCAAGCAGATCAGAGTCTGGCTATTCTGACACAAATGTATCACTGCTTGAATCCTCAAAACTTCAGCATAACTGACAAGGCACAGTCAGCAATGTGATGGAGTATTTTCCACTTGCCTGGATGGGATACAGGTGCAACATCACACAAGCTCAAGTAGATCCAGAATAAAGCAGGCCATCCAGCACCTTAAACAATCACTCCCTCATCATGGGAATTCCTCCACCACTCAGACAAGATTAATATGTGTTTGGGAACACAATCACCTCCAACTTTCCTTTGTAAATCACGCACCATCATTCCTTTATCATCACTGAGCCAAATTGCTGAAACACCCCATAATAGCAGCGTGAGAGTAACTTCACCAGTTCGACTACAGGATGACCAATAAATGCTGTCCTCGTCAGCAATGCTCACATCCCGGGATCTTTTTTCTCCATTGGCAAGTTCAAGAAATTAATACCAATAGATGGGCAGCACGGTAGCATGGTGGTTAGCATAAATGCTTCACAGCTCCAGGGTCCCAGGTTCGATTCCCGGCTGGGTCACTGTCTGTGCGGAGTCTGCACGTCCTCCCTGTGTGCGTGGGTTTCCTCCGGGTGCTCCGGTTTCCTCCCACAGTCCAAAGATGTGCGGGTTAGGTGGATTGGCCATGCTAAATTGCCCGTAGTGTCCTAAAAAAAAAGTAAGGTTAAGGGGGGGGTTGTTGGGTTACGGGTATAGGGTGGATACGTGGGTTTGAGTAGGGTGATCATTGCTCGGCACAACATCGAGGGCCGAAGGGCCTGTTCTGTGCTGTACTGTTCTATGTTCTATGTTCTATAATAATGTCACCTCATACAAAAAAGTGAGATTTAATGTTAAAATGTCTACCACAAAGCGCTCATGGATTTCATTGATTGAGACCATCTGTTCAGTTGCCGCTCCCCATCCCTTCCCTTTGCTCACCAAACAAATCTACACTAATGGTTCTCCCTGTGCTAGCCCTGGACTTGTATCATTCACTAGTTTCTCTCCTATTTCCTTCATGCAGTTTCCGTGCTCCATCTTATCCATGAGATCCCTCTCCTGCTCTCTTGACCTTATTTGCACTAAACTGCTGACCACGCAACGTCCCTTCCTGGCCCTAATGTTGGATTGTCATCTACCTTTTGCACAACGGGAAAAGTTACTCCTTACCAAGGATAAAGGCTCACCCCGACAAGTGAGAGTTTGAACTCTTCTTGGACAACAGCAGTTAGTGGAAACTGCTACTAATCCACATGCTGAACATAATAAGCTGAGTGTATGCATTGCCATATCCTCTGAACTGCAGCTGTCCATTGATTGAGGTCTACATCTACAGCAGCAACTAATTGCCCTATCTCACAAGCTAACCACACAATGTGGGCAGGGGAGCATTCAAGTTGGGGAACGTAAAGGAATGTAATTGTGGTACGGGACAATACAGTTAGGGGATAGGTACTATGCTGTGCAGCTCAGAGCATGAGTCCCAAAAGCTGTGTTACCTGCCTGGTGCCAAGGTTAAGGACTTCTCCTCACAGCTGGAGACAAACTTGGAGTAGCTGGGGAAGGATCCAGTTGTTGTGGTCCACATGGTGACCAATGACAAAAGTGGGACTAAGAAAGTGGTTATTCTAAGAGAATATGAGCAGTTACGAGCTAAATTAAAAAGCAGAACCTCAAAGGTAATAATTTCTGGAATACTACCTGAGCCACGAGCGAATTGGCATAGGGTAAATAAGGTCAGGGAGTTTAATGTGTGGATCAAAGACTTGTGTGGAGGAATTCATCAGACAATGGCAGCAGTCCTGTGGAAAGAAGGAGCTCAATTTTGGGATGGGCTTCATTTGAACTGCTGAGGGACCAGTGCACGAGTGAATTGAATAACTGGGGCTGGAGAGAAGGCCTTAAACTAAACATTGTGGAGAAAGTTCAGGCGAGTAAAATTAAAGAGAAAGGACAAGGCTATAGTGCAGAGTAGGGCAATGATAACCAGAGTGTGACAGAAAGTGACTGAGCATACGAGCATAAGAGTGCATCAAGCAATGGGGTCAGAGAAGGAAAAAATGGTATCAAGATTAAATGAAAGGCCCTTTATCTGAATGCTCACAATATTTGTAACAAGACGTTTGACATTTGAGAGGGATATAAAGAGAGTTGGGATAGCTCTGTTAATAAAAGATGAGATTAATACAGCAGTGAAATGATCTTCGCTTGAAGATCAAGATGTGGAATCAGTTTGGGTGGAGATAAGAAATAACAAGGGAGATAAATCACTGCAAGGAGTGTTCCAAAGACCAGTGATTGGCAACCTAGGCCAGTGAGTGAGCCACATGGGTGGTCCTCCTCCAGCTCGTTGGGCTGCAAGATCGAAATCAGGCTTGTTCACTAACCATGACATGGTTGGATCACATGTCGCCCCCAGGCTGCTGGTAGCCCACCACTGGCATAGACCCCTATCAGTAGTTACTTTGTAAGACAAAGAATAAATCAAGAAATAATGGGAGCTGGTGAGAAATGTACCACTCCTTCCACCACTGAGACACTGTGGCAATAGTGTACACCATATGCAAAATGCACTGTGTAAGTAAGGATCCTCCCATTCAAAACATGTTTTCCCTTTATTTATACTTTCTGCATTTCTGAACCCAGACAACTAAGATGGACTACACCTTTAACTTTAAAAATAAGGAACCCCCCCCTCCCGCCTGGTAAAATGTGCTGTTTGGTCTGGCCCGATGATGACTCAACTTGATGGATTTGGCTGGCAGCGAATCAGTTCCTTTCAATTCCCGGGTCACAGCAACTCAGACAGGCTCCATTTTGATGATTGGAGCTCACCTTTCGATTAAGAGGCTTGGAGAATCACAGTTCTGATTTCTCTCTCTCTTATCTGATGACATCTCCGAGGTCCTGAAGAAAAGGCCTTTCTCTCTCTCTCCACAGCCAATTAAACCTGCAGGAAGATCCAGACCAGCACCAGCTGCAGGCAGGCTGGGTTGTTTGAAAATCGCCTTTTAAAATTTCATGTGGATAACTCTAGTCTTACCTCAGTGAGACTGATAATTGCGAGTTCAAATTGAATGCACATGCCAGAAGATCCAATCAACTGGTGGTTTTCAACACCCCATATCCTGGGAAGATAGCCAACTACAATGCTTTTAACATCAGCAACAATGACCCATCTCTCTTTCTTCCATATTCCATCCCTATAATTGCACACCTTTCCCTTCCTCTATTGCGTCTGTCATGTGTGTGTTTGGGTAGATGGTGGGACGGTCAAAGGGGGTGGAAATAAAAAAATAAAAAGAAAAAAAAAGAAAGGGGGTGGAAATAATATTCTAGTTTAATTATCACAGGTTTTAACTCTTCTTGTTATAAATAAACAGTTATGGTGTTTTTACTTACAGATCTGATGCCAATAAGTCATTGGAGAAGTTGAGGGCCAAAGATCTCAAAACCTTAATAAGAATTATTGGCAAATTCACTTTTGTTGGGACGCAGGGGCCTGTGGTGCTGGAATTGGCTGCACACTCACCCAGGGTATCGTAACAACTGCAGCAACTCATCAAATCTCCTTCAACAGCACCTTCTAAACTCTTGACCTCCACTACCTCGAAGGACAAAGGCAGCAGATGCATCGGAAGACCACGATCTGCGCATTCCCCTCCAAAGTACATACCATCCTGACTTGAAAATATATTGTCGTTCCTTCATCGTCACTGGGTCAAAATCATGAAAATCCCTCCCTAACAGCACTGTAGATGTAGCTACACCACATTGTTACGAGTCCTTCCTGTTATTTCATTGTTCTCATTTCTTTTCTTTTATTATTTTTGGTCCATGAACCCATAATTAGGATGTTTCTTTAAGCAGAAGACTGTTAAAACAGTCTGCTTGCCAGGACACTATTCCTAGGTTCTGTAGATTGGAAGGGAGAAGCCAGACTCTTCAGCATTGAGTGGATCTTGGGAACCAGTTTTGCAGGTACTTGGTTCGATTGGTTAACTGGGTTGGCCAGTGACAGTGTTCTGCCTGACAACTGTCAGTGATTGGTTCCTGTGTGATGCTTTCTGAGAGAACTTAGCAGAAGTATTTAGACCATGAAAGTGAAAGGAAAGCTCTCGCCCTCTCGCTCCTGCTGGCTGAAGTGAAAGAACTGTTCAATTGTTCTGAAAACATTAAGTACCTGGCACATCCTTTGTTGTGAACCTGAAATGATGCTGTGTCTGCAGAGAAGGTAGACAACCTTGCCAGAGAAAGCCATTTCAAGCCTAGAAGGAAGAAATACCAAAATGAAAGCCTGAATCTCAGAAAGATGTTAACTGGAAGTCATCCCAGTGCATCAAAGATCTCTTTTTTTATTTTATTAATATTTTCTTTCCCTCTCAACCACCCTTTTCCCTCTGTTGTTTGTGTGTATATGTGCAGCGAGAGTGGAGGTAGTTCAGAAGGGGATTGGGAAAGGGTATTCGATAGTAACATTTTCTGTCAGTTTAATTATAATACTGTGCATAATAAAAGATCACTAGGGTTAAAGTTACAAGCCTGATGCTGTAATTTATTATGCTTAACCAAGGATCCTGGGTATTTTAAATAAAATCTTATTTCACCTGTGTTGCAACTCCTGGTCAAGTGGGGCTGGAATTGACTGCACACCTGCCAGGGTATCGTGACAACATGGACTGTGGCACCACTTTATCAAGGGTAATTAAGATTGGGCAATAAATGCTGGCTAATGCCCACAACCCACAAACAAGTAAAAAAAAAACAATAATCATGGGAGATTTAAATCTTCATATAGCATAAACAAATCAAATTGGCAAATGTACGTTGAAGACAAATTCTTAAGATTCCTATATGAGAACAATACATTGTGGGACCAACCAGGTAGTAGGCTATTTTGGACCTAGTAATGTGCAACGAGACATGATTAATTAAGTATTTCACAGTAAAGTACCCTCTAGGGAAGAGTGATAATATCACAATGGAATTTCACATTCAATTCAAGAGTAAAATTTTGGATCTAAAACCAGTCTAATAAATTAAAGCAAACTTAATTACAAAGGTTTAAGACAGAATTGACTAAAGTGACTAAACACAGTAGATAAGCAGTGGCAGACATTTAAGCAGATTTTTCATCGCTCTCAACGAATATAATAGTGAGAAAGAAAGACCATGAGAAGGATGAACAATCATGGTTAACTAAGAAAGTTAGAGATGGTAATAAATTGAAAGAAAAGATGTATGATCCTGCAAATATTAATGGTGGACTAGACGTTTGGTGAAATTTTAGAAACCAGGAAAGGGTGACTAAAAAAGGATAAAGATGGAGAAATTAGAATATGAGAGTCAACTAGTAAGAAATATAGAAATGGACTTTAAGAGCTTCTACAAGTATATATAAAGGAAGTGAGTAGCTCGAGTAAATGTTGGTCCTTAGAAGGTGAGACAAGGATTAATAATGGGGAATAGGAAAATGGCAGAGACTTCCAACAAATAATTTGTGTCTGTCTTCACAGTAGAAAACAAGAACTGTATTTGATTAAGAGCAGAGAGTTAAAGGGCTAAAGGGAGAAAGGAAACCAAAACAATCACTCACTAGAAAAACTAATGGAACTAACGAGTGTAGACGAGCAGAGAGATCTCGGTGTCCATGTCCATAGATCCCTGAAAGTTGCCACCCAAGTTGAGAGGGTTGTTAAGAAGGCGTACGGTGTGTTAGCTTTTATTGGTAGAGGAATTGAGTTTCGGAGCCATGAGGTCATGTTGCAGTTGTACAAAACTTTGGTGCAGCCGCATTTGGAGTATTGCGTGCAGTTCTGGTCGCCGCATTATGGGAAGGATGTTGAAGCATTGGAAAGGGTACAGAGGAGATTTACAAGGATTTTGCCTGGTTATGGAGGGAAGATCTTATGAGGAAAGGCTGAAGGACTTGAAGCTGTTTTCATTAGAGTGAAGAAGGTTAAGAGGTGACTTAATTGAGGCATACAAGGTGATCAGAGGATTAGATAGGGTGAACATTGAGAGCCTTTTTCCTCGGATGGTGATGTCCAGCATGAGGGGACATAGCTTTAAATTGAGGGGAGATAGATATAGGACAGATGTCAGAGGTAGGTTCTTTACTCAGAGAGTAGTAAGGGCGTGGAATGTCCAGCCTGCAACAGTAGTGGACTCGCCAACACTAAACGCATTCAAATGGTCATTGGATAGGCATATGGACGATAAGGGAATAGTGTAGAGGGACTTTAGAGGTGTTTCAAAGGAGGGCGCAACATCGAGGGCCGAAGGGCCTGTACTGCGCTGTAATGTTCTATGTTCTATGACAGTAGACATTTACAGGAAGTTTTAATTTCTGATGGGCTGATTCCTGTTGCCTGGCATTTTTTGGGAATGTCTCTGACTCTCTGAGCTCAGGTTGAAGACTTGGACCAGATAATCGGCACTTACCTCTATATTTGCCAGGGAAATGTTGGACAATGTAATATCTGGCCTATCTCCAGGGGTAGCTATGGTAACTCAACCCAACCAGCCCCAGCCATTCACCTGACTGCTTCCTCCGATCAGGGCCCCTCCCCCCGCCCCGGCCACCAAACTAACCCCCAACCCAACCACCTCCCCAACCATGGAACTATAGCCCAACCAAACTACTTTCTGACTACCCGACAACCCATAAACTTGCCCATCAATTCCTTACTACCCTCTCAACCAACTGATTGTTAATAACATCCAAGCTAGTTGGTGATGCCGAAACAAGACATGGAGCTTATCTTTACTGAAAGAGTTTGTTGACTTGATTAATCTCGCAAATCTCCTCCCATTCAATCCAGTGTCCAGCCATCCCCTATTTATAATCTCTTTTGGAAGAAAATAAAAGGTCAATAACATAAACTAATGAACTGGGTTGACAGACCCTGGTGAGACACTATAACACATAACATCTAAACCTCACAGGAAACTTACTAAATCAAATTGAAATATAATTTCTACGGGTGACGATGCATTCCAGACCCCATGGCGGCCACAAGACATGGAAGCCGTGAAGCATACTGATGGATATTGTATGCTCCCTCTCCAGAGCCATCCAGCCGTGAACATAGGGGCAGAGAGTCAGGTCGGACAACCCCCTAGATCGCTCACTGCCTGAATCTGTTGATGGCCACCTTGGTGAGGCCCAGAAGCAGACTCACAAGGAGGTTCTCCTCTCTGCTCCCCTCTGCCCCAATGATCCCTCATCTATAATATTTTTAAAGTATAATGAAAATCAATAAACACAAATGAGAGGGGTGATAAAATGTGGTGGAGCACTGTAACTAAATCAAAACATGAAAGCTAATTTAGCTAACTAAACCAAAATATAATTTCCAGAGAAGATGAATCACCCCAATCTCTGTGGCACCCACAGGTTGCGGTAGATCTGAAGGGTATGGTGTAGACTGCATGCTTTCTCTCCAGAGCCACCTGGCTATGAACATAGCAGCAGTAGAGGAACAGACAGGTTGGATAACCCTCTCGATCATCCGCTACCTGGACCTGTTGATGGCCAACTTGGTCAGGCTCAGAAGCAGGCCCATGAAGAGTTCCTGCTCCTGCACCCAGTGATTCCCTATCTATATGCACTCAAAGACAGGAAACATCCATCACCTCTTTCTCTTAACCTCAACAATGTAATTGACAGAACATTAGTATTGTCTAACTCCCCACCTCTACCAAACAAACCCCAACATAATTACCTCTCTAACCACCCAATTATCCCTCCCACCTAATCTGACTACCCCTTGATTACCTTGACTACACCATTCCACCTAACTACCATTTATCCTGACCCAACTCACCATCCAACTATGACCCAACCATATGACTACCAATGTCCCACACCACCATCCTGCCCAACCACCCTACCGACCATCCAAATAGTCCCCCAATAATCCTGACCAGCCAACTATGCCCCTCACCCCCCATCGATTCAGCTATGCATTCGCACACAGAGCCATCCTAATTCATTAAAAGACTTGAGATCTATAAAAACATACCTGAATATAGCAGCTTCAGTTGGAAAAAGGGGCTCACAGGAATGTGTCCTTTCCTTTCCCTGACTCGATTCCACTTGCTGGACTCGTTCTGGTGAGGTGTTTCCCTCCATTTCTGCTTCAGCCCGGATCAGAAAGCATGGTGAAAGTGGACAGTTCCATAAGTTTGGAGAAACCCTAGCAGGCAGTGGCCATGTGCCCAGCAGTGCCACTGACTGGAAGATGTGGGCCAATGAGTCTGCAAAGGGATATAAATAGGTTCAGTGAGTGGGCAAAACATTTGTAGATGTAATAAAATACATTGTTGTCCACTTTGGTAGGAAGAATAGAAAAGCATAATCTTATTTAAATGGAGAAAGACTGAATAATGCTGCAATACAGAGGAATCTTGAACTATATGAATCACAATAAGTTAGCGTGTATGTACAGCAGGTAATTCGGAAGGCAAATAGAACAATGATCTTCGTTGTAATAGGGGTGGAATATAAAAGTAGGAAGTCCTGCTCTAACTGCATAGGGTGTTGATGTGCTCACATCTAGAGTACTGAGTAGAGTTTAACTCCTTATTTATGCAGAGATATACTTGCATTGGAGGCAGTTCAGAGATTTCTCTCCAGGTTGATTTCTAGGATGAGAGGGTTATGTTATGAGGAAAGGTTGATCAGATTGGTCCTATACTCACTGGACTTACAGAAACATATAAGGGGTGCAATTCTCTCATCGGGAGACTAAGTCCCGACGCCGGAGTGAAAACCGGAGTGTTTCACTCCGGCGTCGGAGGCCACTCCCAGCCCCCTATTATCCCATCCCCGGGGGGCTAGGAGCGAAGGTATGTCATTTACGCGCGCCGGACCTTGGCGCCACATAAAAGCGAGGCCGCGTAGATGACGAGGCGTAAATGACGTCACCCGTGCATGCGCAGGTTGGCCAGCGCCAACCCACGTATGCGCGGTTGCTGTCCTCCCCGCGGCCGCCCCGCAAGAAGATGTTGGATGGATCTTGCGGGGCGGTGGAGGAAAGGAGGTCCTCCTTCAGAGAGGCCGGCCCGCCGATCGGTGTGCACGATCACGGGCCAGACCCCTTTTGAGGCCCACCCGGTGCCATCTTCATGGAAGATACAGTTTAAAAATAACGGTATCCCAGTTAAGACAGAGATGAGAAGGAATTTTTCCTCTGAGGGGTATTAGTGTTTGAAATTCTGTCTCCCAGCGAGCAGTGGAGGCTGGGTCATTGAATATATTCAATGCTGAGTTGGACAGATTTTCGATCAACATGAGAGTCATGGATTATGGAATGGAGGCAGAAAAGTGGAGTTCAGGCCACAGTCAGATCAGCCATGGTCTTACTGAATGGTGCAGCAGGCTCGAAGGGTTGAATGGTCGCCTCCAATTTCCTGTGTTCTTATTTTCTAAAATGTTACTCTTGCCCAACATTTCTGTTTTCACTGTGGAACAGAGCAGCTTTCATTGAATGTTGGGCCCGACTTCTTGACCTTGCCACCTTCATCTTTTGATCTGAATGCAATGTTAGTTAACTACAACTAACTCGGATCTTTGTATCTCTTACTGTAGAACCATGTCATTGCAGTGCTTTAAGCGCAAACGCAATAAACCCACAGATTTTTTTATTGGGAAAAAATGTACCTGAATGAAAGTATTTATTTGGCACAGAGTGGTGTTTACAATCTGGGAATAGTACCCAACTGTTAAGAGACTAGAGATGTAAAATTTGGAATATTTCTAAATAAACATTGTGCCCAAGAACATTCCATTTGTCTCAAAAAATGACAGAGCTGCCTCTTGTTTAACAGCATTTGGTTAAACAAAAATTCTCAGCCGAAATTTCTCAATCTTCCGGCACTTTAAAGATACAGAAGATTGTTTGTGCATATGTTTTGTGCAGGTATTTCAAAGGCTGAATTCAAAGTTTCAAAGCACAAGTAATTGGCAAGGTTAAAAAGCTATTAAAGTAAAACATCCGGATTACTCGGAAAACTGGACACCCTCTGAACCTCATCGACTTTATTTTTGAAATAACATAAATATTTTGATTCCATTAGTCATCACTTAGTGTGGTGTGATTTGTTCAGAAGTAGGTTAGGTGGGCAAGTCTTGGACTATTTAACATGTAGGCTGGACTGCCCTTTCAGTCAGTCATTATTCGAGCTGTCTTCTACCATGCAGCTACCCCTGGACTTGATCTTGTTGCTAGCTGCTGCGCTGGTTGGCCATGCAGCTCCTCCGACCTGCTATTCAAGAATGCTGGGCATGAGAAAAGAAATCAAGAACAGCATTGAGAACCTGCAGGCAGAACAGTTCACAGTGAGTCTGCATCGTGTCTTTGTGGGTCGGTTAGCTCAGTTTGCTGGACGGGTGGTTCGTGATGGGGAACAATGCCAACAGCGCGGGTTCAATTCCTGTATTGGCTGAGGTTATTCATGAAGCCCCTGCCTTCTCAACCTTGTCCCTTGCCTGAGGCGTGGTGACCCTCAGGTCAAATTACCACAGTCAGCTCTTAAAGGGGAGAGCAGCCTATGGTCCCCTGGGACTATGGCAACTTTCACTTCACTTCATCTTGTCTTTGTGTTATTGGAGACATGGCGAGGACTTTAACATGTTAAACTGCCTGACATTTGTCCTTTTCTCCTTTCAAGAAACGCTGTGTTGCTAAGCTGCCCGACCTGCACATAGATATCCATGTAAGTCAAATATTTATTTCCCTCTTATTAATAAGTTACATTAACTGTGGATACTATTTAGAATGCTTGTACATTCCAGGTTGAGGTAGCACTATACCACTTTGATGATAAATATGCAACTTGCTTATAGGAAATTGTGGTTGTAATGAAGTAATGGAGGTTAAGGGATTAATTCAGTTTTAAGACACAGGTCTTTCAAATCAACAGTGTTCATCAATATTGAATTGCCTCATTTCACCCTTATCTGCATGGTGAATAAAATTAAATTAATGATCTAGTGAAACCATTTTAAAAACAATTTCTGTGAGATGGGATTGTTGCTTTATCATTTACTTTATCATTGTCCAATTTCTTCATGTTTATTCATGATCAGATCATAATTGCTCTTGTCATCAAAGGTGAATTGTTCTTTTGAAAGGTAAGAGGGTGCAAATTCCCAGAAAAACAATATTAAAAATCTTTATTGTTTTACTATTTCTCCCAATGGACTAAAAGTCCTGCCTTCAACAAGTACAGACTCATTGGCAACCAAACTCACATTGATTTAACCCAGCATTTCCCAAATTGGGTTCTGCAAAATCCTGGATTTTTGTAGGACTCATCCAAGGATTCTGCGGTAGGTCCAGCCATTTTATAGTTGGAAAAAGAAACATCCTTCTAGCTCATCCAATCAAAGTCCGTTTTCACACTGCATTGGTTACTGATAGGCACACCGGTCACCCTATCAATAGCCAATGCTTTGAGAAGCCAACCTCTGATTGGATGAACTGGAAATTGTGGCAAAGTCAGTGTTGTAAATCACCAGCAATCATGCGGAGGATCCACCACCAGTGCTTCTGGTGAAGAGGAAGGAGCTGCAGATGAGGTTTGACTTGTTGTCCACCGGAAAGGCGATTTGGCAGTTGAGGCGGCGAAGGGGTTGTTTATGAGTATGGGGAAACGGCCAGACGCTTGATGGTGGGCCAGCTCTGCCAGTAGGCGGCCACGAGACAGATTGTTCAGGTTCGGGATAGGACGGGGAAGATGGTGGTTGCACCGGAGCAGGTGAATAAAGTTTTTGAGGAGTTTTACAGGAAGTTATAAAGTCATAGATGTTTACGGTATGGAAACAGGCCCTTCGGCCCAGCTTGTCCATGCTGCCCAGTTTCTATCACTAAGCTAGTCCCACTTGCCCGCATTAGGCCCATATCCCTCTATACCCACCCTGCCCATGTAACTGACTAACTGCTTTTTAAAGGAAAAAATTGTACCCGCCTCTACCACTGCCTCTGGAAGCTTATTCCAGATACTCGCCACCCTCTGTGTGAAGAAATTTCCCCCCTGGTCTCTTTTGTATCTCTCCCCTCTCCCCTTAAACCTATGCCCTCTAATTCTAGACTCCTCTATCTTTGGGAAAAGATGTTGACCTTATCTATGCCCCTCTTTTTTTTATAGGCCTTTATAAGGCCTATATATAGGGCAGCACGGTAGCATTGTGGGGCAGCACGGTAGCATAGTGATTAGCACAATTGCTTCACAGCTCCAGGGTCCCAGGTTCGATTCCGGCTTGGGTCACTGTCTGTGCGGAGTCTGCACATCCTCCCCGTGTGTGCATGGGTTTCCTCCGGGTGCTCCAGTTTCCTCCCACAGTCCAAAGATGTGCAGGTTAGGTGGATTGGCCATGATAAATCTTAGTGTCCAAAATTGCCCTTAGTGTTGGGTGGGGTTACTGGGTTATGGAGATAGGGTGGAGGTGTTGACCTTGGGTAGGGTGCTCTTTCCAAGAGTCGGTGCAGACTTGATGGGCCGAATGGCCTCCTTCTGCACTGTAAATTCTATGATAATCTATGATAAGATTACCCCTAAGCCTCCTGCGCTCCAGGGAAAAAAGTCCCAGCCTATCCAGCCTCTCCTTATAACTCAGACCATCAAGTCCTGGTAGCATCCTCGTAAATCTCTTCTGCACATCCTCTCCGTACTAGTATAACAATATCCTTCCTATAATAGGGTGACTAGAACTGGACACAGTATTCCATGTGTGGTCTTACCAATGTCTTGTACAACTTCAACAAGACCTCTCAACTCCTGTATTCAACATTCTGACCAATAAAACCTGGTATGCTGAATGCCTTCTTCACCACCCTGTCCACCTGCGACTCCACCTTCAAGGAGCTATGAACCTGTACCCCTAAATCTCTTTGTTCTGTAACTCTCCCCAACTCCCTACCGTTAACTGAGTAGGTCCTGCTCTGATTTGATCACCCAAAATGCATCACCTCACATTTATCCAAATTAAACTCCATCTGCCATTCATCGGCCCACTGACCCAATTGGTCAAGGTTCTGTTGCAATCTTATATAATCTTCTTCACTATCCACTATGCCACCAATATTGGTCTCATCTGCAAACTTACTAACCATGTCTCCGACATTCTCATCCAAATCATTAATATATATTACAAATAGCAGTGGACCCAGCATCGATCCCTGAGGCACGCTGCTGGTCACAGGCCTCCAGTTTGAAAAACAACCCTCCACAACTACCCCTCGGCTTCGGTCGCCAAGCCAATTTTGTATCCGATTGGCTACCTCACCCTGGATTCAGTGAGATTTAACCTTTTGCAACAACCTACCATGCGGTACCTTGTCCAAGGCCTTGCTAAAGTCCATGTAGACAACGTCAACTGTACTGCCCTCATCTCCCTTCAAAAAACTCAATCAAATTGGTGAGACATGACTTTCCCCTTACAAAGCCAAGTTGACTTTCCCTAATTAGCCCTTGCTGTCTCAATGCCTGTGTCTCCTGTCCCTCAGAATACCTTCTGGCAATTTACCCACTCCAGAAGTACGGCTAATTGGTCTGTAGTTCCCAGGCTTATCCCTACAGCCCTTCTTAAACAAGGGCACAACATTTGCTACCCTCCAATCTTCAGGCACCTCTCATGTGGCTGTCGATGATTCAAATATCTCAGCTAGGGGGCCGGCATTTTCCTCCCTAGCCTCCCACAACATCCTGGGATACATTTCATCAGGTCCTGGGAAGTTATACAGTATAAGTCGGAGCCCCTCGAGGATGTGTCAGACACAAGGAAATTTCTGGGATAGTTGGAGTGTCTCGTATTGGGAGAGGAGGGGAGTGCAGGGCTGGAGGAGCCAGTGAGGGTGAAGGAAGTGCAGGTGGCAATTGGGAAGATGCAGACAAGGACCGGATGGCTTCCTGGAGGAGTTTTATAAGAAGTTCTTGGATAAGCTGGCGCCACTGTTGGGGTTGTTTTCGGACGCGGTGGCAAAGGGGGTCTGCCGGCGACAATGGGACAGGCATCCATCTCTTTGCTGCTAAAAAAAGGACAAGAAATCAGTAGAATGTGGGTCGTATAGGCTGATTTTGTTGCTAAACGTGGTGCCAAGATTTTGGCAAAAGATTTTGGTTATGTTGGAGAGATGCCTCCTAAAGTTGATTGGGGAGGAGCAGGCGGGGTTTGTTGTCATCTAATGTGCGATGTCTGTTGAATGTGGTGCTTTTTCCAGTGGAAGGGAAGGTGGGGGTGGCGTTGGATGCAGAGAAGATGTTTGACAGCATGGATGCATTTATTTGTTTGCGGTATTGGAGAGATTTGGGATTGGGCCTCAGTTTGTGGTGTGGGTTAGGTTGTTATACAAGGAACTGAGGGCGAGTGTGTGTACGAGTGAGATGAACTCAGGGTACTTCCCTTTGCGTTGGCGAATGAGGCAGGTTTTGCCCTATGACACCCCTTCTGTTTGCACTGGCAATAGAGTTTGTCCATAGCACTGAGGTGCTCGGGAAAATGGAAGGGGATAAGGAGGGGCGAGTGGTGGCACATAGGGTGTCCCTGTGTGCAGATAATTTGCTGCTGCATATTTCCAATCCAGGGGCTTCGGTGGAAGATATGATGGGGTTGCTTAAAAGATTTGGGGCTTTTGCAGTGTACGAGCTAAATTTGGGGAAAAGTGAGTGTTTTTCAATGGCTCCTCCGGAGGCCGGAGAGGGGTGGGGGTTGCCATTTCGGGTCGCCCCAACCCACTTTAGGTATTTTTGGGAGTGCAGGTGGCACGGGACTGGGCTCAACTCCACAAGCTGAACTTTAACAATTTATTGAGCAGGGTTAAGGAGGATTTGCTGTGGTGGGATAGTCTCCCCGCTATCATTGGCTGGCTGGGTGCAGGTGGTCAAGATGAACATTTTGCCGTGGTTCATATTCTTGTTCCAGTGCCTGCTGATCTTTATACCAAAGTCATTTTCTATGGGGATGGAAAGGTTGATTTCCTCATTTATATAGGCGGGTAAAGTGGCAAGGATTAGGAGGATGGTGCTCCAGAGAGGGCAACAGTTGGGAGGTATTGGGCGGCGAACGCTGAGAAGACGCGAGGTTAGAGTAGTGAGTCGGAGACGTCATGGATGAAATTGGAGGCTGATTTCTGTCAGATTAGGGACTGCGGGTGCTGGCAATGGCCCCACTCTCATTTACCATACGGGATACGGGAAGCCCGGTGATGGTGTCCACGTTGAGAATTCGGAAGCAGTTTCAGCAGCACTTTAAATTGGGGGTGGAGCTGAAGATGATTTTGATCCGAGGGAGCTATGTGTTTGAGCCTAAGAGGATGGATGCCAGGTTTCGGAGTTGTGAGGAATGTGGACTGTCGGAAGTGAAGGATCAGCAATATTGGAGGAGGACAGGCCATCTCTGGAGGGTGCCAAAGCCAAGTGGGAGGATGAGTTGGGGATGGAGCTGGAGGAGGGATTGTGGTATGAGGTGCTGTGGAGGGTGAATGCCTCAACCTCGTGTGCAAGGCTGGGGCTGGTTCAGTTAAAAGTGGTACATAGGGTGCACCTGACGATGTCAAGGATAAGCTGGTTGTTTGAAGGGGTGGAGGATGTGTGTGAGCGGTGTGGGAGGGGCCCAGCTAATCATGTGCATATGTTCTGGTCCTGGGGGAAGTTTTGGGAGTCATTCTTCAGCACCATGTCAGTGATCTTACACATGGACTTGGGGAGGGTGGGTTTGTGGAGTTTCTTTGGGGTGACTTCAGTTGGCAATGTTGTGTTAAGTGATTGTTAAAATGTTAAAATTTGAATAAACATATTTTCAAAACAAATGTCACCGGCAAGGTTGAGAGAGATGGTGAGTGGATAGCGGAGTGGGTGGCAGAGAGAGGTAGGCAACAGCCATGGGGCAGGAGGGAAGGCAGACCACAGACCGGGCAGAGAGGGAAGCACACTCTGAGACGAGATGGGAGAGGAAATGGACTCAGAAGCCGGGTGGGAGTAAAAGGTGAGAGTGCGAGTGTGCAAGAGAAAGAGAATTGGTTGTGTGTGAGAGAGTGTGTATGAGAGAGAGAGGAGAGAGCATGACTGTATATGAGAGAGATGTATGTGTGTGTTTGAGAGAGGAAGGTGTGAGTGTGTATGAGAGAGAGGTGAGAGTGTGTGTGAGAGAGGTGTGAGTGTAAGTGTGTATTTGCGTGTGTGAGAGAGAAAGGGTAGTGTGTGTGTGTGAGAGTGTGTGTATGCTTGTGCTTATTTTGGGTGAATCTGTGTGTAAGTGCCTCTGTGCATGTTTAAGATGAGAATCCAGCTTTCCAGCATGATGTGACCATCAATTCACACGACACGTGATTGGAAGTGAACAGTGGTTTTAATGATCTTACAACGGGGCCTGCCTGTGACGAGATGAACTGGCAGGCAGGCTCAGACTGCCAGGCTTTATACTTCCGATTAGTGGGAGGAGCCATGGGCGGAGCCAAGGGTGGAGCCCAGTACAAACTCCTCATCTCCCCCTAGGGGCAGAGCCATGCAACTGCTCGTATACCGAGCTTACACAGACACAGTACATCATATATAATAACAGTGTGAATAACACGGACTGTGATTCACCACATTTGCCCCCTGTAAAAATTGAGTCCAGCGGGGGTGATGTGTCTACCAATTGCCAATTGCGAATTACAAGTTACAAGTTACAATTTACAGGTTATAAATTACAGGCTAAGTCGATCTAACGGCCGAGTCGTCCTCTGGGATCGACGAAGCACTGGGGTTGCAGCCTCTTCTGGTGGCTGGGCGGTGGCGGTCGGCAAGGGAACCATGGCGGACTCCGGGGGTGATTCGGCCAGAGCTTCGTATCCAACTGGTTCGACTGGTGACGGGGCGTGCCGGAAACCCAATGGTGCGGGGGCACGGAGCACGGGCAGCGGAACTGAAGGCGTGGGGGCGCCGGGCGCGGGGGGGTTGGGAGGGGGATAGTGTGAGGGGTATCTCAGCGGCGGTGGTGTTGGAGTTGGATCCTGCAGGTGCCAGGTCCCGGAGGGAAACAGTGTCCTGACGGCCGTCAGGGTACTCTATAAATGCATAGTGTGGGTTTGAACGGAGCAGAAGCACTCTCTCTATGGGTGGGTCAGTCTTGTGAGTCCGGACATGCTTCCGGAGGAGAACCGGGCCCGGTGTCTTTAGCCATGCTGGGAGCGAAACTCCCGTGGTAGTGCCCGTGGAAAAAACAAATAGCCGCTCGTGAGGGGTCTGGTTGGTGGCCGTACATAGGAGGGACCTGATAGCATGGAGCGCGTCGGGGAGGACTTCCTGCCAATGGGAGGTCGGGAGATTCCTGAACTGGAGGGTCAGTAGGATGGTCTTCCAGACCGTTGGGTTCTCCCTCTCCACCTGCCCGTTCCCCCTGGGGTTGTAGCTGGTAGTCCTGCTCGAGGCAATGCCCTTTTCGAGCAGGTACTGACGCAGCTCGTCGATCATAAAGGACGAACCCCTGTCGCTGTGTACGTAGCTGGGGAAACCAAACAGGGTGAAGATACTATGCAGGGCCCTAATGACTGTGTGGGAGGTCATATCGGGGCACGGGATAGCAAAGGGAAAACAAGAGAACTCGTCGATGACGTTCAGGAAGTACACATTCCTATTGGTCGAGGGGAGTGGCCCTTTGAAATCGATAGCAAGGCGTTCAAAGGGCTGAGAAGCCTTGACCAGGTGGGCCCTGTCTGTTCTGTAGAAGTGCGGTTTGCACTCCGCACAGATCGGGCAGTCCCTGGTGATGGCTTTCACCTCCTCTGTGGAGAAATGTAGATTTCGGGCTTTGACGTAGTGGGTGACCCCCGGGTGGCAGAGGTCATCGTGAATAGCTTTCAGGCGGTCGTCTTGCGCGCTGGCTCACGTGCCGTGGGACAGGGCATCTGGGGGCTCATTTAGCTACCCGGTCGGTACATAATATCGTACTTAGAACATAGAACATAGAACAGTACAGCACAGAACAGGCCCTTCGACCCTCGATGTTGTGCCGAGCAATGATCACCCCACTCAAGCCAACGTATCCACCCTATACCAGTAACCACCCCCATTAACCTTATTTTTTAGGACACCAAGGGCGATTTAGCATGGCCAATCCACCTAACCCGCACATCTTTGGACTTGTAGATGGAGAGTTCGATCCTCCATCATTTTTGATCTTTCCCCTTTGAGAGTTGTGGAACATAAAGGCAACCGATCTTTGGTCAGTGATGAGGGTGAACCTCCTACCTGCGAGGTAGTGCCTCCAGTGACGTATCGCTTCCACGATGGCTTGTGCTTCCTTTTCGACCGAGGAGTGTCGAAGTTCCAAAGCGGAGAGGGTTTGGGAGAAAAAGGCGACTGGTCTCCCTGCCTGATTTAGGGTGGCTGCGAGAGCGACCTCTGAGGCATCGCTCTCTACCTGGAAAGGGACGGATTCATCCACCGCCCGCATGGCCGCTTTGGCGATGTCCACCTTGATACGAGTGAAGGCCTGACAAGCCTCATCCGATAGAGGGAAGAGTGTGGCCTTAAATAGTGGGCGGGCTTTGTCCGCATATTGAGGGACCCACTGGGCATAATACGAGAAGAATCCCAGGCACCTTTTGAGGGCCCTGGGACAATGAGGGACAGTGAGTTCTAAGAGGGGGTGCATACGGTCCGGGTCGGGGCCCAGGACTCCGTTCTCCATGACATAGCCGAGGATGGCTAGCCTGGTTGTGCGGAAAACGCATTTCTCCGTGTTATGCGTGAGGTTGAGTTTCTGGGCAGTCCGGAGAAATCGGTCGAGGTTAGCGTCGTGGCCCTGCTGGTCGTGGCCGCAGATGGTGACGTTATCCAGGTACGGAAACGTGGCCCGCAGCCCGTACTGGTCCACCATTCGGTCCATTGCTCGTTGGAACACCGAGACCCCATTAGTGATGCCAAAGGGAACCCGGAAGAAGTGGAAGAGGCGGCCGTCGGCCTCAAAAGCCGTGAAGTGGTGGTCATCCGGGCGGATTGGGAGCTGATGATATGCAGACTTCAGATCCACTGTGGAAAAGACTTTATAGTGGGCGATCTGATTCACCATGTCTGCAATTCTGGGGAGGGGATAAGCATCAAGGAGCGTGAACCGATTAATGGTCTGGCTATAGTCCACTGCCATTCGGAATTTTTCCCCGGTCTTGACGACCACCACCTGAGCTCTCCAGGGACTGTTACTGGCCTCTATGATCCCCTCACGTAGGAGCCTTTGGATCTCGGTTCTGATAAACACCCTGTCCTGCAGGCTGTATCGCCTGCTGCGAGTGACTACGGGTTTGCAGTCCGGCGTGCGATTGGCAAAGAGTGGAGGGGGGTCGATATTTAGGGTGGCGAGGCTGCAAATAGTGAGTGGGGGCAAGGGCCCGCCGAAGCTGAGTGTGAGGCTTTTGATGTTGCACTGGAAATCGAGTCCCAGTAGGAGTGGGGCGCAGAGTTCAGGGAGCACGTACAGCTGAAAGTTTGAGTAGCTAGTGCCCTGGATCGTTAGGGTCGCGACGGTGCGCCCTTGGAGGTAAACAGAGTGGGAGCCCGAAGCGAGGGAGATCGTTTGCGGTGCAGGGAAAATAGGGAGTGAACAGCGTCTTACCAGTTCTGGGTGTACGAAGCTCTCGGTGCTCCCGGAGTCGAAGAGGCACGGTGTCCTGTACCCGTTGATTTCAACGGTCTTTGGGCGCGACTGGTCCAGTGTCACTGCGCTGAGTTGCGGGTAGTTGGCGGCTCGAGCAGCTGTGCTGGAGTGGCCCCGTGATGACTGCCCTCTGAGTTCGTAATCTTCGTAGTCGAATTTCTGAGTTGGAAGAAGATAGTCGCCCCCGTGGATCGCACGTGGCAGGCGGCGAGGAAGATGGCGCCCAAGATGGTGGCTCCCATGAGTTGCACGTGGCCGGCCGCGTGGAGGGGGTTGCCAAGATGGCGGCCCCCATGAGTCGCACGTGTCATTTGGGGGCGGAGTCGGAGTACAGGCTGCAGCATTTCGGGGCCTGCGGGCCTGTGGATTCTGGAAACGGGTGCTCTGGGCTGTGGGGGAGTTAGAAGAGGAGGCCTGTTTCGCCAGGCAGACCTGGGCGTAGTGTCCCTTGCGACCGCAACTGCTGCAGGTCGCGTTGGGGGCCGGGCAGTACTGCCGTGGGTGCTGGGGCTGCCCACAAAAGTGGCACACTGGGGCTGCGTGATGGCTGGGTGGCCGCGTGGTGCAGGCCTGGGGCAGTCGCTGGTCGGGGGCCCAGGATGGGGTTGCTTGGTCCGCGGGGAACGGGGTGAGGCTGCAGAATGAGACTTTCATAGTGGTAGCTAGTTCTACCGTGTCCTCTAAGTTCTGGGCCCCTTTTTCTAACAACCGCTGGTGCACATAATTCGATCTGAGGCCTGCCACGTACACATCCCTAACGGCAAGTTCCATGTGCTGTTCGGCTGATACAGCCTGATAATTACAGTCCCGAGCTAAAATCTTTAACTCCCGCAGGAATTCTTCAAACGACTCCGTGGGGCGCTGGCGGCGGGTCGTAAAAATATGGTGAGCGTAGACCTCGTTGATGGGCCTCACGTACATTCGATCTAGCATGGCTAGGGCCCCCATACACGGGTTGGTACTATTTTGTTGAGAAGATATACGGTGGCTCACCCTTGCGTGCAGTAGACTGAGTTTCTGCTCCTCTGTAGTTTCTGGAGTACTTGATTCAGCCAGATAGGCCTGAAAACATCTGAGCCAGTGCTGGAAGATTTCTCTTGCCTCTGCAGCCTGCGGGTCGAGTTCTAGTCGGTCAGGTTTGAGGGCTGATTCCATAGTTGTTTCTTGAGTTGTTTCTTCGATTTCTTCTTATCGATTTCTTCTTGTTTCCTAAGATCATTAAATTGATGTGACCATCAATTCACACGACACGTAGTTGGAAGTGAACAGTGGTTTTAATGATCTTACAACGGAGCCTGCCTGTGACGAGATGAACTGGCAGGCAGGCACAGACTGCCAGGCTTTATACTTCCGATTAGTGGAAGGAGCCATGGGCGGAGCCAAGGGTGGAGCCCAGTACAAACTCCTCATCTCCCCCTAGGGGCAGAGCCGCGCAACTGCTCGTATATCGAGCTTACACAGACACAGTACATCATATATAATAACAGTGTGAATAACACGGACTGTGATTCACCACACAGCAGCACTACTGATAGTAAACAAATTAGTGAGCTAAAGAATCAGTCTTCCCATTAAAAAGGCCAAAGGAAGGTAAGAGTTCAATATTTGTTGAAAATGCGAACTTTTAAATTATGTTGAATGTATACATGTAAGAAATGGAAAAGACTTTTAAAAACATGTTTTGGTATGTTTGTACCTATTGTACAAAAAAACAATCTTTTTTTTTGTTTAGCTCTTCAACATAATAAAAATGTCAGTCCTCTTGGGAAGTTAAAAGAGTTCCATGGCTGGAAAAGTTTGGGAAATCGTGATGTAACATCCATCGTGCTGTCAATTAGTTTTTTGGGGGCCAGATTTCCTTTCAGCCATAATAACATCGGAACCTAAAGCTGTATAAGCTTTAACTTCCTGATCATTTGTTTTGGCTGATATGATAAATGACCACCAAAAGGAATAGCTCCAGAAAACAGGCAAAAATGATCAATTAGGAGGCCGATTAAATGCTTTAATATATTAATTAAGTTATGACTGCTGAAATTTACTGTAAATGTATGGATTCACAGAACTCCTGCGTGATGTTGAAAATGCGGAGTTACCTGCACGCCGTGGAGAAAATGACTGATCGGCGCTGCCAGGATATGCTGCAACCAACTGTACGGTTAATTAGACGCTTGTACATCATCATGGTTGTACCGTGTAAGGCGGTATGTAATTAATATTCTCATTACATTCTCATTAAGGGGATATGGGGTTATGGGGAGAAGGCAGGGGAATGGTTGACTGGCGGAGCAGACTCGATGGTCCAAATGGTCTAATTCTGCTCCTATGTCTTATGGTCTTATTACACCTTCTTTTCTCAATATTCCAACTTCAAACCTCATCCACACAATCTGGATATGCTTTGGGTGCTGTCGGCCCTCATCCTGCTCAACCTGTTGTATATTTTTGGAATCAATTACAATTTATCTGTTGAAGTTTTGACATTGACAGTGAGAACTTAAGTTGCTGAACATTCAACTTCCTGGATATGGTAGACTTGTCAAGACTTGAACCTTATCCATGATTCTCATAAGTAACTTCTGAAACTGGTTATTGTCCAGTTTCATACAGACGCTGGAATTTTGCTTCCGTTGCCTTTTAAGAAAGTTACATTATCCTGGTAACAAGACACATTATATACCAACAAGTGTAGAAACTTGCAGACCTCACACTGTACCAACAGGTAAAGCCAATATCCCAAGTGGGCAACTGCTCCAAAGAACATGAATCAGAGATTGACTGCAACAGTGAAGTGCCAATTCTCTGACCTCACCTTCTTCAAGTGAAGCCTTCTGCTGAGATCACAAATTTACTTGACCCATTGATGGTTGGGTTCTTATGTACCAAGAGTGACTTGAACCTACGGTAATAGTGAAATATAGCTCTTATCCTGTACAGTTGTAACAGTTGTGGAACTGACTATTTACAAAAGCATTTTTAATTGATCCTTCCAGAATGGAACTGCCTCCTATTCTGACCTTTGCTTACAACACCAGGTTAAAGTCCAACAGGTTTGTTTCAAATCACTGGCTTTCAGAGCACAGTTCTTTCCTCAGGCTGTGCTCCAAAAGCTAGTGATTCGAAACAAACCTGTTGGATTTTAACCTGGTGTTGTAAGACCTCTTACTGTGCCCACCCCAGTCCAACGCCGGCATGTTGGGCAGCACGGTAGCATAGTGATTAGCACAATTATGTCACAGCTCCAGGGTCCCAGGTTCGATTCCCGGCTTGGGTCACTGTCTGTGCGGAGTCTGCACGTTCTCCCCGTGTGTGGGTGGGTTTCCTCCGCGTGCTCCGGTTTCCTCCCACAGTCCAAAGATGTGCAGGTTAGGTGGATTGGCCATGATAAATTCCCCTTAGTGTCCAAAATTGCCCTTAGTGTTGGGTGAGGTTACTGGGTTATGGGGATGGGGATAGGGTGGGGATGTGGGCTTGGGTAGGGTGCTCTTTCCAAGAGCCGATGCAGACTCGATGGGCCGAATGGCCTCCTCTGCAATGTAAATTCTATGAAAATTCTTTTTTTTTTTTTAATTTTTTTATTGGAATTTTTTGCAGAAAATATAACAAAAAGTATAGCAAAAAGCAGTAATATGCAACTAACAGCCCCATAACACCCACAATTCCCCCCATACCGTAACATCACATGTATCACATTCCCCCACCCCCCCCCAAACAAGAGAACTTAACCATAAATTAAAATTAGATAAATCAAATTTAAATAAAATAAGCTAACATAATCATCGCCCCCCCCCCCCCCCACCACCCACACACCCACCCCCCCCCCCCCCCCCCCGGGTTGCTGCTGCTACTGTCCCAGTACCCTATCGTTGAGCCAGAAAGTCGAGGAAAGGTTGCCACCGTTTAAAGAACCCTTGCACCGATCCTCTCAGGGCGAATTTAACCTTCTCAAGCTTAATAAAGCCCGCCATGTCATTGATCCAGGTCTCCACGCAATTCTATGAAAATTCTATGTCCTCATCATGACCTTTGCTAAGTTAACATATCACAGCAGTTTTTTGGGACAGCAATGTTATTTGACACTTAAATATTTTAATTTATTTTCCAGGAACTTGTCTTCATGACGAACAACTGCAGGGCATTACGAAGAACAGCAAGCATGACAATTTGAACATGCCAGATAATGAGATGTCATCTTTTAAAAAGATAATGTACTTTGCTATATAAAGTTCAAAGTGATTTCACAATGCAAGCAGCTTTACAGTTATATTGATTCCAGAGGCAATAGATGGCAAGAGTTGTTCTATATTAGCTGGATAATGGGATACTAATCTTATGCTACCTTGTAGAGCCGAGCTGACCTGAGGTTAGGGGGTGGCACAGTGGTTAGCATTGTTGCCTCACAGCCTCAGGGACCCAGGTTCAATTCCAGCCTTGGGTCACTCTATCTGGAGTTTGTATGTTCTCCCCGTGTCTGTGTGGGTTTCCTCTGAGTACTCCGGTTTCCTCCCACAGCCCAAAGATGTGGAGGTTAGGTGGATTGGCCACACGGAATTGCCCCTTCGTGTTCAAAAGGCTGGGTGGCTTGCTGGGTTAGGGGTGGCCCTGGGTAGGGTGCTCTTTCAGAGGGCTGATGCAGACTTGATGGGCCGAATAGTCTCCTTCTCCACTGGAGTGAATCTATGATTCTAGGTTAGATCTTTAAACAAAACTGGCAATTTCCCTCCCTTGCTGTCTACTATTGGAACATTATACCACAATTTCCAGTTTTGATCTCTAGGCTGTGCTGGATTAACTGTGTTCTGACTCTGACAGAAGTTTAAGGTCAGCTGCGATCTGTGTTCCACAATGAGGCGTGAAATATAAATAGTCAGTGATCCGACTCCTTCTGGGAAGCCTGTTAGTGTGAACCAGTCAAATAAGACGCCAACACTCCAACAAAGACAACTTGACCAAGCGCTCGGAGAGTAGCTGGTATCCACAGGGGGAAAAAAAAATCACAGGCTTCAGGAAAGGAAGGAGTTAAAAAAAGGGAAAAAAGATTTGGCAGTGGTTGATGAGAGGGAAACTGTCAGTGTTGGCTGTCATTACTCCACTTCATTACTCCACGGAAACTTCGGGCATCTGCACATGTGCAGAATAACATGGAAATTCCATTCTTGCTTTCAGTGATTTTACGCCAGGCTGTTGAGGTCCCTCCTCCCTACGAAGTACAATCCTAAGAACTCAGTGAATTGATGAGAGCTTCCACTTTTATGCTGTTCATCTCATTGTAAAAACCCTCGAAACAGTTACAACTTGTTGAATGAGTTATAATTGGGGGTTTAACAGTGCACTGACTGCATAATTACTCTAAACTTTCTTGCTGTCCCTGAAAAACTAATATTTGTGGAATGTCAATTTTTTCCATTCTTATATTTTAAAAGTATATTGTTAAAATGGTTATATTGATATTTTACATTTTATCTAATTGTAATCATTTAGTTTGCCTTCTGAAAATGTAAATTAAATGTGAAGGATAAAGTGCTTTTAGCTTCCTGGTTTGCTGTCTGCGAGAATACTTCAATGCGATTGGCTCCTTAGGCTGCTTACATACTCATTGCTGCTGCGTGTTTAGAGAGTCCCTTGAGTTGGCATCTGATTTAGCCTGCCATTGGGAAAGGGGATGGCTGTGCCACAATGTCAGGGGCAATAGCCTTTGTGTCACCTTCTTCAGGCCTGGATGCAGACTGCAGCAGTTGCTTCAACTGTAATGCGATTAAATTACATTGCAAAGTAAGATGATGCTGTGTAAGATCCCAATCTTTTTCATGGTGACTGGCCAAAAGTCCACTTTATCAGGCAAATGCCATGGATGTGTCACACGTCTGGTTAGTACCCACCTTCAGAGCTATTGACCTCTTGTTTTGTCAAAAATTTAGAGAATCCAGTGCATTTTTTCCAATTAAGGGGCAATTTAGCATGGCCAGTCCACCTATCCTGCACATTTTTGGGTTGTGGGGGCGAAACCCACACAAACACGGGGAGAATGTGCAAACTCCACACGGACAGTGACCCAGAGCCGGGATCGAACCTGGGACCTCAGCGCCGTGAGGCAACAGTGCTAACCACTGCGCCACCGTGCTGCCCACCATTGACCTCTTGTTAAGATCATCCACCTGATCCATAGCTCCAGACATTATGGGCAGGATACTCTGTCGGTTGATGCGGGAGTTGGGAAACGTGATTGAGCGGAGAATCAGTTTTGACGCCGAAACCATGGCGGGTGCCGGTTTCCGCCAAATCGCAATTCCCAGGTGCCTTGACAGCGGTGTCAATGTGTTCCACACCACACGTACAGTAAACACCATTGGCATATCATATGCAGGCCTGACCTGGTATTCTCCAGGGCCTCCGCGATTCTCCGCCTCCATTGGGGCGAATTCCCGACGGCGAGGTTCACTTGTGCTTTTAAAAATTGTAAAACAGGCACCATGCCTGATGAGGGAGAGAGAGGAGGTATGGCACTTAGAGGCACGATTGTGGCTGCAGGTCCTGACACTGGCCGGGCTGGCTATGATGGGGGGGGGGCGGGGGGCTGCCATAGCCTTGGGGGGAGGGGGCATGTGGCCGGGGCCAGGGTGATCCTCCACAGGACTGGGGGGGGTCCAGACAAGGACCGGTATTGCTGTGGCCTGCAAGACAACCATCTTGCTGACCATCACACTGACCACCCACCATGACCCTTGGTTCTTCAGAGTGCCACCGGCCATTTGGGTGCAACCACCCCACCATCTTGGCCCCACCCTCCAGTCCATCACACCCCACCCTCCGTCATACCACATGCTCCCCAGCCAGCCACCACCCACCAGTGGGGCATCACGTGGCCCGACCAAAGGCAATGCCCACAGTAGCCCCTACAGGGGGGGCACAGGACCAGGGCCATGGTGCTTACCGCTGGCATGGCAGTGCCAGCCAATGGTACCCCGACAACAGGGATGGGCACCAGGGCCAGAGGCCCCGACAGTGCCAGGTACCAGTGCGGTCCGATGTGCAGAGAGGAGGGGGCGGGGGTACGGGGGTAGATCCCTGCCTGCTGGCTCCGCCCAGTAGGCAGAGTATAATTGTGTGTGCTCTCCGAGCTGCAGCCAGTTTGGCAGCAGCTGCGGGAGGCTACACATTTCTGCTTAATAAAGCCTCGATTACACTCTAGTCTCGTCTCGTTGTCATTGATAGTGCATCAGGGAGTGAGGGCGGTGTGTGTGCATGGTGTTGGGGTGAGGATGGTGTGAGGGTGGTGTGGGGGTGAGGGTGATGTGAGGGTGGTGTGGAGCTGGTGTTGGGGGGGAGGTGGGTTGACACGGAGAACCGCAACTCAGTGGAGTCTCACTTCCCCGACCGATGCCCAACTCCACCCCGGAGACTGCCCTTTCTCAGGGCCCATGTCTGGGGCCCACTGCTCTGTTGCGATGAGGGGCTGCAGATCCGGTGGTCCCCCACCTGTCTTCACCCCCTCCCGGCGGTTATAGGCGGCCTTCTCCTGGGGGTGGGGGGGGAACAGAAACCGCCCAGTGTTAGACCGTCAGATGCATGAAGCACAGGAGATTGGTAGCTGGTGGCTTCAGTGGCCAGAGAACCCGGTCATGGTGGCCAGTATGGGTGCTGGCATGTGGTGTAGGGTGGGGGTTTACCGCCCTCTGGGTTGGGGGGGTAATGTTATGGAAGTGTGGGATGGGGGTTAGTGCAAGGACACAGTGTTGCCTACTCACCATGGCCGCCCTGAAGAGTTTATGCAGTTTTTTCCTGCGTTGCTGGCCAGTACGGATTGTGTTGCCAATGACGGCTGACGGCCTCTGCCACCTGCGCCCAGCCACGGCGAACGCCAGTGTTTGGCAGCCTCCTTCCCGGGCCGGGATATAGGGTTGTCCGCCTCTCTTCCACGGCATCCAGCAGTGTCTCAAGCTTGGTGTCTGTGAACCTTGGTGCCACTCTCCTCACTGCCACCTTGTTGGCTGGGATGGTGTGTGTGGGTCTCAGGCAATGCCTGATGGTGTGCACTACCAGCTACGTGAAGGGAGGACACTATAGGACACCAATGAGCCCCACCCATATTTGAAACCAAAGTGTGAAGCTGGCAAAGACTCAGAGGCATTAGTCAAGTCACAGAAGCCTTTTTGCCGAAATTATTTATCACTAAGTGAGACTTCCTAACAATAACAATAGAAAGATACATAGACAGCATGGGCCTGATGTTTGCACTGCATATTTCATTTAACGATTGCACAATATGAATCATATTCTAGTTATTCTCTATGGAACACAGCACTTGAACAAGGGACCATTCTGAACCATCTGTGCCCAAGTTCCTAAATTCCATATCTTATGCTATCCTTCACATTTCTAACAACTGCCTACCCAGTTCCCTTTTGATTTTTCCTTCTCAGGTTTGCACCAAGTCCTCTTGTTGTGCACTGTCTTTAACTAAAGATATACTTGTCCATCTGAGTCTTTTTCCATCAGTTTCTTTTCGCCTTATGTATCAGCCGCTGACTTTAGAAGATGTTCAAGTGTTCTGGATCCAGTAAGTTGAACCTAGCTAAAGGATGGAAAGCAGGTTTCTGTCTACTGTCCTATTATAATCAGAATGCTAGATAGCTCTTACAGCAACAGTGCACTAGAGTTCTAAGCTGACAAAAACCTATTCAGCTTTGCACTACACCCTGCACTCAGGAGTAGAATAACATGCTGCATAAAAAAGATTTTCCTCATTTCTGAATTCTATTCCTTGATAACAAACCTCTCCTGCTATGGTGCAATTCTCTTCTGCATTCGGACAGAACTGCTTAAATCATTTGTCAGTGCATCTTTAAAAGAAAATTACTTCTGTACTTGGAAAGTTGCCCATCCAAATGGTGTGGACAGCGAAGAGAGTAAGTGATAATAGAATTACACTTTCAGCACACCAATCTATAATGTGCTGACGCTCCCAGGCAGTCAGTGCACAGACTAGTTATGGATGTGTGCACAATGCATCAGTGCAACTAGATTAAGGCACATTTCCAATACTGTCGCATATGTTAAGTGCCAGAATGGTTTAATGGTCGGTCTCGATAGTTTTATGATTTTTTCCCCCCCACACATTTGTGCTCAGCGAGATGAGAGCTGTTTGTCCTGGGGAATTGACCACTTTTTAGCATGTCTGAGTGCATTCAGGTAAGATAGCAGGGCGGCTGAAGACTACACTGCAGAAATGTAACAGGAAGCCTTGGAGCCATATATGAGGCGCGATCTCATGGCCTCGTTGCGCCCGACTCAGTGACACGATGAGATGATTCTTGTGACCCTTGGAACGCCTCGCGAGGTCCCTGGGCGAGATCCAGATTAACATATTGAGGTAAACCATTAGGCTCATTAAATCCACGAGTCATCTTCCTGCACTGACGAGCTGAGTAAATCGGTGCAAGAAGTGACGTAAGTGCGACCTCAGCGGGACATTCCTGACCAAGGCCAAAAAAACAGCAGAGTCCCGTTAGGTAGCGGGGTCATTCTTAGATACCGGGGTCATTCTCAGCGCTGCTAAGAAACACCCCACTATGAGCGCCCAAAATGGAACTATTTTTTGCACGTTAAATGACGCCCATGGTGTTTAAACTCAGATTTCTATTCATTTGCAGATGTCTGATCCTTCGATGGATAAAAATATCCATAGCTCAAACTGCTACTTGGGAATCATATCATTCTAAACACCAACCCATTCCAAACCTCCAGGGCCACAAAATTCAAATAGAGCAAAGACAAATTGAAAATGTCAAAGCACAAATAATGCAATCACTTGGTCTTTGAGGGCCAGACTGTTAGGACGTGTAAACCAAAGATGGTCTATGAAGCACAGCTTGACACATGATAATGAACCATAATGGTTATGCTACAGCAATAGTATTTCAAAAACCTGAACTCATACTCCAGAGACACATGTTCAAATCCCACCGTGACAATTGGGGCTTTAAATTCAAATCATTAAATAAATCTGAAAAAAAAATCTCTCCTGCTAGATTGTCATAAAAACCCAATTGGTTCATTAATGTCCTTCAGGGAAGAACATTTGCCGTCCTTATCTGGTTGGCCAACATATGAGTCCAGAGCCACAGTAATGACCTTTGAAATGTCCCAACAAACTACTCAGTTGTATCAAACCAGTAATCACGGTGGATAGGGGCCTCACGGTAGCATGGTGGTTAGCATCAATGCTTCACAGCTCCAGGGTCCCAGGTTCGATTCCCGGCTGGGTCACTGTCTGTGTGGAGTCTGCACGTCCTCCCCATGTGTGCATGGGTTTCCTCCGGGTGCTCCGGTTTCCTCCCACAGTCCAAAGATGTGCGGGTTAGGTGGATTGGCCATGCTAAATTGCCCGTAGTGTAAGGTTAATGGGGGGATTGTTGAGTTACGGGTATACGGGTTACGTGGTTTTAAGTAGGGTGATCATTGCTCGGCACAACATCGAGGGCCGAAGGGCCTGTTCTGTGCTGTACTGTTCTATGTTCTATGTTCTAATTAAACTACCTTAGGAGGAGGCAGGTCCATGAACACCCTATTTTCAATGATAGCGGAGTCCAGTATATTCATGCAAAAGACAAGGCTGAAGCACCAACAACCACCTTCAGCCAGAAGTGCCAAGTGGCCTCTGCCTGAGGTCCCAGATGTCTGCATATCAAGACATGGCTGAAGGCACTGGATACAGAAATGGCAATGGGCCCTAACAACATTTCAGTTGTAGTACTGAAGACTTGTGCTTCAGAATTGGCCGTGCTCCTAGCCAAGCTGTTCCAGTACAGCTACAACACAAACATCTACCCAACAGTGCCGAAAATTGTCCAGGGCAATTCCAACCCCGTCAATTAATGCCCCATCAGTCTTTCCTCAATCATCAACAATGTGATGGCCTCCAATAACTACAACCATTTTCCTTTGTAGATTCAGAGATGTTTGCAGTACAGAAGGAGGCCATATGACCCATCATGTCCACAGCAGTCAATTAATATCTGACTACACTAATCCTGTTTATCAGCACTTGGTCCATAGCCCTAGAGGTAATGGCAGCGCAAGTAAATATTGAAATACTTCTTAAATGTGTCATGTGAAAGTCCATTTAAGAAAAGTGTGTTTTATCAAATGGCTGCAGTGATGTCATTGTGTTGGTGGAGCTGGAACGTGATTCTGCTTTTTACTTTCGTTTTGAGCTGGAAGCTCTTTTTGGCTCTGTGCTTTAGTTTCACTTTTAGTTGGAGAGCTGCATTCAAACCAGCAGATGTATGTTTGGTCTCTCTCTCTGCATAATAAACAATGTCTCCAGATCACTTGATGATTTCCAAGTAATACCTGTTTCTGTACAGAATGCAAACCTACTGTTTTTGTGAAAAAGTGTTTTGGCTTATGGATGTTGTTAGGGAAGCTCCTAAGGGTTACCGATAGAGTACTGTATCTTTTTGGGGGGTTATCAGGGTTGGTAGTTGATAAGATGTTTACTGTGTGTTTATAAAATGTTAACTGGGACTTCCGGTGGCGACCATGGAGGAGTAGGTCACACTATCGATAGCTCCCACCTGAAACGGACTTTTGGACATTTTTCCCCGACTTTTCTCGGACTTTATGGGATAGATCGATGAAGTGGACAATATTAAGAAGGATTCCCTCTCCGATGTATGGCTAATTGGACTAGAAGTGGCCGTGTGAAAAGACTCAGTCCCGATAGAGTGAAGCAGTCGGAGCTGGTATTGCGGCGCAGCATGGCGGAGGGTCAGGACCAGGGAGCGGTGGCTCAGTGATCTAAGGAGCAACAGATGAAGTTCTTTAAGGACTGTTTCGCTGAGCTGAAAAAGGAAACGCTGGACCAGATCAAGGCTGCGATCGATCAAGTGGTTTTGAACCAGGCGGCCCAAGGGAAAGCGATGCAAGAAATTGAGCTGAAGTTGTCCAGTCAGGAGGACTATCTAACCGTGCTGGAACATAAGGTGGAGGTGTTGAATGAGCGACACAAGAGAACGCAGGAGAAGTTGGAGGACCTGGAGAATAGGTCCAGGAGGCAGAACTTAAGGATCGTTGGCCTCCCCGAAGGAATTGAGGGGTCGAATGCGGGAGCATATGTGGCGAGTATGCTGGAGACGCTAATGGGGCCCGGGGCGTTTTCTCAGCCCCTGGAAGTGGACAGAGCGCATCGAGCCCTCGCAAGGAAGCCTAAGGCGAATGACCCGCCGAGGGCCATGGTGGTGCGTTTCCACCGTTTTTCAGACAAAGAACTTGTCTTGCGGTGGGCCAAGAAGGAGCAGAGCAGCAGATGGGAGAACAGCGAGGTGTGCATCTGCCAGGACCTGGGAGCGGAGATGGCCAAGAGACGTGCTGAGTTTAACCGGGCGAAGGCGATCCTCTTCGAGAAGGGGGTGAAATTTGGGATGCTGTATCCAGCGCGGTTGTGGGTTACGCACGAAGACCGGCACTTTTACTTTGAGGCACCAGACGATGTATGGTCTTTTATCAAGGAAAAGAAGTTGGAAGCGTCTTAACACTTAAGTCTTGAAGGAGTTATGTGGCGGCGGTTTGTAATTTCTTGTATCGGTTCAAATAAGACTGTATGGGGTTCTGGGTTGAGTATTGGCCTGGGGTGGTGGTCTGAGGGTGCTTTGTATTGCAGGGATTGGATGTGGAGGGGGAAGGGGGCCCTGAACTTGGTGCTATTCTGTGGGAGGTTGGGTCTGGTTTCAGGCGATTGTTTCTTTATTGGTTTATGTTAATGTATTTTACTTGAGGTTATTTACTTACTGGGGACTGCAATGTTGTTAAATGGTTTATGCTTGTCGGGAGAGGGGTTCGAACAATAGGGAGCCAGACTGTTTGGCACCAAGGGCGGGGCTGTCGGGGCCTGCATGCTCCAGCTGACTCTCGGAAGCGAGGTAAGGGAGTGCACATGTGCTAGGATGGTGCTTGACCGGGGGGATTAGGTTTTGGGGGCTGTTGTGGGGGGGGGGGGGGGGGCAAAGGGGAGGCTGCTTCACTGACAGGGGAGGAACTATTATCAGGGAACAAAAGGGAGTTTGGGAGCGACTGCTGCTTGTGGGGGAGCTCGGGGAAGCGGGCTTTGGGCTGGCCGAAAAAAGGTCATGGCTAGTCGGTGGGGGGGGGGGGATTACGTGGAATGTGAGTGGTTTGAATGGGCCGGTCAAAAGGGCTCGGGCGCGATTCTCTGCCCCCCACGCCGGGTGGGAGAATAGCAGGAGGGCCTCCCGACATTTTTCACGCCCTCCCGCTATTCTCCCCCCCCCACGCCAAACCGACACCACGAATAGCCGCTCGCCGTTTTTTACGGCGAGCGGCAATTCTCCGAGGCTGATGGACCGAGCGGCCGGGCCTTCGAGCCCGTTTCAACACGGCAGCAAACACACCTGCTTGCTGCCGTGGTGAAACGGGCGTCAGATGCCCGTTTGGGGCATCTGGGGGCCCGATTGGCACGGCAGTACCACGGCCGTGCCAAGGGGGGCATAGGCCTGCGTTCGGTGCCCACTGATCGCGGGTCATGCGTCCGTAACGGACGCACTCTTTTCCCTCCGCCGCCCCGCAAGATCAAGCCGCCACGTCTTGCGGGGCGGCTGAGGGGAAAGCCGCCAACTGCGCATGCGCGGGTTGGCGTTGTCCAACCTGCGCATGCGTGGCTGACGTCATTGGCCGCATCAGCCGGCGTGACGCTTGGCGTGCAGCCTTGACGACCGTCGTCAAGGTTGCGCCGCCGTGACGCACGGGACCGCGCTCCTAGCCCCGCCCGGGGGGGAGAATCGGCCCCGGAAGTGGGCGTGAAGGCTGCCGTGGGTCACGGCCTGTCCCACGGCAGCCTTTACGATTCTCCGCATTTGCGGAGAATCTCGCCCCTCGTGTTTTCGCGCATTTAAAGGGGCTGAAGACAGACGTAGCAATGCTTCAGGAGACACATCAAAAGATAATTGATCAGGCGAGTTTGAGAAAGGGGTGGGTTGGTCAGGTGTTTCACTCTGGGCTGGACTCAAAGACCAGCGGTGGGTAGCGATATTGATCAGCAAGCGGATGGCGTTTGAGGCTGGAAGAATTGTGGCAGATAAGGGGGGTAGATATATTATGGTAAGTGGGAAGCTGGAGGGTGTACAGGTGGTGCTTGTAAACGTATAAGCTCCGAACTGGGACAATGTGGGATTTATGAGACGGGTGTTCGGCACGATCCCGGACCTAGAGTCTCATGGCTTGATCATGGGGGGGACTTTAACACGGTCATTGATCCCGATCTGGACCGGTCAGAATCCAGGACTGGAAGGAGGCCTGCCGCGGAGAAGGGGTTGAGGGGTTTCATGGAGCAGATGGGGGGGGGGGGGGGGGGGGGGGGGGGGGCATGGAGATTCGAACGGCTGAGGGCGAAGGAGTTTTCATTTTTTCCTCATGTCCATAAAGTTTACTCTCGCATTGATTTTTTGTCCGAAGCAGGGCGCTAATTCCGAAGGTGGCAGGGACGGAATATTCATCGATTGCAGTCTTTGATCATGCCCCGCATTGGGTGGGTTTGCGGTTGAGTGAGGAGAGAGGGCAGCGCCCGCTCTGGAGACTGGATGTGGGGTTGTCTGCGGGCGGGTGAATAAGTCCATTCAGAATTACCTGGATACAAACGATGCGGGTGAGGTATCAGCAGCAATGGTTTGGGAGGCTCTGAAAGCTGTTGGAAGAGGGGAACTAATTTTGATTCGGTCCTGCAGAGAAAAGGTGGAACGAGCAGAGAGGGAGAGATTAGTGGAGGAGATACTTCGAGTGGATAGGAGATATGCGGAGGCCCCAGACGCGGGGCTCTTGAGGGAGCGTCGGAAACTACACGCAGTGTTTGAGTTGTTGGCCACGAGGAGGGCGGTGGAGCAGTTGAGGAGGGCAAAGGGGGGCGTCTACGAATATGGGGAAAAGCCGAGCAGGATGTTGGCGCACCAGCTTAGGAAGAGAGAAGCGGCCCGGGAGATTGGGGGAGTAATGAACAGGGTCAGTTGAACAGTAACATGGTCTTGGACCCAGGGGTGGTGAACGACATTTTTAAAGAATTTTATAGCAAACTATATGAGTCGGAGCCCCCATCTGGTGTAGAAGGCAGTTCGTGGATCAGTTGAAGTTTCCGAGGGTGGAGGAGGACCTGGTCGAGGGGCTGGGGGCCCCGATTGAAGTAGAGGAAATTGTTAAAGGACTGGAGGGCATGCAGTCGGGCAAGGCTCCGGGGCCAGAGGGCTACCCGGTAGAATTCTATAAGACGTTCTCAGAGGAGCTGTGCCCATTGCTGATGAGGACCTTTAATGAGGCTAATGAGAGGGGAATCCTCCCCCCCAATGATGTAGCAGGCCTTGATTTTGCTTATCCTTAAACGAGAAAAAGACCCGGAGCAATGTGGGTCATATTGGCCTATCTCGCTTTTGAATGTAGATGCCAAGCTGCTGGCTAAGATTCTGGCCACTAGCATAGAAGACTGTGTCCCGGGGATGATAGGGGAGGACCAAACTGGATTTGTTAAGGGTAGACAGCTCAATGCTAACGTTCGTAGGCTTTTGAATGTAATTATGATGCCCTCAGAAGGAGAGGAGGCGGAGATGGTGGTGGCGATGAACGCGGAGAAGGCTTTTGATCGGGTGGAGTGGGAGTATCTTTGGGAGACGCTGGGAAGGTTTGGGTTTGGTGAGGGCTTCATCAACTGGGTGCGATTGCTCTACCAGGAGCCGGTAGCGAGTGTGTGCACGAAACGGATGAGGTCGGGGTACTTTAAGCTACACCGAGGGACGAGGCAGGGGTGCCCCCCACTCCCCATTGCAGTTCGCTCTGGCTATAGAGCCGTTGGCCATGGCGCTGAGAGCGTCAAGGAAGTGGCAGGGGCTGGTTCGAGGTGGGGGGGGGGGGGGGGTGGAGCACCGGGTTCGCTGTACGCGGACAATCTGCTCTTATACATCTCGGACCCGGTGGAGGGGATGGGGGAGGTTATGCAGACCTTGGGGGAATTTGGCAGGTTCTCGGGGTAAAAATTGAACATGGGAAAAAGTGAATTGTTCGTGATCCAGGCAAGGGGGCTGGAGAGGAGACTGAAGGAGCTGCCACTCAGGATGGTAGAGAGGAGCTTTCGCCACCTGGGAATACAGGTGAGTCGGAAATGGGAGGCATTACACTGGCTCAATCTAACCCGGCTGGTGGAGAAAATGGTGGGGGACTTTAAAAGATGGGATCTGCTCCCGCTATCTCTGGCGGGGAGGGTGCAGACCGTGAAAATGACGGTGCTCCCCAGATTTTTGTTTGTCTTACAGTGCCTCCCCATCATCATTCCTAAGACCTTTTTCAAGCGGGTAAACAAGATTATTTTGGGCTTTGTATAGGCAAATAAAACCTCGCGGGTCAAGAAAATGTTGTTGGAGCGCATTCGGGGGAATGTGGGTTGGCGCTGCCGAACTTCTGCAACTACTACTGGGCGGCAAATATAGCGATGATTAGGAAGTGGGTAATGGGGGAGGGGTCGGCATGGGAGCGGATGGAGGCGGCGTCATGTAAAGGCACCAGTTTGGGAGCACTGGTAACGGCACCTCTGCCGTCCTCGCCGGCCTGTTACTCCACTAGCCAGGTGGTGGTGGCAGCATTGAGGATCTGGGGCAATGGAGGTGGTATAAGAAGGTGGAGGGTGCGTCAGTCTGGACCCCGATTTGCAATAACCACAGGTTCGCGCTGGGCAGGATGGATGGCAGGTTCCGAAGTTGGCAGAGAGCAGGAATTAGACGGATGGGAGATCTATTCATAGACGGGAGCTTTCCCAGTCTGAAGGCGCTGGAGGACAAGTTCAAGCTGCCGCCGGGAATGGTTTCAGATATTTGCAAGGGGGGGCTTTCTGAGGAAACTGGTGTTGGCTTTCCCACTGATCCCGCCACGGGGGATACAGGACAGAGTAGTGTCCGGTACCTGGGTGGGGGAGGGAAAAGTGTCGGATATTTATCAGGAGTTGTTGGAGGTGGAGGAGACACCGGTGGAGGAACTGAAGGGCAAGTGGTAGGAGGAGCCAGGTGGGGAGTAAGAGGCGGGTCTGTGGGTGGACACCTAAGCAGGGTTAATTCCTCCTCATGTGCCAGGCTCAGTCTAATACAGTTTAAGGTGGTACACCGGGCACACATGACGGCGGCGAGGATGAGCAAGATTTTCGGGGTAGAAGATAGATGTGCGAGATGCCCAGCAAACCACATGTTTTGGGCATGCCCGAAGCTTGGAGGATTCTGGCAGGGGTTTGCCAAGACAATGTCCAAGGTGCTGGGTACGCGGGTGGTGCCAAGCCCAGAGATAGCGATCTTTGGAGTGTCAGAAGACCCAGGAGTTCAGGGAGAGAAAGAGGCCGACATTCTGGCCTTTGCCTCCCTGGTAGCCCAGAGATGGATCCTGTTAATGTGGAGGGACTTGAAGCCCCCGAGTGTGGAGACTTGAGTCAGTGACATGGCTGGGTTTCTCAAGCTGGAGAAAATAAAGTTTGCCTTGAGGGGGTCAATGTTGGGGTTCTCTCGGAGGTGGCAGCCGTTCGTCGACTTTCTCGGGGAAAATTTAAATATCAGCAGAAGCAGCATTCTGAAGGGGGTGGGGGAAGGGGAGGGTGGGTAGGTGCAATATGGTTAAGTGATGTACAGAAGGGGTTGGGTGGGAAATGTCTAGTTTACCATGTTGATGTTTATGTTATTATTGTTTTGTTTGTTATTGTTATAAAAATTTTGTAAACGCTTCAATACAAATATTAAAAAAGAGATAAAATGTTAACTGGATTCATAGAATAAACAATGTTTTTGTTTTAAAATACTTTTCGTTCTCTGTTGCATCACACCTGTAAAGTGGGCCCTTGTGCTCCCCATACCACAATCTATTTAAAGTTGTGGGTCAGGTGATCTCCATGATACACTTTGGTGTTCTCTATACCCTGGCCCATAATAAATGTGACAAGAGTTTCTTTTTAAAATAATTTCTGGGAAGTGGGCATCGCTGTTTCGGCAAACATTTATTTCCCATCCCTAGTTGCCCATCAGAAGGTGGTGGTGAGCTGCCGTCTTGAAATGCTGCAGACTCTGAGGTGTAGGCACAGTGCTGTTAAGGAGGGAGTTCCAGGATTTTTCCACAGCGACAGGGAAGGAACGGCAATATAGTTCCAAGTGAGGGTGGTGAGTGACTTGGAGGGGACCCTGCAGTTGGTGGGGTTCTCAGGTATCTGCTGCTCTTGTTGTTCTAGATGGTACTGATCGTTGGTTTGGAAGGTGCTGTCGAGTGGTCAATCCCACCACCCGGAATTACCTGCCAATTGTGCAGTCGGAGATGCGGCTCTAGGATCAGGCTCATCAGTCACACAGTGACCACAGAACCCATGACCAGTGACACGGAGTTTCTTGTCCGGACAATCATACTTGTTAGCGAGTGATCACCGAAGCAGAAGTCGGGAAAGCGGAATTGAGGATTATACCAGATCAGCCATAATCTCCTTGAATGGTGGAGCTGGAACCTCGATAAAAGACAGGAGAGGCCTGTTTGGGAGATAACTATTGTATGGTATACCCAGCTTTGACAAAAGGTCATCTGGATTCGAAACGTTAGCTCTTTTCTCTCCCTATAGATGCTGCCAGACCTGCTGAGATTTTCCAGCATTTTCTCTTTTGGTTTCAGATTCCAGCATCTGCAGTAATTTGCTTTTATACCCATACAAACTGGCTCACCCTGTCTTTGTGTTGGTCTTTTCTCTGATCCCCTGTTGCTAGTCAACAGCGCTGCTTTGATTTCTATTTTGTATGTTTGTTTTAACTTCCCTAAACTACTAGCCCCTTGGTAACCCATCTCTTTAATTAAAATGTCATAAAACCTTATTAAAAATGCATGTATACAAACAGGGCCTCAGGCTTGCTGACTCCATCTCACAAAACTCAAGCCTGAAATCAAATGCAGGTTTCACCTTTCTTCACATGCAAATAAAAATTAATTAATTAAACTTAAAGCTATATCTTCTTCCTAACACCCACAAAGTAGCCACACACGGACAGGGAGAGATGGTTGGTACAGGTATACATTGAGTGAAGTCAGAAAGCTGAAAATAATGCCAGATAGATGAAGAAATGAATTTAAGCAAGTCATGTGTATCGCTCTAAAGTTATAATAATGGTGAATTTAGAGTAAGCTTTCTGGATCTCAAGGGAGATACCAATTTTGTAAGGACATGTAGAGAATGTTCAGAAGTCTAGTGGAAAAGAGACCTTGTTCAACTGAACCAGCTCTACCCTTGCTGTTGAAATGGTGGTACCACAGTCCAAAGATGTGCAGGTTAGGTGGATTGGCCATGATAAATTGCCCTTAGTGTCCAAAATTGCCCTTAGTGTTGGGTGAGGTTACTGGGTTATGGGGATAAGGTGGAGTTGCTGACCTTGGGTAGGGTGCTCTTTCCAAGAGCCGGTGCAGAATCGATGGGCTGAATGGCCTCCTTCTGCACTGTAAATTCTATGATTCTCTGGAGTTTGGTCTGACAGGGTATTGCTGGAATTAAAATGATAGTTGAGTTTAAATCATTTTTTCTTGATTAAATTTACCAACCTCTTTGCTATCCAGCATACAATAGTTATTATTTCTTGTTTAACAAATGTTTTATCTTTTTGTTAAAAAGTTAGCAGCAGGCTCCTATCAATCTGTTCAGATTGTTTAAAACAAATGATGATCTATCAAGCCAAGTTCCATTCTGGGATCTGACTTTTCCAGTAATAGCATCACCTGGGATCATAAAGCATGTGTGAAGTAAAGGGGAATAAATCTAAATGTGTTTAAAATGCACATAGAAGTCCGTTGAGAGGATACCACTAAGATGGCTTGACTCCGATTTCAGCCACACAGAGCTATCATATCATCCAGTAGCCACTAAACGCCACAACAGACAGGAAATGATGCCCCTGCTGCTGGTAAGTGTCATGTGAGTAATACTGCAACACAAATGCAGTGAAAACTGATGTAGGATTCTCCATTGACAAAGTCAGATTGACAGGCTTCAGGCGACCTGAAGTTTTCAAGGAATTGATGCAATTTTAGTTCCTGCCAGCTGGTGGCAACATTTTAGAATCTGTTTTCAAAGTTTTTTTTACTAATTACTTCAGTACAGTATCTCACACCTATCAGCAGGAAACAAGACTAAACCTCAATTGCAACACTCAGATTGATTGTAATGTTATAGTCTGCTGTGTAATGCTATTGTGGTATTGTATTCTGCAGTGCTGGAGATTTCCTGATCCATACTCCGTTCACTGGTCACAGCCAGTGCACAATTAGGGCCACCATAGAACATAGAACATAGAACAGTACAGCACAGAACAGGCCCTTCGGCTCTCGATGTTGTGCCGAGCAATGATCACCCTACTCAAACCCACGTATCCACCCTATACCCGTAACCCAACAACCCCCCCCTTAACCTTACTTTTTATATTCAACCTTGTCTCCTAGTTGGGGATGGAGGGGGAGAAGAAATCAGAGAGATTCACTGGTGCCATCCAATGTCATCGAAGAAGTGAGAAATAAATGTCAGTGAGAACAGAGCAGAAGAAATGGGAATGGAAGTAAATAGATTTCCAAAGGTATCCTCTCAATGGTCCGGTGATGCAGCTCCACCACTTGGGGTACTACTGAGGAAAACAGTTCAAAAATATTCCCGATTTTGCCTTCTTGTTGGCACTCAAGTTGGCACAGCAGCCCATGGGGTACATTGCCCTCAGCCTTTCCAGCCAAGCTATTGGAGAGGGAGAAGTTTTTTATAATCTCAATTAATGCCACCCCTCGTGGAGTGTGTGCAAATGCAAGGAAGAAAGGGAAAGCAAAAAATGAATGGAATTTTAGATGAGCCATTTGGTGGGAAGAACATTGGAGTACATCAGCACCTTTTTGAGAAAATGGTGCAGAAAGATGAATCGACTTGAATCCTGGAGTCCTACCAGCACAGGCACTACACAGGCATGATGGACTACATTTCTGCCTGCTATGCTCTAAGATTGAATGGAGATAAATGATTAGGACCCACACTAAGATTATAGATAACTTGGTGCCTTCAACATGTCAGTGTTTTGATTTTCAATACAGCTTTATGGCCACAGGATGGCACTGCAAACAAGCTCGCTGGGATATCCAGCCCGAACTTCTCAATTCATAGAATCGTAGAACTGGATTTTACACTCCTCCACACACAGGGTGTCATTATGCAGTGGTTGGCCTATTCCTCAATTACTCACCCACCCCTGCTCCCACTGCACTGATACCAGCAGCAAGGGTGGCACAGGGCAGCATGCCCGCCACTGGGCCAATTGAGGGCACTATTTAAGGAGTTAATCCCACTATCACTGGAATTTAACAGGCATCAAGAGAGACCCATATCAAGTGGCCAGCCCGGCTGATTTCTCTATGTGGACTGGTGCTGGGCAGGCAGGGGTCCCACTTTGACAGGCCTTTTGGGCCCATCAAAGAACCTCCCGACTTGCAGTGGTGGCGATGTGCTGAACAATCGCACGAACGGTGGCTCTCCTCTAGAAACATTAACTTAGGTCCTTTTAACCTGGAAATTGACCACTCAGCCAACAACCCCCCCCCCCCCCCCCCCCCCACCCACCCCTCACCCAAAACAACCACCCGAGGAAATGCCTTCAAATCCACCAAGAAGCAAAAATGAACAGCAAGAGTCAGGAGATAAAAACTCACTGCGGACACAAGGAGAGAAGCAGAGCAGGATATCGCGGACCGGGAGGATTCGCCAACGCAATCGCCGGCCCTTCCACCGACGGGGCAGTGGATGGAGCTCCTAGACAAGAGCATCTAAAACCTAGAGACTCCATTAAAGAGGGACTGTGAAGGCGGCCATAGTAATTGCTTTTGCCCCGTTCAAAGACGCGCCGGAGAGGACGGAACGGTGGTTGGAAACTCAGCAGGCGACAGTGCAGGAATTGAGAAGAGAGGCTACCGACCAGAGTGATCGGATTGCCTCGCTCGAAACAGAAGTGACAAGGTTGGTGGCAGCCCAGCGAGCACTCAAGGGGAAGGTGAGGGACCAGGAAAATAAATCCCACCGCCGGAAACAGGATCTTCAGGCTACCTGAGGGCAAGGAGGCCAGAAGACCAATTGACTACATGGGGCAGATGTTGGGGAAGCTGGTCAGGGGAGGCAGCTTCCTCAAGCCCCCAGAGGGTGACAAGGTCCACGGGTCGCTCTGACAAATGCTCAAAACAGGAGAACCACCGAGGGCGATCATTGCAAAGCTCCACAGATTTCAGGATAAAGAGCAAATTTTGAACTGGTGAGAAGCACACAGTCCTGCAAATGGGACGAGTAAACGATCCGCACATATAATGACATTGGGGTCGACCTGGCCGAGCGCCAGGCCGAGTTCAACGGAGCAAAGAACAAAGTTCGGGATGCTGTACCCACCAAATACTGGACAATCTCAGCATCTGTGACCCATGCGGGCACAGGCCTCGATATCACTAATCCCTAAAAAAGACAAAGACTCGACGGAGTGCAGGTCAGACAGACCCATCTCACTCCTAAACACTGCGCTAAAGTTCTGGTGAAGGCCCTGGAGAAGCAATTGGAGAGTTGCGTGCCAGAGGTAGTGACAGAAAATCAGATGGGCTTTGTCAAGGGCAGACAACCAATGGCGAACATCAGGCACCTGCTGAACGTGATCATGACCTCACCTGGGGAGGAGACACCAGAAGTGATGATCTCGTTAGATGCAGAGAAGGCTTATGACAGAGGTGCTGGAACAGTTTGGTTTTGGGCCAGAGTTCACCTCATGGGGGAAACTACAGTGCAGCGCTCCCATGGCAAGTGTATGGATGAACGTTACCAGCTTGAATACTTCCAGCTGCACAGAGGCAGGAGGCAGGGATGCCGCTGCTATTTGCCCTAGCAATCGAGCTACTGGCTATCGCCCTTAGAGCGGTGAAAAGGTGGAGAGACATCCAGAAGGGAGACAGGGAACACAGAGTCTTACTCTTTGCAGATGACCTGCTCCTCTAGATCTCAAATCCTCTAGCTAGCATGGGAGGAATAATGGAACTCCTAAAAGAGTTCAGAGTCTTCTCGGGTTACAAACTCAACCTGAACAAGAGCGACATCATCCCCATGGACCCTCGAGGGAGGGGGACCAGAGCTAGGGAGGCTGCTGTTCAAGCTGGTCTAAACTAAATTCCAATACCTGGGGATCCAATTAGCTGATACTGGACATGGATCCACAAATGGAATCTATCACTTCTAGTAGAGGAAGTAAAGAGGAACCTAAAGAGGCGGGCTCAATCCCGCTCTCCCTGGTGGGGAGAGTGCAGACGATTAAGATGAACATGTTGCCGAGGTTCCTCTTCAGATCCTTCCCGGTCTACACCCCCAAGGCCTTCTTCACCAAAGTATACAAATTAATCATGGCATGTGTGTGGAGATGATAGGAAGGACCCCAAAGGTCCAAACGAGCGTACTACAGAGAAGGAGGAATATGGGAGGCCTGGCCCTCCCGAACCTCCTATTCTACCACTGGGCCGCAACCGCAGAAAGAGTACAGGGGTGAGTCAAAGAGCCAGGGGCGGCATGGGTAAAAATGGAGGAGAGCTCCTTTATGGGGATATTCCTCTGAGCACTTGCCATGGCCCCACTCCCATTTCCCCCAGCCAAGTACTCAAGAAGCCCAGTGGTAGTGGCCATGCTGAGGATGTGGAACCAACTTCAAAACCACTTTGGTCAGGTCGCAATGTCCACTATGGCCCCCATCTACAAGAACCATAAATTCACCCCTGCGACAATGGACACCTTTAAAAGGTGGAGGCAGGACGAAGGGTTACTGATGGTAGGGGATCTATATATAGGCGGCAGGCAGCGACCCTGGGGGAACTCACAGACAAGCTACTCCCAAAATGTAATGAGCTCCAGTACAAACAGATAAGGAACTTCCTCCGCGGAGAGACAGCAATGTTCCCCCAGCTATCAGGACACTCCCTCCTACTTGACAGACTTCTGACTGTGAGCGAACGAGGGGACAGCAGCTGTGCGGACATGTAAGGACTACTACTGGAGGAGGTACGGTCAATACTGGATGAGATACGGGAGAAAGAACTGGGCGTGGAGATGGAGGAGGACTCTAGACTGAAGCACTGAACAGGGTGAACTCCACCTCTTCATGCACAGGGTTGAGCTTAATGTAACTAAAGGTAGTGCACAGGACATACTTTACCAGAACATACATGAACGGGCTCTTCCCAGAGGTGGAGGACAAATGTGAATGGTGCCAGGGAGGCCCAGCCAACTGCACCCACATGTTCTGGTCATGCCCCAACTCCTCAAGTACTGGACAGTCTTTTTCAAGGCCATGTCCAAGGCTGTACGGGGGAGGGAAGATCCATGCTCACTGGTGGCGATCTTCGGGGTATCAGAACAGCCAGAACTCTTTGTGGGAGAGGGGCAGATGTCCTAGCCTTTGCTTCCCTGAGTGCCTGCCGGAGACTCCTGCTCGGCTGGAGATCAGCAGCACCACCCAAGACCGCAGACTAGCTGTTTGACTTGGCAGAATTTCTTAAATTGGAAAAAATAAAATTTGCAATTCAGGGCTTGGAGGAAGGCTTCCACAACATGTGGAGGCAAATCACCAGCCGATTCCAACACCTGTTTGTGACCAGCAACAAATAGCTGGGGGGGGGGGGGGGGGGGAGAGAAAGGGAGTGATGGAGGATTGCGGAAAGAGAAAAAAAGGTGGGGGGGGGGGTGAGAAGGGGGGGGGGGGGGTTGGGGAGTGTTGTGTTATGCTTCTTCATGTAGCATAAGCTGCTTCCTTGATGTATACTCTGACAAAGGAAGGTTCAGACTTGGAGATAGGTTTAACACATTTATTGAAGTTAACAATTCTCCTACTTGAGTTCGACTCTCCTGCTAATCTTGCTGTAGTAACTCAGTCTAACTAACCAGTCGGCTCTAACCCATGCGGTGGGTGTGATGCTTCTGATCTGCCCCTGTTCTTCTCTTCTGTCGCATGTGCAGCATGGTAGTATTGTGGATAGCACAATTGCTTCACAGCTCCAAGGTCCCAGGTTCAATTCCGGCTTGGGTCACTATCTGTGCGGAGTCTGCACATCCTCCCCGTGTGTGCGTGGGTTCCTCCGGGTGCTCCGGTTTCCTCCCACAGTCCAAAGATGTGCAGGTTAGGTGGATTGGCCATGATAAATTGCCCTTAGTGTTGGGTGGGGTTACTGGCTTATGGGAATAGGGTGGAGGTGGTGACCTTGGGTAGGGTGCTCTTTCCAAGAGCTGGTGCAGACTTGATGGGCCGAATGGCCTCCTTCTGCACTGTAAATTCTATGAAAATTCTATGTGGAAAGAGGAAGAGCATGTGTACCCTGTCCTTTTATATGGGTTGCCCCCTTGTGGTAGTGTCACTTCTGAGTGTCTTGACTGCCCATTGGTAGTGTCCTATTCTATGTGTTCATTAGCTGTATGTCTGCATGTCATGATGTCTCTGGTGCTCCTTCTAGTTGTAGTAAATTTACATTAACCCCTTGTGTATTTACAGTGATGCATATCACCACAGGGAGGATGGTGGGTGAGTGGACATCAAGCAAAACACAGGGCAAGCAGGGAGCCAGAAGGGACACCCATTTTTGTAGATTCCTCTTTACTGTTGTGTGATAGCCCTGGCAAATGTTATTAGAAATAAATGTAAAACCAAATCCTGGTCTCGAAAACTTGTCCCCTCACTCCGCCCCTACCCCCAGCCCGGCCCACCTCGGGCAGCGCCTGACAGCTGGGGAATCAGCGTCACCCTCAAAGGCAGACCCAAATATGCAGACCAGAGGGTGCACCCCTCTGTCCAGGAGTGCTGGAGAGCTGATTGACCACTCAATGGTTGTGGAGCCTTGGCAGGCTCCCCCTGACTTTTTAACAGGGTGCGGAGGGGGGGAATCCGGCGTGTCACATAATCCGGCCCATGTCACGATTACAGCACAGATGGAAGCCATTCAGCCCTTCAAGCCAGTGCCGGCTCTGTGCAAGAGAAGTCCAACAAGTCACATTCCCGTGCCTTTCTCCATAGTCCCCCAATTTGTGTTCCCGTCAGTTGCTTACTCAACTACCTTTTGAAAGCCAAGATTGAATCTGGCTTCACCACCCTTTCAGGAAGTGCATTCCCGGGCCAAACAACTCGCAGCATTAAAAAGGTTGTTTTCATTTTGCCTTTGATTATTTGAATCACTTTAAATCTGTGTCCTCTTGTTCTTGAACCTTCTCTCAATGGGAACTGTTTATTTACCCCAAATGCTCCACGCCCCTCCCCCCCACCCACAACAGTATAAGTCCGACCCTATTTCCAGTTCGCTCTAGTTTTCACAAAGAGGCATCCAGGCTCAAAACGTTAGCTCCCTTCACAGATGCTGAGATTATCCAGTATTTTCTGTTTTTGTTTCAGATTCAAGCTTCCGCAGTAATTTGCTTTATCTTTATGTTTATCTACTCTATCTGGGCCCCTCATGATTTTGAATACTTGTATCAAATTCTCTCTTTTCTTTAAAGAGAATGATCCCAGTTTCTCCAATCTATCCAAGTAACTGAAGTTGTTCATTCCTGGAACCATTCTCGTGAATCTTTTCTGCACCCTGGCTAAAGTCTTCACAGCCTCCTAAAGTGCACTACCCAGAATTAGACACGAGGGCCGGGATTCTCCGGTATCCGGCGTGGGGGGGGGGGGGGGGGGGGGGGGGGGGGGCGTACCAGGGCCAATGAGTGGCGTGAACCACTCTGGCGTTGGGCCGCCCGGAAAGCGCGGAATCCTCCACAACTTCGGGGGCTACGCTGGCGCTGGAGTGATTGGCGCTGTGCGAACCGGAGCCGAAGGGCTTCTGCCAGCTGGGCCGAGTTGGCGCATGCGCAGGAGCGCCAGCGTGTTCTCAGGGCCGCTGGTGTGATTCCTGCGCATGTGCAGGGGGTTTCTTCTCCCCGCCAGCCACGGCAGAGCTTTACACAGGCCAGAGTGGAGGGAAAGAATGCCGCCATGGCACAGGCCCGCCTGCAGATCGGTGGGCCCCGATTGCGGGCCAGGCCACCATGGGGGCCCCTCCCCGGGGCCAGATCCCCCGCTGCCCCCTCGAGGACTCTGCAGGCCGCCCTCAGAGCCAGGTCCCGTTGGTACAGACCTTGTGTAATTCACGCCGGTGGGACTGGCCGAAAACGGGTGGCCACTCGGTCCATCAAGGACCAGAGTATCACCAGGGGGGCCACTGCCAAAAGCCCCCAACTGGTACGGCACGATCCCTGTCCCCGCAAAAAAACCGGCGCCGGAGAATTGGGCAGCCAGCGTTGGAGCGGCAGGACGGGATTCACACCGCCCCCCCGGCCGGGTCGGAGACTCGGTGGTGGGGGGGGGGGGGGGGGGGGGGGTCGGAGATTCCCGCCCACGATTCCAGTTGAGTTTGTGTTTTTAAAGGATCATCATAACTTCCATGTTTCTGTACTCTGTACCCCTATTTATAAAGCCCAGGATATGTCTTTTTAACCACATTCTCAAGCTGCCCACTGTGTAATGAAGGCAAGTCATTCAGTAAAAGGTTACTGGAAAGACTTTTGAGAAGCACCATTAACTAAAATGAATGCAAGTTTATCAAATTGCAAAATAATAAATGTTCTACTCGAATTATCCAGCAGGAGTCAGCACACAGCAATGAGATTCTGACTGATTTGATCCTCCTTCCAGCTGTAATTACTCTAAACAATTGCAGTTCCGCAACTGATCCCCCACCTCAGATTGGTGAACTCAAGAGGAATTAGGGACCGAATCTGCACTTTGGAGGTTAGTGCACAACTGGCAGTACTTTTAACTAGAATGTCAGAGCTGAATTGAATCAGTTCTTGGCAGAAAAATACAACTTTTTCATCCCTGAAAGCCATTAGTAACTCCCCGTGCAAAGTATGAGCTGGATATTATCCTGAAGGCTGATGACCAGCCCATGTGGTCAAAAGCAGGAGATCGATCCTGTCTAGGTGGGCAGTGGCACCCAGAGATACTGCCTCCTTGGCAGTGGCTAATTAATTAGCCACGGCCTGGGCTTCCCCATATTAATTGATCACTGCCTGGACCTTCATCCCCATTAGGGATGGTAGCCCTTTTCCAAGAGCTGCGATGCACTCAGAGAGCTGGCAGCTCAGCAGTGCCACCCCAAGTGGTGGCTGGTTTTGAAGTTAAGTCAAGCTAAATTTCCCCTTAGTGTCCAAAGATGTGTGGTTACAGGGATAGGGTGGTGGAATGGGCTGAAGGTGCTCTTTCAGAGGTTTGGTACAGACTCGATTGTCTAAATGGCCTCCTTCTGCACTGTAGGGGTTCTATTGAGCTCTACGTTGGTCACCCAGGAGTCTCCAAGATGGATATGCTGGCAAGGAGCAATGTCTGTTTATCCAGGCTTGATTCTGACATTGAAAGTTTGGTGAAATAGTGCCCGTCATGTCAGGAGAATCAAAAGGTCCCGTCAGCGGCCTCGCTGCACCCATTGAATGACCAGGGTGGCCTTGGGTATGGGTACACATGGACTTCGTAGGACCATTTATGGGGTCAATGTTTTTAATCTTGGTCAATGCACATTCTAAATGGATGGACATACATCGAATTGTAAGGGTCCTTCCTGTTGATCCCCTTAAGTCCCCTTTCATTATTTTTTGCCGTTATCAGTTTTGATTCATGGACGCTTATTAGACATAAATCTTTCAGTCAAGCAGCAGAGAGAATGAGGAATTCAAAAAGTTGCAACATTTTATATGGTTTTGTTCGCTTTGGACAACAGAACCCAGACTTTTTGGCACCTGAGAGATGGGGTGGGACTCAGTTCGATTGACTGGGATGTAATAATCCCCACGATGACCACAAGGGATCACTCATTGATCTCCCCATGGGTCTCGTGGAGTACAAGTTACCATGGTAACGGGCAGAGGACCGTCTAGCTGGGACTCATTATCGAGCCCTTTAAGTACCGTCCCAGACCTGGACCGGGAGTCCTGTTAGTCCCAGGCTGGGACACTAGTGTTGTATGTGTGCTGCTTTAATTTTGAGGCTAAAACAAATATAGTTCAATTTTTATCTTCTTGTCTCCTGGATTACTACAAGTCCAGCCACCAGAGAGTTTTCTCCGATTCCCAGTGAATCCAGTTTTGCTAGGACTCCTTGATGCCACACTCGGTTAAAGTGCATTGATATCTAAGGCAGTCACTCTCACCTCACCTCTGGAGTTCAGCTCTTTTGTCCATGTTTGAGTCAAGGCTGCAATAGATTGAGTATTAGAACAGCATATTAAAACAACATAAAGACTGAAAAGACTTGCATTTGTATAGCACCTTTTTCAATCTCAAGACTTTCCCAAATGCTTTACAGCCAATGAAGTACCTTTGAAGTGCGTTCACTGTTGCAAGGAAACAGGACAACCAATTTTGCACAGCAAGATCCCACAAAGAGGAATGAAACATCTGTTTTGCTATGCTGTTTGTTTATCTGGCCACATTGGTGTTTTCTTTAGCTATGCTTTCATGACTAATCCATGCATTTTGATTTTGACTGGATTCCCAGTTGGCCTCCTCTTTCACCATGGTTAGGCCTCACTCTTCAGCAAAGCCAAAGAGATAGAGCAGAGGACAATTACCTTAGAGGAAAGGGTATATTGTAAAATGCTCCCAGAAGTGAACAGACACATCAATCACTCCTTCAAAATGCAAGTGCCATGTCCAGTAATGATGAGGGTGACTGCAAAGGCCTCATTATACCTGAACTCTGCTTTTACCCAGGTTCTTCTTCAGTTGTAATTAGTCTAAGTTGAAGAGAGTGGTCTCCAAGAAGCTTTTCTTCCAATCTCCCTTTTTCTCCAAACAACCATTGTGGTTGGTACCTGAACAAGCACGTTGACTTTTATCATATGGTGCTGACAATTACTGTTAGTGGTATTGTGACATATGAATGTAGTTAGAACGCTTCTCATGTAGGGCATTGTATGGTGCCCAAGTATCTATGGTGCCCAAGTGTCAGCAGCAAGGGCAGGTAGGTGGCTCACAGCGGGCCAACTCCCATCTCGATGACAGGTCCATCCATCAGATGGCCATGGGGCTTCCATCAATGCTGCTTGCATTTTTAGAAATCAGTAGTCTAATGAAACTGTGTAGTTCTCAAGCTTTACTGAAGAATGAGGCCAAACCAGAAAATGCTGGAAACTCAACAGGTCAGTCAGAATCCATGTAGAGAACAGACAAGGTATCTTCAGATTTTGTTAGAAATACTTTCTAAATACAAGTTGTGTATAGAAGTTATAACATGAAAACAGGCCATTCAGCCCAAACAATTAATTTTGGTATTTACCCTTCATGCGAATCAAGTTCTAATTACATAAATCGATATTCCTTCAATCCGTTTTCCTTCATCCATCTTTCCAATTGGAAGTGAGTTACACAACTTTGCAGCATTCCTGAGCAAATATCTTTCTCTTAACTCTGCTGCCTTACAGAGCGAATGTAGATGATCGATTTAACTCAATGTTTTAGCACCAGTGCATTCATTAAAAGATATAACTTGCTTAAAAAGTATAAAATCCGTAGAGGTCTTCATATGGTAGATGCTGAAAGGCTGTTTTCCTGGTTGTAACTAGTCCAGAACTAGAGATCATAGACTCAGGATTGGGTGATGGTCACTTAGGTCTGTGATGAGGAGGAATTTCTTCATTCAGAAAGTTGTGAATCTTATGGTATTCTCTATCACAGAGAGCTGTGGATGCTCCGTCAATGAATATGGTCAAGATTGCGATGGATTTGGGGCACTAAGGGAATCAAGGGCAATGAGAATAGGGCTGGAGAGTGCAATTGATGTAGAATTTCAGCCATGATCATTTTGAATGATATAGAAGTGTTCAATGGGCTAATTAGTCTATTCCCCTCTCTTGTACATTATGCTCTATAGCATCCAAAAAGCTCAAATAGATTAATATTTCAGATACAGGTTGAGCATCCCTTATCTGAAATTCCGAAAACTGAAAAATTCCGAAATCTGCACTTTTTTTCAAGCGCCGCACCTGTGCATCTCCCAACATTCCGGACACGTGCAGTTCCCAACAGGCACCGCACATGTGCAGTTCCCAACAATCCACACATGCATAGCTCCCTACACACGCCGCACCAGCACAGCATGTTCCAAAATCCGAAAAATTCCTTAATCCAATACACACCCGGACCCAAGCATTTTGGATAAGGGGTTGTCAGCCTGTACTTCATTGAGTACCTCAAACTGCTTTGGGACAGTCTGTGGTCATGAAGGCTTCTCTCCTCTTCTTCCCCCCCAACCCCTCCCAAATAAAATGATTCTCTCAAGGGAGATCAGAATGGATGGCTAGACTTTTCAGCCGAATAAACATGATGGGCGAATGGCCTCTTTCTGTGCTGTAACCTTTCTATGATGTCAACGTGGTGAAGCTATACAAATTCAAGACTTCTTTTTGTATGGTGCTTCTCTACCCATTGAACGCTCTTCCAAAACAGCATAACTTCCTGGGATATTGTCCTTATTATGCAAAAGTTTAAATGTAAAGCTGGCCAGCAAATGGCAAAGCAGGTTATTGAAGGATGTTTCCAGTTATGGGCAGATATCTTTCTTGCTCCTTTACACCCCTGTTTAGTTTTTTTACATCTCACCTTTCAGTTCTGTCACCACTTCTGATGATTATCTACTACGTCGTTTTGAGTATCCACAGTATCAAGATAAGCATTACAGCTATCTCCCAATAACATTCATCATAAGTCCTCTGTGCTATGTTGCTTAGCAGTCTGTGCCAAAGCATTTGCATGTGTTATGGTTGCAATTGGCAAAAAAAGTTGTTGTTAGAAATCCGGTTCAATAAATTAAATCAAGCTGCCTTACATAAAGAGTATTATGTAATCAAAGATGCCATCACAAAAAATCCAGCTCCAATTAAGTAAATCAGGCTGCCTTATATAAAGGAGAAATCAATTACAAAAAATTGGAGCTTAATATTGCCTGCTCGTTTGACAGCTGAACCATGAGAGCCTTGCATTGCATCTTTTCCGGAAGGCTTGCAACATCTTGTTCCATTCAGGCACTTGACAGGCTGTCCCTCTGAATCAAGGACCCCAAGGGTGAAAATACCACATACTGAGCATTGCTGGCCAATCAGAAGGCAGCAGCTCTATACCTGGTGGCGTTGCCAGAAAAACACCCACCCAAGGCTTAAGATTGGCACTGGATCTCCGACTAGAGGTGAGTGATGTTGGGAGGGGGTGGTGGAGTAATACAGTAGTCATAGGGGAGGGAGTTCAGCAGCAAGGGCAAGAAGGTGGCTCTCAGCGGGCCCACTCCTGCCTCGATGTCGGGTCCATCCATCAGGGACTGTGCCTTTAAAGAATGGAATCCCCTGGAATCTTGTGATGAACCCTGCCTGGAGTTTCTTGCTGTGATCCCTACATGGCAAGCAAGTCCCAATCCATCACTGGCTCAATATGAGGCGTGGGATGAGGTCCTCAAGTGGACATTAATTATCCACTTAAGGGTCTAATTTTGACACCAGGAAAAAAGGCCATCCATGGGGAGGTGGCCAGGTCCCCACGTGCCTCCCTCCTACCTGATAAATTCCCCCATGCCATCAAACGTGCCATGAGGGGGGGTCACAGGATTCCACTCTACATTTTCTACATTCAGCAGGTACAATTACACATCATAGAATTTACAGTGCAGAAGGAGGCCATTCGGCCCATCGAGTCTACACCAGCCCTTGGAAAGAGCATCCCACCCAAGCCCACACCGCCACCCTATCCCCGTAACCCAGTACCCCACCACCCCACCTAACCTTTTTGAACACTAAGGGCAATTTATCATGGCCAATCCACCTAACCTGCACATCTTTGGACTGTGGGAGGAAACCGGAGCACCAGGAGGAAACCCACGCACACATGGGGAGAACGTGCAGACTCCGCATAGACAGTGACACAAGCCGGGAATCGAACCTGGGACCCTGGAGCTGTGAAGCAACTGTGCTAACCGCTATGCTACCGTGCTGCTGTTTCAAGAAAAGCAAGAATTATGAGCTTCAAATCATTGAGTTCCTTAATATTGTTTGAATTTCCTTTGTGCTATGACAATCAAACCGAAAAATTCAAGAATGGAAATTCAACACAGACTTCAGCCACCAGGTATGTCCTGGGAATTGCTAAATGTCATTAAATAATACATTTCCTGACTGCTGATTTCACCTCCATGACTGAGGAACAGGCTCCTAAAATCACAATTCAATGTATTGCTCAACCTTAAAAGTAAGTGAACCATTGACAGGATGGCAGCATAGGGACAGAAGGTGAAGCCAATGTGCTTCAGAGATGAGTCATTAACGAAAACCATGGAATTCCTGGAAAATCAATACTTTAGGAAACAAAATGATTAGTAGCGCTAGAAAACACACACAGCACAAGTTAGTTTGGCTTATTGGCCAAATGAGGTGTGACCCTTCGGAACTCAAGGCCAGAAATTGGAGGATTTGAGTGTGGGTGGACTTTTGCACAACAAACAGGAGTTGGCAAGTTACACTGATTACAATGAAAAAATAAATTTGGAAAGTTATGCGAAACTAGGGTAGTGCAGCAGAAAAGAGATAGATGGAGACACATCAAGGTTCTGTGATTTGGCACAGGAAGTTTCAACTTTTCAGGAATACAGAATGTTGTCAACGTATGATGTTATTCTGTTGAAGGAAGAAATCTTTGCTGGGGTTGAGAGAAAATAAAGAGACAATCAACAGTAAATTATCCAGCATCTATTTCCAAGACTTATTTGTATGGCACTCTGAGTGTATTAAAATTTGAATACTGATGCACGATCAATTACACAATGACGAGAGTTGGATGCAGTCGAGGCTTTATTACACTAAGATGTGTGGCCTCCTACAGCAGCTGGCAAAGTGGCTGCTGTACGGGGAGCACACATATTTATACTCCGCCTACTGGGCGGAGCCAGCAGGCAGGGAACTACCCCCGTACGTGTAGTACAGGGCCTTACCACAAAACACCTACACCGACATCCTCTATATACAATATGTACATCAGTGGTGACTACCACAAATACTTGATGGGTTTGTCATTCCTTTTACTTTAAATGGAGGCCTTGCCCATTTAAAACTGCAAATTGGATGAAAAACATATTAAACCATGTTGCTTTAACTGAAATAAAGACAGTCAGCCCTGCGTTTCTGTAGTGTCACAACTATCAGAAATGTACCCGTTGTTAAGTCAGTAAAAACAACAGCCATTTTGTTCACATCACTGTCCACAACCAGCAATGATACTGATTGTGACTGCAATTCCAAGGACAAGAAACAAGCACCAAACGATTTCCCACTGGGTTGCAAGTCATAAGATGAAAGAGATGATAGCGCATGTAGACTGGGTTCTTTCAGAGTTTAATGCAAATATACACTCCAACAGCAAATAGTTATAAAATGTCAGAAATCCTGAGCAGTACACAATGGCACTTATCCAATATTTATATCAGATGTGGGTTCCCCATGCTGTGGAGGGATTTGAATGTCTCTCGAGCATGAAGCACAAAACACCCAATATAACTCTAGTCTCAGCATCCTGAATCACAAGCTATCTGTGATTGGGGCCGGGGAAAACAGTCAATATATCCTGCAGCAAATGCACAGTGAGAAGCTCAATGCAACCAGAGAGCAAAGTGATTGCAATTATACTTGCCAGATTCTGTATATGTTTTTTCTTGTGACTTTATATGTTAGCAGAATGACTGGGTTCTGGAGAAAATAGTATTGGGGTCAATTAGAATGATTTTAAAAGCATGATGGTTTGGAAGCTTTTTGGCCAGTTAATTAAAGTGAATTTTCTAAACAAATGGGTCAAGCCACCTCATATTTTCATTATAAATAAAATACCGACATTACTGGAAAGGTTTATGTGAAGCATTGGATCCCTTCATAAGCAAAGTTAATACTGAAGTGATTCATATAACAATCAAAGAAGAGAAAAGCCAAAGAGTAATGTAGGTTAATGGAGGAAAGGTTTCTGATTGCTGGGCTATATCATTCAGTATGCCTAGAACCAGTTGAAGGAATGCATGAGGCAACCAAGGATTTAATTGAACTCTGATGTATTCTTGTTGAGTCAGACTGTGAAGACTGAAAAGGCACGAATACATTCAGTGCTAACAAACAAGTCTGTGAATTATACAGCCATTGGTGAAGTAATCGCTCCTAAACAGAAGAGATAGGATCAGGGAAGAAGGTTACTTAATATGCCTTTAGAGACACCAATGCTACAATTGGTAATAATAATAATATTTATTAGTGTCACACGTAGGCTGACATTAACACTGCAATTAAGTTACTGTGAAAATCCCCAAGTCGCCACACTCCGGCGCCTGTTTGGGTACACAGAGGGAGAATTCAGAATGCCCAATTCACCTAACAAGCATGTCTTTCGGGACTTGTGAGAGGAAATCGGAGCACCCGGAGGAAATCTACACAGACACGGGGAGAATATGCAGACTCCGCATAGGCAGTGGCCCAAGCCAGGAATCGAACAGGAGCAAACAGTCAAATGAATAATCACACTTGAAAAAGGAATTGAATAATTAATAAAAAAGAAAAAGGAATTGAAGAGTTCACATGTACTGAATGGCACAAGTCAGCCATCTGAAAAAGCATAGCAGTCCACTTGTATCACAGCTTTTCTCCAGAAGCAGCCCGAGGTTTAATTCACCAGTATACACAGAATACACTTTTATCCAGTGTACACAGAATATCTCCTTTTGATGAGAAACACTAGCAGCCAATGATCAGTAATCGCTATCAGCTCTGTTTGCTGTTATGCTGCCATTGGAAAAGCAAATCTTGGACATCCTCAATTCTGGTGATCCTGCCGGTCTCTGAATCCACAGTAAAAGGGAGAAGACTTGGAACACGATTGAATAAAAGTGGTTGCTCAATTATGAAGCCTTTGTATTTTCTTCCACTAATTGCTTAATTCCAATATTGCCAGAACTCTTCTCTTTGATACAAGTCTTCCTGCTAATTCTAGTTCACTCACACAAAGAAGTAAAGAACCTATTCCTCATACATTAATTTATATAGCAACTTTCTCATCCTCACCATACCCCAAAATACTTCACAGCCAATGCATTATGTTAGAAATGCCCGCAAATGTAGTAGCCATGATCCTCCAGACAGCAATGAGATAACGATCAGACAATGTTTGCCATTGGCTGAGGGATAAATATTGGCCAAAGTAACATTCCTGCTCTTTGAACTGAGGAATCTCTTGCTTTCATCTGAACAACAGATAGGGGCTCAGATGAATGTTGTGTCCAAAAGATTGTAGTTTAGTCGGGCAGCATGGTCGGCACGGGCTTGGAGGGTCAAAGGGCCTGTTCCTGTGCTGTACTTTCTTCAATAAGATGAAACTCCTTCAACATTGCATTCAGACATGGGCATAAATGTGATGTATGTATGCCTGCAAAATGACATGGGGACCTGTTGTCAGCCTTGGCTAAGAGGTAATAGTCTCACCTTAGAGTCAGAAAGTTATAAATCTCACTCCTGAGACTTGAGGACTTAATCCATTTTAGTGCAGTCTGATGGAATGAATAACCTTTTCAAAGATATGGCATGGGTTCAATATGTTCAATAAGGGAAGGGCAAAAGAATGGGACCAAGTTATTTGAGAGAGCTGGCATGGGTACAATGGGCACAGGAGAGCTGGCACAAGTATAATGGGGTGAATGGCCTCCTTCAAAGAACAAAGACAGTACAGTACAGGAACAGGCCCTTCGTCCCTCCAAGCCCATGCCGACCATGCTGCCCGACTAAACTACAATCTTCTACACTTTCTACTAATCTTCTATTCCCAGCCTATTCATGTATTTGTCAAGATGCCCCTTAAATGTCACTATCGTCCCTGCTTCCACCACCTCCTCCGGCAGCGAGTTCCAGGCACCCACTACCCTCTATGTAAAAAACTTGCCTCGTACATCTACTCTAAACCTTGCCCCTAGTAATTGACCCCTGTACCCTGGGGAAAAGCTTCTGACTATCCACTCTGTCTATGCCCCTCATAATTTTGTAGACCTCTATCAGGTCGCCCCTCAACCTCTGTCGTTCCAGTGAGAACAAACCGAGTTTATACAGCCGCTCCTCATAGCTAATGCCGTCCATACCAGGCATCATCCTGGTAAATCTCTTCTGCACCCTCTCTAAAGCCTCCACATCCTTCTGGTAGTGTGGTGACCAGAATTGAACACTATACTCCAAGTGTGGCCTAACTAAGGTTCTATACAACTGCAACATGACTTGACAATTCTCATTCTCAATGCCCCAGCCAATGAAGGCAAGCATGCCATATGTCTTCTTGACTATCTTCTCCACCTGTGTTGCCCCTTTCAGTGACCTGTGACCTGTACACTTCATATGCTCCTCAGTTCTCATTTGATGATTTGAGGTCAATTTACAGACAGGAATTGTGTCGTCCCTTCCAGTCCATAAACAGGATGTTAAGCGTGCAAGGCCTCAGAGTGATTGTTCTCAATTTAAAAATACATTCCAGCAGTAGGTTCCCCACTGCCCCAAGGCCCTCAAAAGAAGGCCTGGGGTTCTTCTCGTACTATGCCCAGTGAGTCCCTAACTATGCGGACAAGGCCCGCCCACTCATTCACTCCACTGCTTTCCCCCTGATGGCCAAAGCTCACCAGGCCTTCGACCGTGTCAAGGCCGACATCGCCAAGGCCACTATGCACGCGGTCGACGAGACGCTACCCTTCCAAGTCGAGAGCGATGCATCAGACGTCGCTCTGGCCGCCACCCTCAACCAGGCAGGCAGGTCCGTGGCATTCTTTTCCCGCACCCTCCATGCCTCCGAAATTCTGCACTCCTCTGTTGAAAAGGAGGCCCAAGCTATTGTTGACGCATTGGAGGCATTACCTGGCCGGCAGGAGATTCACTCTCCTCACTGACCAACGGTCGGTAGCCTTCATGTTTAACAACACAGCGGGGTAAGATCAAAAATGATAAAATCTTGAGGTGGAGGATCGAGCTCTCCACTACAATTACGAGATTTTGTATTGCCCCGGTAAGCTCAACGAACCCCCCGATGCCCTATCCCGAGGTACATGTGCCAGCGCACAAGTGGACCGACTCCGCACCCTGCACGACGATCTCTGTCACCCAGGGGTCACCCGCTTTTATCACTTCATAAAGGCCCGCAATCTGCCCTACTCCATCGAGGAAGTCAGGGCTATCACCAGAGACTGCCAGGTCTGCGCGGAGTGTAAACCACACTTCTACCGGCCAGACAGTGTGCGCCTGGTGAAGGCCTCCCACCCCTTTGAACACCTCAGTGTGGACTTCAAAGGGCCCCTCCCCTCCACCGACCGCAACATGTACTTTCTCAATGTGGTCAACGAGCACTCGAGATTCCCCTTCACCATCCCATGCCCCGGCATGACGGGCGCCACCATCATCAAGGCCCTCAACACCATCTTTGCTCTGTTCGGTTTCCCCGCCTACGTCCACAGCGACTGGGGATCCTCATTTATGAGCGATGAGTTGCGCCAGTACCTGCTCAACAGGGGCATTGCCTCAAGCAGGATGACCAGCTACAACCCCTGGGGAAACGGGCAGGTGGAGCGGGAGAATGGGACGGTCTGGAAGGCTGGCCCTACGGTCTAGAAATCTCCCGGTCTCCCGCTGGCAGGAGGTCCTCCCCGACGCCCTTCACTCCATTCGTTCGCTCCTGTGCACTGCGATTAACAAAACTCCCCATGAACGTCTCTTTGCCTTCCCTAGGAAGTCCACCTCCGGGGTTTCGCTCCCAACATGGCTGGCAGCTCCAGGACCCGTTCTCCTCTGCAAGCATGTGCAGCTCCACAAGGTGGAACCATTGGTTGAGAGGGTACAACTACTCCACGTGAACCAGCAGTACGCCTACGTAGCGTACCCCGATGGTCGCCAAGACACAGTCTCCCTCAGGGACCTGGCACCAGCTGGGTCCCACACACCCCCCCTCTGCCCCGGCACCACCCTCCCTCCCCCCGGCGCACCCCGCCACAGGCCCCGCTCCAGGACGATCCGCCCTACCCTTGGTCCCGCCCATGGATGAAGATGAGGTCGACATGCTCCCGGACGACTGAACCGACGCCTGAATCACCACCACAACTGCGGCGCTCGCAACAACGGATCAAGGCACCCGACCGTCTAAATTTGTAACCTCTTTCTTAAATTTTAAACAACCTGTATGTAAATAGTTTCCACCACCCCCGCTGGACTCTTTTTTAACAGGGGGTGAATGTGGTACTCACCACTGTTGTATTGTGTATACTGCATACGAGGATATTACAGTAAGGCCCCTGTACTACAGGTACGGGGGTAGATCCCTGCCTGCTGGCTCCGCCCAGTAGGCGGAGTATAAATGTGTGGGCTCACCGAGCTGCAGCCATTTCGGCAGCAGCTGCGGGAGGCTCCACATCTCTGTGTAATAAAGCCTCGATTACTCTCTACTCTCGTCGCGTCGTAATTGATGGTGCATCAGTCCACACCTAACCTCTTTTAAAACTCCACGAGGAACCCATTCGGCCCTGGGGCCTTCCCAGTCTGCATTGCAACAACCCCATCCATCACCTCCCTCAGCCTGATCAGGTCCCCAACCCCTGCATCTTTTCCTCCTCCACCCTGGGGAACGCCAACCCACCCAGGAACTATCTCATCCCTTCCTCCCCAGCCGGGGTCTCTGCCTCATACACACTTCTGTAGAATGCCTCAAATACCCCATTCACCTCCTCTGGTTCTGTCACCTTTCCCATCCCTCACCCTACCAATCTCCCTCGCTGCTGCTCGCTTCCTCAGCTGGTGGACTAGCATCCTACTCGCCTTTTCCTGGTACTCATTCACTGCCCGTCTGCCCCTCCGCAACTGACCCACCGCCTTCTCTGGAGTACTCCATCTGGAGCCTCTGCCTCTCCTTTAACAACCACTCCCCTGGCGCCATTGAGCACCTCCAATCCACCCTCAATCTTATCCACCAGCTTCGCTCTCTCCTCCCATTCCACCCTTTCCCTTTGCACCCGGATCAAAATAAATTCCCCCTGACTACCGTCTTAAGTGCCGACCGCAGCGTGGCGGCCGTGACCTCCTTGGTCATTCAGCTCCACATTGCCCCGAATGGTGGCCCTCACCTATTCACACACCCCATATTTGCCAACAGCCCCATATCTAACCTCCACTGCGGATGTTGGGCCTCCCCGAACCACCCACAAATTCACCCAGTGCGGTGCGTATTTGGAAACCACAATCGGCGAGTACTCCGAGTTGGCTACCCCCACCAGCAGCACCTTGTCCATCACAAAAAAATTGTTCAGGGAGTACACACTGTGCACGTGAGAAATACAAGAACTTCATCACCCTCAGCGTCCACAGGTCCACCCCCCCCCCCCCCCCCCCCCCATATGATCCATGAACCCCCTCAATTCCCCAGCCACCGCCAATACCCTCGCCGACTTAGGACTTGACCGGTCAAACCTCAGGTCTAGGACCATATTGAAATCACCCCCCCTATAATCAGTCAATGCGCGACCAGGTCCGGATCCTCCCTAACACCTGACTCATAAAGTCTACGTCATCCCAATTCAGGGCATAAACATTCACCAGGACTACCGGCATCCCCTCCAATTTCCCACTGACCATCATATATTTACCCACCTGGATCAGACACAATGCTCGCCACCTCAAACACCACTTTCTTATGAACCAACACTGCTCCCTGCCCTCCTCCCTTGCTGATCAGCCATGCCCCTTTTTAAGCCACCCCGTGGCTGCGTCACGCACCACTCTAGGTTTGCCCCAGATGTCCGCCACCATCTCTCCTTTCAAAACTGCGCCACACCAGCCACACCCACAACAGCAACCCTTCCACCTCCACATCTTCCTCCTGACAACCCCCAACTTCACTCCCGCTAATTAGTCCACTCAGATATCATAGTGGCCCCCGCCGAAGGCCTCTGACTCCCCAAAAATCCAGCCCTCGCCCCCAACCCTCCCGGCAACCACCAAAGAAAAACAAAAGGCACACTCAACATAACCGCTCCCTCATCATAAGCTGCCCCAGTCCACCCACCCAATGTGCCCCATAATTTAACCAGGACTCCTCTCCAAAGTTCATATCCTCACACTCATCCCAGTTCATTGTTTCTCATAAAGTCCATCGCCTCCTCCGGCAAGTCAAAATACTGCTTTTGATGTGTCACCCACAAGCAGGCAGGGTACAACACCTCGAACTTCATCCTCTTCTTGAAGAGGGCGGCCTTTATCCGATTATACCTGGGCCTCCGCTTGGCTCGCTCTGCACCCAGGTCCTAGTAAATCCGCAGCTCACTGCCCGCCAGGTGCACTTCTTGGTCTACCTCACCTACCTGAAGATCCTCTCTTTATCCAAGAACCGAAGCAGCCTTATCACCATCTCCCTTGGCAGCACCCCCACCTGCGGCCTCCTCCTCAGTGACTTCTGAGCCTGATCTACCTCGAGGAGCCAGTCAAAGGCCCCCTCCCCATCAGTTTATCCAACATGCTTGTCACAAACCTAGCAGCCTCCGCACCTCCGGGCATTCCCACAATCTCAGATCCTGCCTCTTGGAGCGGTTCTCAAGGTCTTCTAACTTCACTCTCAGCCTTTTCTGGCAGCTCAACACCGTCCCCATCTCCAGCAAGGTCAGCCGATCCTCATGCTCCACCACTGACTCCGAAGAATGAAGATAGATGGGTGACGGTGAGAGGGGCTGGGAGGAAGCAGTCAGTGCAGGGATCCTCTGTGGTCGTTCCCCTCAGTAACAAGTATACCGTTTTGGATGCTGTTGAGGGGGATGACCTACCAGGGGTAAGCCACGGTGAACAGATCTCCAGCACTGAGTCCGTCCCTGTGGCTCAGAAGGGAAGGAGGGAGAGCAAGAGAGCAATAGTTCTTGGGGACTCGATAGTTAGAGGGACAGATAGACGGTTCTGTGGCAGCGAAAGAGACTCACGGATGGTATGTTGCCTCCTGGGTGCCAGGGTCTGTGACGTCTCAGACCGTGTTTTCAGAATCCTTAAAGGGGAGGGGGAACAATCACAAGTCATCGGTACCAACAACATAGGTAAGAGAAGGGACGGGGATTTAAAACAGGAATTTAGGGAGCTAGGGTGGAAGCTGAGAGCCAGGACAAACCATGTTGTCATCTCTGGTTTGTTGCCGGTGCCACGTGCTAGTGAGGTGAGGAACAGGGAGAGAGTGCAGATAAACACGTGGCTGCAGGGATGGTGTAGGAGGGAAGGTTTCAGGTACATGGGTAATTGGAGCACATTCTGGGGAAGGTGGGACCTATACAGACAGGACGGTTTGCACCTGAACCAGAGGGGCACCAATATCCTGGGAGGGAAATTTGCTATGGCTCTTCGGGAGGGTTTAAACGAAGTTGTCAGGGGGCTGGGAAAGTGAGCTGTAGTCCAGAAGCCAGTGTTGAGAGTAGTGAGGTACTGAGGAGGGTATCAAGGTCGCAGGAGTGTACCGGCAGACAGAAAGGTGGGTTGAAGTATGTCTACTTCAATGCAAGGAGCATCTGGAATAAGGTAGGTAAACTTGGAGCGTGGATTGGTACTTGGGACTACGATGCTGTGGCCATTACGGAGACATGGTTAGAACAGGGAGAGGAATGGTTGTTGGAAGTTCCGGGGTATAGGTGTTTCAGTAACAGTAGGGAAGGTGGTAAAAGAGGTGGAGGAGTAGCATTGTTAATCAAGGATAGTTTAACGTCTGCAGAAAGGCAGTTCGAAGGGGATCTGCCTACTTAGGTAATATGGGCCGAAGTTAGAAATAGGAAAGGAGCGGTCACATTGTTAGGAGTTTTCTATAGGCCCCCAAATAATAATAGAGATGTGGAGGAAGAAATTGCAAAACAGATTATGGATAGGTGTGGCGGTCTCAGGGTAGTTGTCATGGGTGACTTTAACTTTCCAAATATTGATTGGCACCTCTATAGGTCGAACAGTTCGGATGGGGCAATTTTTGTACAGTGTGTGCAGGAGGCTTTCCTGACACAATAGAACATAGAACAGTACAGCACAGAACAGGCCCTTCGGCCCTCGATGTTGTGCCGAGGCATGATCACCCCACTCAAACCCACGTATCCACCCTATGCCCGTAACCCAACAACCCCCCCTTAACCTTACTTTTTTTTAGGACACTACGGGCAATTTAGCATGGCCAATCCACCTAACCCGCACATCTTTGGACTGTGGGAGGAAACCGGAGCACCCGGAGGAAACCCACGCACACACGGGGAGGACATGCAGACTCCGCACAGACAGTGACCCAGCCGGGAATCGAACCTGGGACCCTGGAGCTGTGAAGCATTTATGCTAACCACCATGCTACTGTGCTGCCCAATATGTGGATAGGCCGACAAAAGGAGGGGCCACATTGGATTTGGTACTGGGTAACGAACTGGGCCAAGTGTTAGATTTGTTTGTGGGAGAGCACTTTGGAGATAGTGACTATAATTCGGTGTCTTTCACTATTTCAATGGAGAGGGATAGGGCTATACGGCAGGGCAAGGTTTATAATTGGGGGAGGGGTAATTATGATGCGATTAGGCAAGAATTAGGGAGCATAAGATGGGAACAGAAATTGTTAAGGAAAGGCACAAATGAAAAGTGGAGCTTGTTCAAGGAACAAATACTGCGTGTCCTTGATAGGTATGTCCCTGTCAGGCAGGGAGGAAATGGCCGTGTGAGGGAACCATGGTTCACAAAAGAGGTTGAATGTCTTGTCAAGAGGAAAAAGGAAGAGTATGTAAGGATGAGAAAACAAGGTTCAGTTGGGTCGCTTGAGGGTTACAAGGTGTGGTGATATGATCTGCATACCTGTCCGCCATTGGGGCAGAACACCGGCTTACCATTGGCCCTGGTCGGTCATGTGCCTCTCGACCGATTGGCCGAGAGGCTGAGTTAACCACGCCTCCATTAACAAGGTATAAATGGACAAACGCCCGGCGATCGTCCATTCCATTGTAGACGATCGCAGAGCTATGTTCTAGTCTATTAAAGCCTGACTTTTGTAAAGCACTCGTCTCGCGTACAATTGATGGCGCATCACAAGGTAGCAAGAAATGAGCTAAAAAAAAGGGCTTAGGAGAGCTAGGAGGGAGCATGAGATGTCCTTGGCAGATTGGATCAAGGAAAACCCCAAGGCTTTTTACTCTTATGTGAGAAATAAAAGAATGACCAGGGTGAGGGTAGGGCCGGTCAAGGAGAGTAGTGGGAACTTGTGCATGGAGTCAGAAGAAATAGGAGAGGCGTTGAATGAATACTTTTCTTCAGTGTTCACCAAGGAGAGGGGCCACGTTTTTGAGGATGAGTGTGATACAGGCGAGTAGGCTGGAGGAGGTAGATGTTCTGAGGAAGGATGTATTAGCAATTTTGAAAAACCTGAGGGTTGACAAGTCCCCTGGGCCAAATAGGATATATCCAAGGATTCTTTGGGAGGCAAGGGATGAGATTGCAGAGCCTTTGGCTTTGATCTTTGGGTCCTCACTGTCCACGGGGATAGTGCCAGAGGACTGGAGAGTGGTGAATGTTGTTCCACTGTTCAAGAAAGGGAATAGGAATGACCCTGGTAATTATAGGCCAGTTAGTCTTACTTCAGTGATTGGTAAGTTAATGGAAAAGGTCCTGAAGGATAGGATTTATGACCATTTGGAAAGATGCAGCTTAATCCGGGATAGTCAACACGGATTCATGAGGGTAAGTCTTGCCTCACAAATTTGATTGAATTCTTTGAGGAGGTAACTAAATGTGTCGATGAAGGTAGAGTAGTTGATGTCACATACATGGATTTTAGTAAGGTGTTTGATAAGGTTCTCCATGGTTGGCTCATGAAGAAAGTAAGGAGGTGTGGGAATGAGGGAAACTTGGCCAATTGGATAAGTAACTGGCTATCACATGGAAGACAGAGGGTGGTGGTGGATGGAAAATTTTCAGACTGGAGACCAGTTACCAGCGGTGTACCACAGGGATCAGTGCTGGGTCCTCTGCTATTTGTGATTTTTATCAATGACTTAGAGGAGGGGGCTGAAGGGTGGGTCAGTAAATTTTCTGATGACACCAAGATTAGTGGAGTAGTGGATGTGGTGGAGGGCTGTTGTCGGCTGCAAAGAGACATTGATAGGATGCAAAACTGGGCCGAAAAATGGCAGATGGAGTTTAACCCTGATAAGTGCGAGGTGATTGATTTTGGTAGAAAAAATTTGAATGTGGATTACAGGATCAACGGCAGGGTTCTGAGGAATGTGGAGGAACAGAGAGATCTTGGGGTTCATGTCCACAGATCTCTGAAGGTTGCCACTCGTAGATAGAGCCGTGAAGAAGGCTTATAGTGTGTTAGCATTTATTAACAGGGGGCTTGGTTTTAAGAGCCGCGGGGTAATGCTGCAACTATACATGACCTTGGTGGGACAACATTTGGAGTATTGCGTGCAGTTCTGGTCACCTCATTATAGGAAGGATGTGGAAGCATTGGAAAGGGTGCAAAGGAGATTTACCAGGATGCTGCCTGGTTTGCAGGATAGGACTTATGAGGAAAGGTTGAGGGAGCTAGGGCTTTTCTCCTTGGAGTGGAGGAGGATGAGAGGCGACTTAATAGAGGTTTATAAGATGATGAAGGGATAGATAGAGTGGACGTTCAGATACTATTTCCTCGGGTGGATGTAGCTGTTACAAGGGGCCTCACGGTAGCAGGGGGCCTCACGATAGCATGGTGGTTAGCATCAATGCTTCACAGCTCCAGGGTCCCAGGTTCGATTCCTGGCTGGGTCACTGTCTGTGTGGAGTCTGCACATCCTCCCTGTGTGTGCGTGGGTTTCCTCCGGGTGCTCCGGTTTCCTCCCACAGTCCAAAGATGTGCGGGTTAGGTGGATTGGCCATGCTAAATTGCCCGTAGTGTAAGGTTAATGGGGGGATTGTTGGGTTACGGGTATGTGGGTTTAAGTAGGGTGATCATTGCTCGGCACAACATCGAGGGCCGAAGGGCCTGTTCTGTGCTGTACTGTTCTATGTATCTATGTATCTATAACTATAAGGTTCAGGGTGGGAAATATAGGAGAGATGTCCAAGGTAGGTTCTTTACTCAGAGAGTGGTTAGGGTGTGGAATGGACTGCCTGCTGTGATAGTGGTGTCGGACACTTTGGGAACTTTCAAGCGGTTATTGGATAGGCACATGGAGCACACCAGAATGACAGGGAGTGGGATAGCTTGATCTGGGTTTCGGGCAATGCTTGGCACAACATCGAGAGCCGAAGGGCCTGTTCTGTGCTGTACTGTTCTATGTTCTATGACTCCTCTACCTTCTGGATCGCTAGGCCCTGAGCCTCCTGCCTCTGCTCCACCTGCTCGATCGCCTCCTGAAACGCTATACCACCTTGGCCAAGTCCTCTAAGGCCTCCTTACTCTGCTGCTGGAATTTACCATTTAAGAACTCCACCCTCTCCTCTATCAACCACTGGGAGGTCAGTGTTGCCCCTTTGCCCTCCACCATCTTCACCTGTGTCACACCACAAAAACTTTCCTGCTCCAACTGCTCTCCCTCCCTCGTGGCACTCCTTGTCCGATGAGCCATACACCAGCCTCAGCCGAGGAGTATTACATTCCCTGGACATTCATGCACCTTTTGCCCTCAAAACAGCACAGTATTCGGGTGGGGTAGGACCAAAAACATCCACCTTGAGCGGGAGCCACCAAATGTGTGACCACTCATTCCATGGCTGCCACCAGATAATTAGCATACACTTGCCCCGGATGTTTGAACGCAACTTCTCAATCATTGTCTCACTCACACTCTCACACACGCAACAACTAGACAGAGATGAAGGTAAAGCCACAGAATGCTGTCCAGTTTAAATGTCTATGGTCATATGTTAAGTTGCAGCCACATTGACCAGGTTTGTGCCAACTTCCACAAAGTATGAGTTTGTAATATCCAATAACCCCATGCTTGTATTGAGAGTGACAGTACAGTCACTAAATCACTACAGGCCAACACAGTCAGACCTGGATTCAAGCTGTTGCCACTTCACACCACAGCGACAGTGCACTTAAAGAACTTTTATTGAATTTGCAGTGCAGAAGGAAGCCATTTGGCCCATTGAGTCTGCACCTGCCCTTGGAAAGAGCACCCCACTCAACCCACGCCTCCTCCACCCTTTAACCCAGTAACCCCAATTAACCTTTTTTGGACACTAAGGGCAATTTAGTATGGCCAATCCACCTAACCCGCACATCTTTGGACTGTGGGAGGAGACCAGAGCACCCGAAGGAAACCCACACACACGTTGAGAACGTGCAGACTCCGCAGACTGTGACCCAAGCTGGGAATCGAACCTGGGACCTTGGAGCTGTGAAGCAACTGTGCTAACCACTGTGCTACTGTGCTGCCCACTGTGCTACCGTGCTGCCCACCTGTCAAGTGAGCCACATGGGGGGCAGCACGGTGGCCTAGTGGTTAGCACAACTGCCTCACGGCGCTGAGGTCCCAGGTTCGATCCCGGCTCTGGGTCACTGTCCGTGTGGAGTTTGCACATTCTCCCCGTGTCTGTGTGAGTTTTGCCCCCACAACCCAAAAATGTGCAGAGTAGGTGGATTGGCCACGCTAAATTGCCCCTTAATTGGAAAAAATAATTGGGTAATCTAAATTTTTTTTAAAAAGTGAGCCACATGGAGCACCATCACAAGAATATGATTTTGATTAGGTTTGAGCCAGTTTGCCCACTGTTTTCACAAATTTCTAGTTTTATTAATCCCTGCATGAAACAGTGACTGAAGAGCTGGTCTAAAGCCTCTGCCAACACTGCTGTATTAATCAACTGCAGCCCTTTCTGCATCAAATTGGGTCTTCCAAGCGCCATTCTCCCACATGTAATCTTTAAATCACCCTTTGACCTTTTCAGGGTCAACTAGGCATGGCGAAACCACCTCTGTGGTGCATGCATAGAGCAGCCTACACACACACGACAGGGTCCCTATGTCGTATCACAAGAATATTGATGCCTGTTTGGAGAACTGGAGTCAAATTGATCCCGTGCAGTTGTGCCATGAGAGGAGCATAGAATTACTGACGGAGGAGACAACATAAAAGCCACTTAAGAGATATGCAGTCGGGTTGTCCAATAGGCAAGTGCTTGTTCTGTTTCATCTCCCTCCCTCTTGGACCCACCACTCCTTCAATGGTCTATAATTCAGAGAGGGAATTACATTGAATTAATGGCACAGAACTCAGTCAGTCAGCCTCACTGGACTGTGTCTGTCTTTATCCTCCACATGAACCTCCTCCATCTTACTTCATCTAACCCTATCAACATATCTTTCGATTCCTTTCTTCCTCATCTACTTGCTTAGAACTTTATACATGATTTAACTCAACTGCTCTTTGTGGCAGCATACTCCATATTCAAAGCACTCTTTGTGTAAAGCAGTTTAATTCCCTATTAGATTCATTCGTGGCTATCATATATTTATGGGCCTTAGTTTTGTCCCGGCCCAAGTGGAAATATCTTCTCTTCATCTACCGAATCAAAGCACTTAATAATTTTAAAGACCTCTATCAGCTCATCCTTCAATCTTCTCTTTACTGAAGAGAGCTTCAGGGAATTCAAACTTTGGCAGTGCACTAGTTAATGTGTTCCCCTAATTTTGATATTTTTAAAAATTCATTTTTATGGGATGTGGCCTTCGCTGGCTGGGCCAGCATTTGTTGCCCATCCCTAATTGCCCTTGAGAAAGTGGTGGTGAAAGTTCTTGAACAGCTGCAGTCCATGTGCTGCAGGTACATACACAGTTCATTCGGAGAGGGAGTTGCAGGATTTTCCCCCAATGACAATGAAGGAATGGCGATATATTTACAAGTCAGAATGGTGAGTGATTTGGAGGGAAACATCTAAGTGGTAGTGTTCCCATATATCTGCGGCCCTTATCCATCTGAATGGTAATAATCGTGGGTTTGGAAGGTGCTGCCTAAGGAGACTTGGAGAGTTCCTGCAGTGCATCTTGTAGATGGTACACACGGCTGCAACTGTGAGTCGGTGATGCTGGGAGTGAATGTTTGTGGAAGGGGTACCAATCAAACGGGCTGCTTTGTCCTGGGTGGTGTTAAGCTTCTTGAGTGTTGTTGGAGCTACATTCATCCAGGCAAGTGGGGAATATTCCATCTTGACTTGTCTTCCTCACTTGTGCCCTGTAGATGGTAGACAAGCTTTGGGGAGTCAGGAGGTGAGTTACTCACCACAGGATTCCTAGCCTTTGACCTCTTTTAGCCACAGGATTTATATGGCTAGCCCAGTTCAGTTTCTGGTCAATGGTAAACCCCAGGATGTTGTTAGTGAGGGATTCAGTGATGGTTATGACATTGAATGTCAAGGGTCAATGGATTGATTCTCTCTTATTGGAGATGGTCATTGCCTAGCACTTGTATGTTACTTACCACTTGTCAGCCCAAGCCTGGATATTGTCCAGGTCTTGCTGCATTTGCCTCAGTGTCTGAGGAGTTGCGAATGGTGCTGAACATTGTGCAGTAATCACCGAACATCCCCACATTTGACCTTATGTTGGAATGAAGATCATTGATGAGGCAACTAAAGATGGTTGGGCCTAGGACACTACCCTAAGGAACTCCTGCAGAGATGTCCTGGCACTAGATGACTGACCTCCAACAATAACAACCATCTTCATTTGATCCAGGTATGACTCCAACCAGTGAAGAGTCTCCCCCACCGATTCCCATTGACTCCAGTTTTCCTGGGGTTCCTTGATGCCAGCTCAGTCAAATGCTGCCTTGATGTCAAGGGCAGTCACTCTCACCTCACCCCTGGAGTTCAACTCTTTTGTCCATGTTTGAAACAAGGCTGCAATGCTGTCGTAGAATCATGCAACTGTAAAATCAAGAATAGGGCCACCCAACCCATTCCTGCTACCGAATGGGCAATCCATTCCTGCTACCGAATGGGCAATCCATTCCTGCTTCCGAATGGGCAATCCATTCCTGCTTCCGAATGGGCAACCCATTCCTGCTTCCGAATGGGCAAACCATTCCTGCTTCCGAATGGGCAATCCATTCCAGCTTCTGAAATGGCACTTCATTCCTGCTTCCGAATGGGCAACCCATTCCTGCTTCCGAATGGGCAATCCATTCCTGCTTCCGAATGGGCAATCCATTCCTGCTTCCGAATGGACAATCCATTCCTGCTTCCGAATGAACAATCCGTTCCGGCTTCCGAATGGGCAATCCATTCCTGCTTCCGAATGGGCAATCTATTCCAGCTTCCGAATGGACAATCCATTCCTGCTTCCGAATGGACAATCCAATCCGGCTTCCGAATGGGCAACCCATTCCTGCTTCCGAATGGGCAATCCATTCCTGCTTCCGAATGGGCAATCCATTCCAGCTTCCGAATGGGCAATCCATTCCTGCTTCCGATAGGGCAATCCATTCCTGCTTCCGAATGGGCAATCCATTCCAGCTTCCGAATGGGCAAATCCATTCCAGCTTCCGAATGGGCAAAACATTCCAGCTTCCGAATGGGCAACACATTCCTGCTTCCGAATGGGCAACCCATTCCAGCTTCCAATAGGGCAATCCATTCCTGCTTCCGAATGGGCAATCCATTCCTGCTTCCGAATGGGCAATCCATTCCTGCTTCCAAATGGACAATCCATTCCTGCTTCCGAATGGGCAATCCATTCCAGCTTCCGAATGGACAATCCATTCCGGCTTCCAAATGGGCAATCCATTCCGGCTTCCGAATGGGCAATCCATTCCAGCTTCCGAATGGGGAATCCATTCCAGCTTCCGAAATGGCACTCCATTCCTGCTTCCGAATGGTCAATCCATTCCATCTTCCGATAGGGCAATCCATTCCTGCTTCCGAATGGGCAATCCAATCCTGCTTCCGAATGGGCAATCCAATCCTGCTTCCGAATGGGCAACCCATTCCTGCTTCCGAATGGACAATCCATTCCAGCTTCCGAATGGACAATCCATTCCGGCTTCCGAATGGGCAATCCATTCCTGTTTCCGAGTGGGCAATCCATTCCTGCTTCCGAATGGGCAACCCATTCCTGCTTCCGAATGGGCAATCCATTCCTGCTTCCGAATGGGCAATCCATTCCTGCTTCCGAATGGACAATCCATTCCTGCTTCCGAATGGGCAGTCTATTCCTGCTTCCGAATGGACAATCCATTCCTGCTTTCGAATGGACAATCCATTCCGGCTTCCGAATGGGCAATCCATTCCTGCTTCCGAATGGGTAATCCATTCCTGCTTCCGAATGGGCAACCCATTCCAGCTTCCGACTGGGCAACCCATTCCTACTTCCGAATGGGCAACCCGTTCCTGCTTCCGAATGGACAATCCATTCCAGCTTCCGAATGGGCATCCCATTCCAGCTTGTCACCCTGTCTCTTCTTCCAGCTGTTCAGGAGATATTGGATTTGCATAAATTCACTGTGTAAGTACTTTTAATGGAGTTATGAACCTGTTCATTTTAAACATGCCAATGACTTAATTTAAAAGAGTTTAATCAGAATATTATACAAACACATTAACCAGAATGCTGTGGGAGGAATGTTAGACTGTCAAATAGGAACTGTACTTTATAATTGGAGTTCAGAAGTCGATTTTAATCAATATGAATAATTCAATTTTATTGCAAATTCAAGACGTCTGAGTACTTCAGGTCAGAAATTGCCTTTGAGTTGTACGTGACTGCCAGGTGAATGCTGCTAACATTACCCATGATTGACTTTTCACATGGCAATGTTGTTTTAGAATCGCTTATTTCTGTTGATGCAATTTAGCATAGGAATAAGACTGATACTGCTTTTGTATGGTGCAAAACCCATGAATGTCATTGGGTGTTGATCCATGGTCTTGTATGAGCAGCAATAATCCCACCAGAGGTAATTCAGGTTATCCTTTTTAATGGTATGTGGGCATCACTGGCTAGACAAATATTTGTTGCCCATTTCTAATTGCCCTTGAACCTTGTGACTTGCTCGGCCATTACAGAGGGCAGTTAAGGGTCAACCACATTTTCTATTCATTCAAGGGACATGGGCATTGCTGGCTAAGCCAACATTTATTCCCCATACCTAATTGCCCTTGAGAATGTGTGATGAGCTGTCTACTTGAAACGCTGGAGGCCCTGTGGTGTAGGTACATCCACAGTGCTGTTAGGGAGGGAGTTCCAGGATTTGATCCAGTGACAGTGAAGGAATGGTGATATATTTCCAAGTTGGGTTGGTGAGTGGCTTGGAGGGGAACTTCCAGGTGATGGTGTTCCCATGTGTCCACTGCCCTTGTCTTTCTAGATGGTAGTGGTTGCACGTTTAGAAGGTGCTATCTCAGGAAACTTGGTGAGTTCCTGCAATGCATCTTGTTGATAATACACACTGCTGCATTGTGTGTCGGTGGTGGAGGGTTTGAATGTTTGTGGAAGGGGTGCCAATCAAGTGGGTTGCTTTGTCCTGGATGGTGTCAAGCTTTGTGAGTGTTGTTGGAGTTGCACTCATCCAGGCAAGTGGAGACTATTCCATGACACTCTTGACTTATGCCTTGTAGATGGTGGTCAGGCCTTGGTGAGTCAGGAGGTAGATTACTCACCATGGGATTTCTAGCCTCTGACCTGCTCTTGTAGCCAGAGTATTTATATGGTTAGTCCAGTTCGGTTTCTGGTCAATGGTAACGACGCCCCCTCCCAGGATATTGATAGTGAAGGATTTACCAATGGTAATTCCAAAGAATGTGAGGGACGATAGTTAGATTCCCTCTTGTTGGAGATTTTCATTGCCTGGCACTTGTGTGGAATGAATGTTACTTGCCACTTGTCTCATCCAGCATTTGGACATTGTGGTGGAGTCACATGTAGACCAGACCAAGAAAGGATAGCAGATTTCCTTTCCTGAAGAATTCTGCCATGGCCCAGCCTGCAGGTTCAGTAGCGGGTGGGGTGAAGGAAAGAATTTGGTAAGAGTTCAAAACTCAGTTTTATGTTGGTGTGAATTTCCTGCGGAATCTTCCACTGGTGCCCTCCATGGCAGATCAAGAGACCCAGTGGAGGGAGGCATGAAACTGATTTAATGGGATATAATGAAAGCACGACTGGAATCTTCCACACATGCCCGATTGTTTGTGATGCCAGCGGGAAAACACATCTGGAAGAGAAGTCAGCACTCACCTGAACAATGCCTGGGGCTGCGCCCGGAGTTCAGAATGGAGGCAGCCGGCAACCCTGGACCTCAGAACATCACAGCAGTGGATCGACAGGTGAATCCTCTGCATTTTCTAGCCTCAGAGCGTTCCTTGAGGCCTGATAGAAATCTAACTTTTTAATATGTAAGAAGTTTAAAGGAAGAAATGGTTTAGAAGTAAAATAGTTTATTAAAATGGTTTATTAAATCACACATTTCAAACATGTCAGTGAAAACTGCTGAATAGCATGGGAATGATCAGATTAAAATAGGCCAGACAGAAGCAAGGACACATTTTGTGAGTATGAACATCTGGGCAACGTTCCTACTCGTTTTCATGGCAACAGATAAAGCTTGGTGGGAAAGCAATATCTCAATCACACCATATTAAAATTTGATGGACAGACATTTCAATCGAATTGAATGAACTATAATTATTATGACCCAATCACAGCCAGAAATGGGACAGAACATTGGCGATGGCAATTACCTTAAAGCTAGGTGCTGGTTTTGAACAATTTATTCCAGGATCATCTTACTTCATTTCTGAAGCTATTTCCTGTGCTTTGCTTTGAAAGCTGTCATTTTGTTTGTTTCCAACTTCTCTGTATTGTGTATTTTGATTTGAAGAAATTATCAAGAACTGTAACCTGTATTGAATTAAACTCAGTCATCTGTATTTACTTGGACAAAAAAACTTTCTAAAACTCTGTATTTACAAGCAAACTGACCTGACCAAGAGACATTTTAAAACTGACTGAATAAAGCTACAATTTACTCCATGCATGAAGCTCTGTCGAGTGATATATGAGTGCGGTTACACATAGATATATTAACCAAGTACAAGTCTATCAAAGTCCATCTTATTGTTCAGGAGATCCATCTTCTTTCTCCAAAGGTGGGTCAGTGATATTGAGTGCCTTTTCAATATGGTACCCAGAAGTAATGACGGGACCCAAGCCATCATACCCACCCCACCAAGGAATAAAGTGTCATGCCTCTGCGTGCATAATTAATGAGATCAGGGACAGGAGATATGGCACGGTTTCCTCCTGGCCTTCGCAGTGGGAATCACTCCCTGTTCCCACCCCTGCCACAGGACCTCGTCCCAGACGGGAGAATTCGGATTTAGTTTTCAATTCCAAAATTATCAATCGAATTTTAAATTCCACCAGCTGTCATGGTGGGATTTGAACCCCTGCTCCCAGAAAATTGCAACAATGGCGGAAAAAGTGAGGGGATGGGTACAAGAACCCGACACAGATTGGGTTCAAATGTAGGAGCCTTCCTGTAAAGTAACAACCCTCCGGGCCCTGGCCACAGCAGCACTCCCAACCTCCTCAACATGGTACACAACCAGCCCAGTGGCAGCGGCCACTCTGAGACTCAGTGGACCCAGTTAAGACAGCACTTCGGGATAACCAAAATGTCCCTTATAGCCCCCATCTGCGGCGATCACAGATTTCCCCAGCCATGCTAGATACCACCTTCAAAAGATGGAGGCGGGACGGGGGCACACTGACAGTTGGGGACTTCTACGTAGGGCGCAGACTGGCGACACTGGACGAACTGCCGAGGAAGTGGAAACGAGCAAGAGGACAGGAATGGAGACACTTCCAAATAATGAACTTCATCCGCAAAGAGACAGTAGGGTACCCCGGGGCCCCAGAAAGCACACTACTAGAGGACCTAATAGGCACAAGCAGCGATAAGGGGGGTCTATGTGTGAAAATATACGGACAGCCACTGGACAGAGCCCGAACACCACTGGACGGGACCAGACAAAGATGGGAGGGCGAACTGGGGACAGAGGTAGGATGGGGATTCTGGAGCGAAGCACTGCGCAGGGTGAGCTCCACCTCCTCCTACGGAAGACTAAGCCTAATGCAGCTCAAAGTGGTGCAAAGAGCGCACCTGACCAGAACCTGAATGAGCAGGTTCATCCCGGAGGTGGAGGACAAATGTGAACAGTGCCAGAGGGGCCCGGCCAACCACACCCACATGCTTTGGGCTTGCCCCAAGCTTGCTGGGTTCCAGACAGTCTTCTCCGAGGCAATGTCCAAGGTTGTCAGGGTGAGGGTGAAGCCATGCCCGATAGTGGCAATCTTTGGGGTATCAGAACAGCCAGAGCTACACATGGGGAAGGGGACCAACGCCCTCGCTTTCGCTTCCCTAATCGCACGGCGGAGAATCCTGCTCGGCTGCCGATAGGCAGCACCACTCACAGCTGCAGAGTGGCTCGCTGACCTCTCGGAATTTCTCCACCTGGAGAAGACTAAGTACGACATCCGAGGGTCAGGGTCAGAGGAACGCTCCCTGGATACTTGGGGGCAGTTCGTCGGCCTGTTCCAAAACCTGTTCGAGGCCAGCAACGAGGAGTAAGCCAGGAAAAAAAAAAGCAAAAAGGTGAAGAGCCAAAGACTGCGCTACCCGGAGGGGGGGGGGGGGGGGGGGGGGGGGGGATTGGGGAGAAACCACAAGAGAAGAGGAAGGGTGCTGAAACCAATTGGGGGGGGAGGAAGAAGGGGGGAATGTGGTGAATTATGAATACTAATAATCCACACTGTATTGTACAACATGTGTTGAGCCTGTATATTGTATTGGATCACGTGTAGTTGCGCGGCTCTACCCATAGGGGGAGATGAGGAGCTTGTAGTGGGCTCCACCCTTGGCTCCGCCCATGGCTCCACCCATGGCTCCTCCCCTTAACCGGATGTATAAAGGTTGATGCTGAGAGCCTGCCTGCCAGTTCATCTGGAGTTCATCTCGTCACAGGAAGGCTCTGTTGTAAGACGATTAAAACCACTGTTCACTTCTAACCACGTGTCGCGTGAATTGATGGTCTCATCAGGGATATCATAGACCGATCCAGAGGGCAGCAAAATGTAGGTAGAGTTAGTCAATTGGAGGACAAAACAAACCTCTCTGTAATATAAAGCAAATTAGCGCGGGCAATAAAAATGTAATGTATATAAGTAACAGCTGTTTATAAATATGCGAAAAGCCAATTAAAAGATTTTCCAAAAAAAGGGAATACATTCAGCCAGAATTGGCAACTCTTTATTGACTATGGTTAACTGCCCTGTAGTCCGGGAGAGAAAATGGGTGTTGCTGGCCACCAGCCTTAGGCAAGAAGATAAATTTACTTTGAGGTTGCCACTGGTTGTGCAAGATGTCAGTGTTGAGCAGCATTGCACTTACCTCAGTACAAAAGCAGATTTAGAAGAGCAGAACAGCATTGCCCTTTGTGGTCAGCCTCAGCTCAGTGGTTGTGCTCTGGTCTCTGAGTCAGAAGGTCATGGGTGCATGCTTCATTCCATTGACTTGAGCATAAAATGTAGGCTGATACTTCCAGCGTGGAGCAGGAGCTTCACTGTTTGAGTTGTCATTTTTCAGGTGGGGAGTAAATCCAAGGCTGTCTTCACTTTCAAGTGGACATAAAAAAATCAATTGAAGGGCAAGAGAGTTCTTCACAATTTCCTGGCCAATACAAATGCCTCAATGAGCATCATTGATCATCGGTTTTCCTTTGTTATTGATAATGGCTGTTTCATGAGTCATCTGTTCTGCATTATAACGTGGTTGCGTCTGATTGTAGACCTGCATGGCTTTCCACAGTGTTGGCAAGAATAAATTGTCTTCTTTTGTTGGAACTGCCCTGGTCTAGCTTCCCTTTTGCCCTTTGCTGCCAGTATTCTTTGCTGATCAAAGGAAACAATGCCACTACTTGAGGTTACTTCTAATGTAGCTTTTTTTTGTGCATTTTCTATCAGTCTGTGGTGTGTAATGCCACATTTTCTGAGATTTGCCTTTTAGGCGTCATTGAACCTTAATCTCAGCCTACCTTTCGGCTGGTGTCCAAGCTTAAATTGCAAATACATGATTGCTTTCAGGATTTTATCATCAGTCATACGTACTAAATATCCACTCCATTTGTGCTCGGCTCTAACGATTAGTGCTTCATTTCCAGACAAAAGATGCACTGAGTAAGGAACATTCCAGAGAAAAATCTGACCAATCAGCATGATCCATTGATAAAGCCCAGCAATCTGAACGTCTAGCCAACAGCCAAGTCCATCAAGATGTGTTATCATTGATGTCAGAGCAACAGTACAGTATGCTGGAGGGTTTCTTTAAATTACAGGTGAGGTCCATCTTAAAGGTACAGGCAAAGTATATCTAGGCACAAAAGTTATAAAAGCCAAAACAAAAGAAAATAAACAGAATAAACATGGGATTAACATGAGGATCCTTACATCCCCCCCCCCACCCCAAGAATAAAACTTCTGAGCACGAATGTTTCATTATGAGGTATGAAGATATATAATACCCACACATGCCCAACCAAACCAGCCCCATTGTACAAGTCCCTTTCCTCATTTCTACATTAGTAATGAGGCAGTTTTTAAATACATAACAAAATATCTACAGATACATGGGGTCGGATTCCCCATTTCAGTGCTGACAGTGGGACTGAAGTGGTGGTGTTTTACGACCCCGAAAGTGGCGCCAGTCCCAGAGCAATTCAGGATCCATTAATGGGTTAGCACCGGCTGGAAGTGGAACGAGAGCATAGAACATAGAACAGTACAGCACAGAACAGGCCCTTCGGCCCTCAATGTTGTGCCGAACAATGATCACCCTACTTTAAACCCACGTAACCCGTATACCCGTAACCCAACAATCCCCCCATTAACCTTACACTACGGGCAATTTATCATGGCCAATCCACCTAACCCGCACATCTTTGGACTGTGGGAGGAAACCGGAGCACCCGGAGGAAACCCACGCACACACGGGGAGGACGTGCAGACTCCACACAGACAGTGACCCAGCCGGGAATCGAACTTGGGACCCTGGAGCTGTGAAGCATTGATGCTAACCACTATGCTACCGTGAGGCCCCATTCCAATGCAATTCCAATGCAAAGTGGCATCCGATTCGCCGGGGTCAGGATAGGCAATCAAGAGGCTGACAAGCTGCAGCCCCATATAAACACTCCACTCCCTACACACGCTCATCCCAGCCAAGAAGATGGCAACCCAAAGAGTGATACCCCGTTTAGCTGATGTGGAGCTTGATACCTTGCTGGATGCAGTGGAGGAGAGGCGGAGCACCCTGTTTGCCGGGGTTGTCAGCGCCTGCAGGCGCTGGATGGTTGCTGACACCCGCTCATGTAGTCCCTGACTCTGTGTCTGCATCTCCAGCATCGAAGCCCAAGACCCAGCTGGATGGGAGCTAGTCCCTCGGGTTGGGCTGTCCTCCAACTGTCTGCCCCCTCACGGGTTCGTACCTTCACCCAATGTAATGCTGCACGTGTGCGGTGCGCACCAGATAGTGCCCCAGGAACCTCTTCACTATAATGTCCAACTGAGGTGAGTGTCTCTGGAATGGTGGAGGGTGTTGGAGACATCTGTAGTGGAATGTTGATGTTGTCCCTGGACTGGTACTCCAGGGTGTCGTTGTCTGGTATTTGGGGGCTCACGTCACTGTCCGGTCCTGCCTCATCGCTCCTCTTGGGGTTGTGGCTGGGGGCGGAGGGCACCAGAAGGATCCGCCTTATCACAAGGTGTTCCTGCAAGACACTAGATATGATGCATGATTGAATTACGGGTGGGGGAGAGGTGGTGGCGTGCTGGGGTGGGGTGGGATAGTGGAGGGGTGGTGTGGAGGTAGTGGGCTGCTCGGGTGGAGTTCTGTGGAGGCCTTGGGGGCGAAGGTATCAGCCATGGGTCAAGATGTCCAAGGCCTGGGACACTGTGTGTGTGCTGTGGCTAAGGCACATGGCAGGGTGGCCCTGTCATAGGCAGCTATGTACCAGGGCCATCTGGATATTTCAGCAGCACTCCAGAGCGTGGCCCAGTCACGACAGGTCATGGCTGCGGGCTATGAAGGCATTGCCTGGTTGCAGAATAACCTGAGCCACTCATGGAGGGTGGTGGCATGGTCCCAGAGGGAGGCGGCTCAGTTCCTGTCTCCATGGTCGCGAGCATTGAGACCCTGGTTGAGACAGGAGTGGGCCTCCAGAGCTCGCCAGGTGGCGGTGGAACCCCCGGAGCGCACCCCAAGTAGTAGCCCAGGGAGGCAATCGGGCACTCCGAGGGAGAAGGTGGCGATCTGGCTCATGCCCCCCATAGGAGAGGTGCCGAAACATCACAATGCCTCAGACTTACCCCTCCCCTTCTTGTCTCTGGTACACCTGATGGGCAGTGGGCAGAACAGGGTGGTACCATGCCATCCAGGACACCCAAGAGATTGCCGGGCCCATCCAGGCCCTGTCGCTCCAGAGGCTGGCCACCAAAGGGGGCCCAGGTCAGAGAGCAGGAATTGCAGCAGGATGTCTCCATCCCTAATGTACTGCCTGCGAAACCATCCAGATGGAGCATTAGGAACGTAAGGCCTGAAAGTTAGACACCAGTTAAGTTGGCATGGTGGAGCACACAGGGTAGCATTAGGGGCGAGGGCACAAACCTTTCGAGACATGATCACCTGTTCACAAACGTTTCAACCTGCCTCAGCGCTCTGTCAGAAGGGTGTGAGGGGGTGCTGGGAGGAGATGGCCAGTCGTTGGAAGTCAGCCACCACACAGGCGGGACGGTGTAGCAGTGGTTAGCACTGCTGCCTCATGGTGCCGAGGACCCGGGTTCGATCTCAGCCATGGCTCACTGTCTGTGTGGAGTTTGCACCTTCTCCCAGTGCCTGCATGGGTGTCACCCTCACAACCCAAAAAACTATGTTGCATAGGTGAATTCACCACGGTAAATTGCCACATAACTGGAAAAAAAATTGGGTACTCTAATTTATCTTACGAAAAAGGTCAATGCCCGGTACCCGCCTGGTCGTACAGCCTCAGTGCATCCCCCAGGGATGCGGCGGCAAGGCAGATGCCAACCATTCCCAGTTGGATACCGAAAACAATTCTCTGCAGGGGGTGAAAGGCAGACATGTTAGCATGGTGTGTATCCCTGTGCCCAACCAGGTCCAACGAGCTACATGCACTGCAGCTTCAGCTGCTCCCCCTCCCATCCCAACCATTCCTACTGGCATGCTGCCCTCTGCACCGCACCCCTGGTTCCATTGATGCCAGTGGTACGCGCTGCGATCCCCGTCCGGCACCCTCCTGTAGGAGCTACTGTTGGCTAGATCCTCCACCTTCTCCTGAAGCCTTTTCTGTTGGTTTCTCAACATCCCCATCTCCAACTCCACTGCAGCTTGGTGTTCCTCCTGCTCAGTCTGTGCCTTCTCTATTTTCTGGATCGCCCGGTCTTGAGCATCCAGTCTGAGTTCCAGCCGCGCAATCAATTCCTTAATCGGGTCCAAGCATTCCTGTTTCTGCTTGGCGAAGCCCTCCTGTATGAATTGCATCAGCAGCTCCGTTGACCGTGGGGTCCTCCGCCATGCTTTCTCCCGCTGCAGCCTCAGCCCAAGCTTTCTCCGTTCGTCTATTTCTTCATTTGCGAGCACTCCTGGTCCGCCTCTCCATGCACTGAAGTAGGATTCCTCGTCACAGTTGCATTCAAAATCAATTTTCCAAATCAGATCCGACAACAAATTGGTGAAAAGGGTCCAAGGTTCCGACCCGAGCAGGAGTCACCAAATGTACGACCAACTCCTTCATAGCCGCCACCGGAAGTCCCGGCGACAAATCTTATTGGCGTGGAGGGGCTCGGAACGCCCCAAAATTGGGTGTATGGGTCAGTGACATGGCCAGGTTTTTCAGGCTTGAGAAGATCAAATTCGCCCTTTGAAAGGATCGATGCTCGGGTTCGCCGGAGGTGGCAGCGGTTTATTGACTTCTTTGGGGAAAATTAAGCTGCAAGCAGATATAAGGGGGGGGGGGGGGGGCGTTGGTTGAGTCGCGAAATAGTTAGTGGGAAAGGGGGGGGGGACGGGGGAACTGTGTATGTAAGCCACATTGGCTGGGTTTGCTTGTTGGTTGGGTGGGCGTTATCTGTTCTGTTGTTTTTTTTTCCTCTTGTAAATTGTTGTTAAAAATTATATATGCCTTAATAAAATATTTTTCAAAAAAAAAGAAAAACATCCATGATCCTTTCAATGCCTGCTCACAGTGTTTTATGAGGGCACAATCATTGGTTAACATCAGTTCCTGTGTCATCATCTCATCATACTTTAGTTGAGTACTTCAGGTTGAAGAATGATCACTCATTCTGTCGCAAGGTAGCTGTACATTTCCAATCTTTACTCTAAGAGTACTTCAATGAAGCACTGTGGAGACATCCTGAAACCAGAAAAGGCGCTTACTTTTGGAATAGACATTACACACTAAACATCAAACTTGTCAAACAAATATAAATCTTATTACTGACCAAAATATCCAAAATACACACCACTGAAGGCTAAGAAACACAGAATAAAATCATACTGTAAAGCAGCCAAGTGTTTGTCGGAGCTTCTAAATTATGAGTTAAAAATAGGTCCCTAGATTCTCACAAGTGCCTCACTGTGCCATTTATATTATGTTGTCAAGTGGAGATTGGTGCCTTTTAAATCTAATGGGTCCAATCTAAAGGGCTGGGTTCTTCCTGCAGGGAGAGGAGTTTCTGCTGCAGCAGAGAATCCAGCGTGGCCAAAAAAACAGGATTGGCGCCGTTCTGATGCTCTTGCCCACCGCTGGCAGTGGCATCGAGGTTCACACCCCACGCCAGCAGGAGGATGCAAATGGATCAAATTGACTCATTTTCATTCTATTAATGTGCTGGGCACCAGATTCTCCAAGCTAGCATAAATCTCCGGTACTCTGGGCCGGGATTCACGTGGGAGAGAATTGGTGCCGGTATATCCCAATGTGGCCTCAGGGTGTCCCCCCCCCCCAAAAAAAAATCCATCGGAGGGCAATCCTCCCCCCACCCCCACACAATGCAAACGCTGCCCACACACCCCTCCACCAGAGACCCACCATTGCAGAGATCCCCCATAAGACACCCGTGCCCCCGGAGACCCTCCTCCATAAAAATGACCCCCAGCAGGACCCCCCCCCCCCCCCCCCCATTAGAGAGTTGCGTTTTAAAGGATGCAGACGGGGAAGCTTTTGTCTTGTATGTTTGGGAAGTCAAATTGGGAAATATTTTTAAACCCTACAACAAAATTAAATACTTTGAAGAAGTGTTAACTATTCTGTTCTCTCCCCCCGTGCTGCCTGATCAGCTGAATATTCATTTTTGTTTCATTTTCCATAACTTCTGTTCCTTTTGGGAATTAATAATTAATATTCTGAAGAACAAATAGTATGGACTCCTTATTTTTTTAATAAATTTTTTACTCTCTTCCTTTTTCACATTTTCTCCTAAATTTACACCCACCAAAAATAAACAATAAGCAGTAAGGAATATAATCCCATCCTCCATGGACTCCTTATTGGACTGAAGTGTTGGCTCTGCTTTCCACGCAGTTAAATCAGGACTTGCCAATTGATATTGAGCTGATTTCTGATGCATCTTTCAAAGATCGATCTTGCTGCAGGGTTTCATTCTATTTCAAAGCACATATGGAATTCTGAGCCGTGCAAATTAAACTTGGTACTCTTGAAAGGTCTGCATTTGGTCGATACGTTAGCAAACATGTCAAAGTAAGATCCTATCGGACTCAAATATTCAGATGTAAATATGAATGATAGTAAACAACCTAGCCCAACTCTGACTGTTATTATAGAGTAACTTGGCCAGAAAATTCTACGGTCTGCCTCTGCGTACATCAACACCAAAATCAGGAAGTTGCTGGCTGAGTTGCCCTGCCCCCCTGCAAGCTTTTTTCCAATGGTGCCCTGCGGAGAAGCACGGCGTTAAATCGGATGAAGGGTGTGAAGTCGCTGTACTTGCCCAGTCAAAGCAAGCCAGAAAAAGTTATGGGATGTGCATTCAAGTGTAAGTGAATTTTTAACAGCGTAACAAATCTCAATTACTGCCAAACAAGCTCTCTGACACTGATGTGTGTAGTTTATTCCTTCATCTTTAATTGTTGGGACTTTTTTAAAGCTAAAAATTAAAATACCTTTTTTAAAAATTCGTTCATGGGACGTGGGCGTCGCAGGCTGTGTCAGCATTTATTTATTTTCTTACATCTGTCTCTTCATTCCATCATTCTGACCCTCTCTTTATTGTGCTTTCTGTACGTGATTTTACATTGAATTACATATTCTAATTTGTTCTCCATGGTTAAGACTTTGTAGAGCATGTTTTTTTATTTATCCGCCCGGCTGGGAGAGGAATTGTGTTGCAAACATTGGTTGTGTTGCAAAGGCACGGGAAACCCAGATCCACAGGTCCATAACTTGACAGCAAGGACATGGTGATGTCTCCAATTGGTTCCCCTGCCAGATGCCAAACTGATTGACAGGTTTAGCTACCAATGAGGTGGGGAATTGGTCAGTGGAGGTCACAGGACAAGCTGTGCACGAGGGGAGAAAGGTAGTCAAGCTAATGGATGATTGACGGCCCCGGCCCCGCATACAAATGACTGGTCAATAAGGGGTCTGAACGTTGCTGGATCGGCTGCTAATTTTGAGGGAGGGGTCAGGGAGCTTCGAGGCCTCGGTGGGAGAACACAGTAACGGTAGCATTGTGGATAGCATAATCGCTTCACAGCTCCAGGGTCCCAGGTTCGATTCCGGCTTGGGTCACTGTCTGTGCGGAGTCTGCACATCCTCCCTGTGTGCGCGTGGGTTTCCTCCGGGTGCTCCGGTTTCCTCCCACAGTCCAAAGATGTGCAAGTTAGGTGGATTGGACATGATAAACTGCCTTTAGTGTCCAAAATTGCCCTTAGTGTTGGGTGGGGTTACTGGGTTATGGGGATAGGGTGGAGGTGTTAACCTTGGGTAGGGTGTTCTTTCCAGGAGCTGGTGCAAACTCGATGGGCTGAATGGCCTCCTTCTGCACTGTAAATTCTATGATCAAGTCTTACATGTTTGTTGGACTTTAACCTGGTGTTGTAAGACTTCTTACTGTGCTCACCCCAGTCCAACGCCGGCATCTCCACATCGGTGGGAGAGGTCAGAAGACTGGGCGGCGAAGTGGGAGTGTAAATTAAAGGCTTGGTAAGGGAGGTATAGGGGATGGTGGTTTTGGAGCCTGAGGGGGAATATTCAAGGGCTTCAGTGTCAGTGGCTTAAGAAGCCTCGTGTGGAAGGTCAATGGGCAGCTATGCTGGAGGTATGTATAGGTGGAAAGGCACTCGCCTCCTGTATCCATCCAGCTCTCGCATAGATGTAGCTGCCAGATTTCCCAAGGCTCAAGAAATGTGGCTGAGCAGAGTTAAAGTTGAAAAGCTGAATGACAAAGAGGTTTGCAGCCTCACTGTCATATTTAAAGTTGCAACCCGCCTCCTTAAAGTGGGTGGTCACCGACCCAATTTCCTACTCGTTAAAGGTGGAAGTGGGTGGATTGGAGGCGGATTTAGGAGCGTAAACTGATTTTTCGGAGTTTAAAGCTCCATCTGGCACAAAATGCCACTTATTTAAAAAACTCCCCCTGCATGTGTCAGTGAGGATTCTCCAATCAATTCTCTGGCTTTGTATGCATGCCATCTCCTGGACTGCATATTTCCACATCTGTAACTGCTGGACTTCGCCTTGTCTCAACTCATCTGCTGTTGATATCCTCATTCATCCTCTAAATTCAGCTACTCGCATGCAATGCTGGCTGGTTTCCTACATTCCACCTTCCATAAACTTATCCCAAACTCTGCTGCGTAATAATATTTTTTGTCACAAGTAGGCTTATATTAACACTGCAATTAAATTACTGTGAAAAGCCCCTAGTCGCCACATTCCAGCGCTTGTTCGGGTACACTGATGGAGAATTCAGAATTCTCAGCCGGTACGGGAACTGAACCCGCACTGCTGGCCTTGTTCTGCATTACAAACCAGCTATCTAGCCCACTGAGCTGTACCAGCCCTGCTTATGTCTTAACTCACAGCAAGTCCTGTTATTTTATCGCCCTTGTGCTTGTTGATCTACATTGGCTCCTGGTCAAGCAATGTCTTGATTTCATGATTCCCATCCTTGTGTTCAAATCCCTCCATGGCCTTGACCCTCCCGAGCTCTGTAATCTCCGACCCCAAAACTCTTGTAAGATACCAAAGCTCCTCTAATTTTGGCCTCTTGTGCATTTGCAATCAATTGCTGTACCATTGGAAACCATACCTTTCTTGCCTAGGCCCCAAAGCTCTTGAATTCCCTCTCTACACTTCTCCACCTTGCTTGCCTCCTTTAAGAGACTTTCTAAAACGTTCCTTTTTGACCAAGACCAAGCTTTTGGTCATCCTGTTTAGGATCCCTTTATACAGTTCAGCATTGTACATTGTTTTATAATGCTCCTGCAGAGCAGCTTTGGATAAGTGTTGCTAATTGGTTGAAGAGCCATGTTGTTACTTGCCCTATTCACACAGATTCCAGAGCTCTATATATAAACACCGTGCTGAACCGGATCTTTAATTAATGCAGTTGGCCCATGGAAAGTCTGTGACAGCTGTAACGTAATAAATAGTGAACTCTGCTTCTTTGCCACTGACCACAAAAATCTATGCCGTTGTAATTTATGTATCCATTAAACATTAGAAGATATTTGGTAATGGAAATAAAAATATAATACAGAAAAAAAATTATACAACCTACACTAAGGTGGGTTGTTTTCAGGTATTGGTCTATTTGAGTATCAAATACATCAAATATTCATCTATTCCTCCTCCTCATTTGTAGTTTGGGAAAAGTATCCAAAATTAATGTGTTATAAAGAGAGCAAAGTAAAATTATATTATTGAGACATATTTCCCACAGCCATTTTATCCTTGTCCAGTTTGACATTTTTAGAGATAGCAGTGAGCATCTCTCTGTACATTTTATTTTAAAACACTATACCGGATGAGGTCTTAGTCCCTCACAGCTTATTTAATAATGTCGAACTTCATTTACTTTAAACAGAAATATTGCACACCTTTAATCCTTTTTAGAATTAAGTACAAATTGCATTTTAAAAGGTAGTTGTGCCTTGTCATCAAGACCATGTTTATCTTTGTGTTATGTTTGTAATAATGATCAAAGTCTTGGAGTACTTCTTAACTTTATGGGGAACATTATCATTCAGATCTATTACAAACCCAGACCAGACCCCAGCATTTGTGAGGATACCGGAAGGAAACCCCAATATTTAATTTAATTTGTAAGACTGTGAGGAAAGGATACTTCACCCCAGGAGTGATTCCAGGCACAAATAGGGATATGGTATATTAAAACAAACTTTATTACTCAGACAGTATTACTAACTTTAACTTCATCAAGAAAATAGGTTACAATTACCAGTTAAACAATGCTTAACAATGACAATGAAACACTAATTCCTGACTGCTATCTTTTATCTCCACTCAAACAAAACCCATCTCAGGTTAAAATCCACATTTAAATACAGTTAGTCAACCCAGGGATACTTGCTGTGAAGAGATGTCTTGGATAAACCACTTTGAGAGAGACATCCTCCAGGAATCAGCTTGCAGGTTCTTGCTTGTGTCAAGCTACTATTTAATCTGCCAGCCTTTACAGAAACTGCTATTCTATTCACAGACAGATCTAAACTGAATTTCAAAACTGGAACTAAACAACGACTGCTTCAGGCCCTGGCTCCTCCCATTAACTACATAAACTAAACACAATGGGACTTCTAGTGACAGCCATGGAGTGAGTGGTCACTCATAGGGCAGTTTCGGCTTGAAATCTTGGCCATGGCACTTTTTACCCATTAGTGGTTAGTGGGGTAGTTTCAGCAGAAAAGTAGAGCGGAAGGTGTAGGAGAAGAGGTTCTCCCATGTATACTGGCTATCAGACCCGGCATAAAATAGTTAAGACTTGGCTAAGGAGTTGGAGGAGACCTGCGATGCAGCACCAATTTCGAGAAGCCGAGAGGAGGGGAGTTGCCATGGGTGGTGATTGTGCAGTTGCACAAGTCTGTGGACAAGGAGAAGATCCTGAGGCCAGGGTGAAGCGAGTCTGTGAATGGGAGGGTTTACCAGGATATTGGTGCAGAGCTGGCAAAGCATGTGGGATTCAGCAAGGCCAAGGAAGTGTTGTACAGATGGAAGATTCATTTTCGGGTGTTGTACCCGACCAGACTTTGGATAAGGTTTGACGGCTGGGAATACTATTTTGAGACGCCAGAGGACGCAAATGACATTATAAGGGACCATAAGTTGGGTGAGAACTGAGGGGCGGTGTTACAGCTGGATGTTAAGTTGGATGTTACGGCTGTTTGTGTTGCCAAGAAGGGGGGGGGGGGGGGGGGGGGCGTTTAGAAGTTCTAAGTTTATAAGGGGCGATTGGTCCCCCTCTCCATGTTTTGTTTTTGGGAGGAGGTTATTTGTGAATTTGGGTGTTTTTTTTCATGTAAGGGAATGGTGCTTGATGGGGCCAAATGTGTGGCATTGATGGTTTGGAGCAACTGCTGCTCGCTGACGATTTGAGGGAGGGCAGGGTTGGAGATATGGTCGGGTGAGCAGGGCAAGGCACAGGTGGTGAGCATAAAGCAAAAATTGGAGGAGGAGTTGGGGAGGGAAATAGGTTGGGGGCTATGGTGTGAGGCGATGCGGCGGGTGATCTCAACCTCCTCCTGCATGAGAGTGAACTTGATTCAGTTCAAGGTAATGCATAGGATACACATGACTCGAGTGAGGATGAGGGGGTTCTTCCAGGGGAAGACCAATGGGTGTGAACTGTGGGCAGGGGCCGGCGAATCATGCTCCCATGTTCTGGGGTTGTGAGAAGCTGGAGAGCTATTGGGAAGCAGTGTTTGGGACGCTATTTAACGGAGTGGGGGTGAAGGTCAAGTCTGGCCCTATGCTGGCCATCTTTGGGGCACCTGTACAGCTTTCTCCAGTTGGAGAAGATTAAGTTTGAGTTGAGGAGGTGTAGGAGGGAGTTGAGGTCAGAGGAGGTGTAGTGGAGGCTGCTCATGATGTTTTTTGAGGAGTTGTTTGTCGCAGGGGAGGGACTAAAAAAAGGGGGAAAATTGCACAAGCCAGGATTGTGATTTGATGGACTGTATATTTTGTTGATGTTACGTATGTTTGGAACAAAATACCTGTTTTAATGCGGGATCAGTTCCAGTCCACGGGCTCCAGAGTCCCAACACAAGTGAATTCACTAGTTATTTATATATTTTCCTGAGATCTTTGATCCTTCATTGCTCCAATGACCCAAAGGCACCAGATTTGTAAGGAAAACACTTTAAAAAAAACTTTATTTATAACAAGAAGAGAGATAAACATGTAATGGCAATAATAGAACAATGGCCTGCTAATCTAATTATTCCCCTAACCCCATCCCACCTTCCACCCATACACACACACGTACAATACAGACACACATACAGTAGGTGGAGGGAAGAATCAAATTAACAGATTAATCTAGGAATGAGTGATGAATATCTTTGTTGCTGAGGTTGTGCTCGTAGGTGGAGATCCTCTCAGAATATGAGGTGTTCAGAGCCATCAGTCGGTCTGAATTCTTTAGTATCTGCCTTCAAGTCGACCTCGTGAGTTGCAAGAATTCATCTGGAGAGTCACATTCACTTGTAAAGGCATCCACCAGATTGACTCGCAATCTCACGGAGTTAATATTAGCATTCTCTACCTGAGAGTTTACAGCAGGTTCACTGTCCACTCTGCCTTTCAACTGCTTGTCTGGTCTGTGTGCAGAATTTCTGGCTGTGGTATAAATCGAGAGCGAAGGGTTCTCGGTTCAGGTCCATTTGAGGTTCTCAGGAGAGAGATATCAGAATGTGCTTTTCCCATCCTTTCAGACAGAATATTAAACTTTCACAGGCAGTCTTTCAATCAGAAGTTACCTTCACAGGCCAGGCTGGAGAGGATGTTAATCGCCAGCTTTAGCTGATACAACTTGCTCTCTCCAAGGTTTAAACAAAACTGGATTGAAATGGAGACTGCTCTCCTTCCAGAACATTCTGAACTCTCTACCAATCAACATCGAGAATTGGATAAATCCTGGAATTCCAGAAGAGCTGATTGGCTGCTTGCTAAATCCATCAAAATGACAATCCGGGACCCTGCCACATAGCACACTGGATTGAGAGGAGTGCCTGGGCTATTTGAAATGACACAATAGACCAGCATTGGTTTCAGTTTAAAGCCAAAGTCTGCAGTATTGTAGCAGCCAGCAAGACGGGAATTAAAAAGGGAAAGAAATGAAAAAATGAAAAATGAAAATCGCTTATTGTCACGAGTAGGCTCCAATGAAGTTACTGTGAAAAGCCCCTAGTCGCCACATTCCGGCGCCTGTCCGGGGAGGCTGGTACGGGAATGGGAAAAGAAGAGTCAGACAAGGATTTAAAGAATGTTCCTTATAAATTATCTACTCCCCAGGGAACCCCTTTGTATAAACAAAATTCCATTAGCCCAATTTAAAAAAAGAATTAGAATACCCAATTCATTTTTTTCCAATTAAGGGGCAATTTAGTAGCGTCGCCATTCCACCGAGCATGCACATCTTTAGGGATGTGGGAGCGAAACCCACGCAAACACTAGGAGAATGTACAAACACCACATGGATAGCGACCCAGAGCCGGGATCGAACCTGGGACCTTGGCGCCGTGAGGCCACAGTGCTAACCCACTGCGCCACCATGCTGCCAGCCCAACTTTTATGATGCTTTAGTTGTACCTCTGTCTCCAAAAACCCTTTTAAACTGGGATTTTCAAAAACATGACTGCAGTAGTCACACACTAATCCAGGATTTTAACTCGTACTGCACAACTATATATAATACAATATATCTGAAATTCATACATTCATCACAACGCTGTCCTAATTTGTTGCTCAACCAACATCACTACATGCATTTTCCAGAAGAGATCACCACACAGTGATCAAGAGTGTAAAATTTAGGTCATTTGTATTCCCGGCCCTCGCATGTAGGAAACTGAAGGCCAATAGTATCTCTCGGACTGCCACCTTGGCTTCAGTGAGCTAATGTGACATAGATAAGGGAACAAATCCTTGTCCTAAGTTATATGAAGATGATTTTTTTTGGATATCTTGCTGGCGACATCACATTTTATGAATTTCCACGCCCCTAGCAGGTAACATAATAGGATTCACACCCAGAATGGTTAACTTTGTATAAATACATTTTAATATACTTACTGAGCCCTCCATCACATGATTCCCTTGCTCACTGAATAGTAGTACCTCTCTGATGTGGCATACAATACGTTTTGAAAAATGAGAATAAATTAAGGGGATTCCTCGGGATCGTTGTATAGCCCTTTGGAGTGCCCCTTGGGATAAGTGCCAGAGTGGATCCTCTGGGGAGGCTCATTGGGGGCAGGCAAGGTTAGTGGTAGTTTGCTGGGGGGGAGGAGGCACCTGATGCGATGTTTGTCGGGGGGGGGGGGGGGGGGGGGGGGAGGGGGAGGAGAGCCCCTGATGTTGAGGGGGAGGGGGAGAGAAGTGAGAGCCCTAATGCTGATGGTGGTGAGGAGGGTGGGGGCAGGGGGAGGATGGGAATTCACGATGCTGATCAAAACCTGGACTGAAAATCTTGGCTGTGCAGTGGAGTGCTACACTCCAGGTTTCAGTCAGAGCCTGACACGATGGGAAAATTCCATTCTGTGGGTGAAAAGAATAGAAGTGGATTTTTGACACATATATTTGAAAAGATGTGAAGGGAAAAATACAATGTAGGTTAAATTCGTATGGGCAGGATTTTTCGGATGACGGTGTTTTTCATTCCACCGTCTAATCATGAGTGCGGGGAAAACATCCCCATCAACACTGTCGGCCCCACAGCCAACTGAGCGTGAATTTCCTTCAGAGAGCTGCCGGCCAATCTGATTGCCTGGCAGCTCTCTCGTCCCTACAGCAGCAGAAGCTGCAATGGACAGGAGTGTGAATTAAGGCAGTCCCTGGAGCCTACGTGCAGGGAAATGAAAATCGCTTATTGTCACGAGTAGGCTTCAATGAAGTTACTGTGAAAAGCCCCTAGTCGCCACATTCCGGCGCCTGTTCGGGGAGGCTGATACGGGAATCGAACCGTGCTGCTGGCCTGCCTTGGTCTGCTTTCAAAGCCAGCGATTAGCCCTGTGAGCTAAACAGCCCCTGCTGGGAAGAGTTGGTTTTGGGGGTCTCAGGGTGGGGAGTATAGTGGAGGCCTTGGGGATGGACAGTGGGGATTGGGGTGTTGAGGGAGAGGCAGGGCGGCAAGGGAGATCCTGCAGTTACCATACCTTAGAGTGCCCAAAGTTTTCTTTGAAAATATTTTTATTTAAGTTTTTGACATTTTAACATTTTAAACAGACAACATAGCAAAGAAAAAAACAACACAACCCCCTCCCAAGTCACCCCCGCCCCCCGCAAAGAAAATTTCCTTCTCCATATACAAAAACTCCATTAGTCCCCCGGCCACACTGAGGCACAGGGTGGAGAAACCGACCTCCACCCCAACAGGACTCGCCAACGAGCGATCAGCGAGGCAAAGGCTAATGCATCTCGCACCACAACCCCTCCTCCGGTGCCATCCCCAGCTCCTCCTCCCACTTGGCCTTAACCCACTTCAGAGAAGCCATAGCCTCCTCCAAAATCCTCCTATAGATCGTCGAGATGACCCTCCAATCCAGCCCATCACCAACAGCAACCCCTCCAACAACAAGGAGGGTGGTGCCACCAGAATAGTCAGAAAGATCTTTTTTGTGAAATCCTGCAACTGCATATACCTGAAAATCTCCCCTGCAGGATCCCAAACCTCTCCCGCAACTCCTTCAAACTCGCAAACCACCATTCTAGAAATAGGTCCTTCATTTCCATTATCCCTCACTCCTCCCATCCCCGAAACCTAGCATCCATCCTCGCTGGCCCAAACCCATGGTTCCCTCGAATCAGCATTAACTTCGATCCCATCCGTAACCTAAAGCGCTGCTGCAATTGCCTCTATATTTTCAACGTCACCACCACTATTGGACACCCCGAATATTTCCCTGGGGCAAATGCAAGCCTTAAAAAGCCCCAAATCTCCTAAGAAGTCCCATTGTATCCCCCACTGAAGAGCCCGGGTTGGAGATATACATCATCAGCATACAGTGACATTCCATGCACAAGCAGTCCCCTCCTCCCCCATCCTCACTATTCCCCTCCAAGAGCTCTGTCGGCAGTGCAAACAGGAAGTGGGTACATGGGGCACCCCTGCCTCATTCCCCTATGTAACTGAAAATGCCCTGAATTCACCTCATTCGTGTGCACACTCGCCTTTGGTTCCAAATACAGCAATTAACCCACGCCACAAACTTGGTCCCAATCCCAAATCTCTCCAACACCACAAATAAATAGTTGCACTCCACATGATCAAATGCCTTCTCTGCATTCAGTGCCACCACCACCTCAGGTTCCCTCCCTTCTGCTGGAGAAAGCACCAAATTGAACAGATGCCGCACGTTCGATAACAACTCCCTGTCCTTTACGAACCCCATCTGATCCTCCCCAATCGGGGCACTGCTCCAACCTAAGTGCTAGCACCGTCGCCAAAATCTTGGCATCCACTTTCAGCTGAGACATTGGCCTCGATGGCCCTCATTCCACTGGGTCCTTATCCTTTTTTAGCAGGCAATGAAATGGATACCTGTCCCATTGTCTCTGGCAGTGCCCACTTAGCCACCGCATCCTCAGACATCTCCACCAAACATGGCACCAGCTTATCCAAAAACTTTTTATAAAACTTAATCGGGAAAAGATTCAGCCCCAGTGTCTTGCCCGTCTGATTCCTCCCTACCGCCACCCACACCTCTTCCATCCCCACTGGCTCTTTCAACCCTGCCCTCTCTGGCTTTGGGACACTCTAACCTCCCCAAAAAGAAACTCATTCAAGACTAGCTCATCCTCCGGAGACTCCAACCTATACAACTTTTTATAAAACTCCTTGAATGACTTGTTCTCTTGCTCCAGTGCCACCACCAATTCCCGTCCCATCCCGAACCCGAACAATCTCCCTTGCAGCTACCTACTGGCGGAGCTGGCCCACCAGCAAGTGGCTGGCCTTCTCCCCATATTCGTACATAGCCACATTCGCCTGCCTCAATTGTCAAACTGCCTTTCCTGTAAACAGAAGGTCAAACCTTATCTGTAATGACTGTAATCTGTAATGGTGTAACCTCACCAGAAGATCCAGAGTAGGATCCTCCACATACTTTCCATCCACATCTATAATTTCCTCTACCAGCCGCTGCCCCTTCTTTCTTGCCTCCGGTCCACTGAGCCTTAAACGAGATGGGAGCACCCAAAGTTACAAGGAGTTACTAGGCGGCTTCTAATGGAGGCACCCACCTCTTCCACACCACCACCATCACCCCCCCCCCCCCCCCCCCCCCCCCCCCCCCCCCCCCCGCCTCCTCGATTTATGTTCAGGCTTCCCCATTCATGAAAATTCCTCACATCAGACTAAAAATTGCGGCTTGGAAGGAAACAGCCCTTAAGTGGTCAATAATTGGTCACTCAAGGGCCTGAATTGGACAAAGGCAGACAACCTATCCGAGGTGTTGCCTGCCCCAGTGTAGAATTCCATAGAGGCTAGGGCAATCGGAAACCCATCTGAGAAGTTTTACGTTCATCCCTCACCCCCACCCTCACTCCCAAAGCCCAATTCGCGGAGAGTGTAACATTCAGGTCTATGTTATATTTCCTACATTTTAATTTTGGTAGATTTGTACCTTACTGACCTAAGATACATCCTTGGTAGTTTCATATAGTCACAGAATTTAGGTTAAAATATTTTAGCACTTCCACTGATTCCTTACTGATCTCAAGGCATTCTCACTCACCATCATGCTGGCTTCAACTAAGTTGTCAACAGATGCTGGTCACTTCTTTGTTGTGTGGGAGGAAAATTGAAGAGTGAGTCAGGATAAGCCAACCGCACACATCTTGTGGCAACAGGATCAGAGAGAACCACAGGAGCTAGAGGCCAGAAGGGAGGCCGTCTGCTCCCTACTTGTCACTCAATGAATAGGCAATAGTGTGTTGGATTGTAGGGGAAGGGGGGGTTGAAGAAACTAATTGATGCTTCTGAAGTCCATCCTTTGCTGAAGTCAACAAAATAAATGCAAAACCTACCAGTTAACATAATTGCAAAGCACCATACAACATATACTTAAAGTGAGTATTTAAAGGACTTCACAAATAACAAAGCAATAAAAAGAAGCTTGCATATACAGTGTTACTATAGTTGGCAGTTAGAACAGACCAACCTCATACAACAATAGAGCACAAGATCATAAGAATATTTTTAGACCAGGCAATGAGCCTGTAAAATATATAATGTTAGCTTCTTATTTAAAAACCATCAGTGTCATCACATCATGACCTATTTGGAAAAATTTACAAAAGAAATACAATGTATCTCATAATTCTGGTTGTCCTCAATGACTCTGATGACTAAGTGAGCACCGAGTTAACCCAGACAGATCAAGATAACCCTAGTTTCAATCCCTAAACTTTGCTGACCTAACTCTTAGCCAGGTGGCGAAAGCATGGCTTGGATTCCAACTCCTGATTGCTATCTCAGAATCCGTGCTTTAAGGAAGACTGGAACCAAGCTCAGTTCTGATAGCCTAACTGCATAAGCCTAACTGCATAAGCCATAGAAATGCTTATGCCATTAGAGCAGGTCAGAGGCTGGGTATATTGTGACAGACCTCCTGAATCCCAAAAGCCTTTCCAACATCTTCAAGACACAAGTTGGGAAAGTGATGGAATATTCTCCACTTGCCCAGATGGGTGCAACTCCAGTAATACCCCAGAAGCTTAACTCCAGGCAGGATAAAGGAGCCTGCATGTTCAGTACCCCATCCACAACCTGAAATATTTTCACCCTCCATCTACAAGATACCCTGCAGCAACTCATCAAGTCGTCTTTGACAGGATCTCCCAAACCTAGGACCATATAAGGAAGTAGACAGGTGAGAAAACTACTCCCTCCCAATTTCCCATCCAAGTCACGCAACATTCTGACTTGGGAACATGTCACCATTTCTTCATCACTGGTGGGTCAAAATGCCATAAAGCCCTACATCATACAGACTGCAATGGTTCAAGAAGGCAGCTCATCACTACCTTCTCAAGAATAGAACATAGAACATAGAACAGTACAGCACAGAACAGGCCCTTCGGCCCTCGATGTTGTGCCGAGCAATGATCACCCTACTCAAATCCAAGTATCCACCCTTTACCCGTAACCCAACAACTCCCCCCCTTAACCTTGCTATTAGGACACTATGGGCAATTTAGCATGGCCAATCCACCTAACCCGCACATCTTTGGACTGTGGGAGGAAACCGGAGCACCCGGAGGAAACCCACGCACACACGGGGAGGACGTGCAGACTCCACACAGACAGTGACCCAGCCGGGAATCGAACCTGGGACCCTGGAGCTGTGAAGCATTGATGCTAACCACCATGCTACCATGCTGCCCTAATAATTAGGGTTGGCCAAAAAATTCTGGCTTTGCCAATGATGCCCACTAAAAAATCCACACGTTTGAATAGCCTGGCGATGCTCACTGCAAGGGTCACATGTGGAAGACAGTCATTTGATTATGGGATTATATGAGGAACAGTAACCCAATCCCAACAAGAAGACCATCTGCGGGAGAAACTAAGTGGGAGAAGAATAATAATCAAACATCTTTTTGTAATACTGAATTCTGGAATTAAGTTATTTATCCAGGATAGTATAGTTCAGTTAGCTGGGTTCACCACACAGATGCTAGGCTAAGGTAAAAGATATTCAATTCTGTCACGCTGCTCCAAGAATGAGCTGGTAAGTGTGTCTGTCCAGTACACAGGAAAACATGAGCCTTTATTTACCGTCACACTCCTTAAGTAAGGAAGTGGTGCAATTGAGTTAATGATTGGGGATAGGACGATATGACTGAGAGTCAAGCAAGTAAGGGAATCCGAGCTGCAGTGTTGGAGGAGACTTGGCCTTTGCCCATGTCTAACAGATGAGGTTCTTGCTGCCTATGTGGATAAGGGCAACGCTTGCATGGTGGGTAAGCAAACTGACCCATGACACTGTGCTAAAGGAGAATATTCAACTAGGGAAATAATAACAGAATGTGGTGATGGAAGAAGACAATGTTGTGAGATGAATAGATACTATTGTCTGCAGCTGCGACTGAAAACTCCAAAGGTTTTGTTGTCTGCCTGATGCCAATGTTTCGGAAATGTCATTATGGCTGCAGAAGAACTTGGAATGGGAGAGAGTTTGAGGCACTAGCATCTAAATTAAAGCACAGTGCCTCACAGTTAATAATATCTGGATTGTTCCTTGAGCCATGTGTAATTGGCACATGAACAAATAGATTTAAAGATTAAATATGGAACTGAGGTAATGGTGTGGGAAGTAATGGTTTCACTTAATAGGTCACTGGAATGATGCATGGGGAAGAGGGAACTCCTCCACTTAAACTAATCTGGGACCAGTATCCTGGTAGTAGAGAGGGCTTGATCTAATGAGGGTGGGATTTGCAGGAAATAGTAAATTCCAAAGCTGTAAGTGAATTGTCAAAGCTGTAAAGCAGAGTAGCAATTTGGGTAAAATCAAGCAGTGTATCAGGAAGGGACAGCCTAACAAAGGTATTAGCACATTACTGACTGGAGTGGCACAAGGGAAAAATAGAAAACGCATTAAACCTAAATTTACTGCATTTTCATGTGTGAAGCATTCACAACGAAATAGATGAATTATAGCACAAATGGAAATGAATGGGTTTGATCTAATAGCCAGAATGACCAATATTTCTGCATTTGTGACTTTTAGAACAGAGAGGCAAAACAGAGAAGAGAGGGGTTTGGGTAGTCCTGAGAATAAACGATGTGACAAAGACAGTATAGAGAAAAGATCAGTTTTAAAATCAGGATGTAGAATCAGTTTGGGTAGATTTAAGAAATAACAAGGTGTTCAGTAGTTTGTATGTCCCTAACAGCAGTTGTCGTGCTAGGCAGAGTATAAATCAGTAAATTAGAATGCAAGCGACAAGCATAATGGAGTAATCATGCAGGACTTGAATTTCTGTATAGACTGAGCAACCCAAATTTGCAGTAATAGAGTGGAGGACAAGTCAATGGAATGTGCAAGGTAGTTTAAAAAAAAATCAGTATCAATATGTTGAGAATCCAATGAGAGAACAAGCTATTTTTGATGCAGTATTGCGGAATAAGAAAGATGTAATTAATAGCCTTGTAGTGAAGTCTGTCAGGAAAAATAACCATAAAATAATTGTATTTTACATTGAGTTTGAAAGTGGTTTAGTTAATTCAGAAACTAAGGTGTTGCATCTGAACAAAACAAGCTACATAGGTATGGGGAGCGAGTTGGCTGAAACAGATTGTCAAACATTTAAATAATTTTTTCCTATTTTGCAGCAAATATACAATAATAAAAACTCTATGTATGTTATGATCTTCACAGGGATCAATAACCCAAAGCAATCAAATATATTGAACAACCCCAAATGAAGAAATTACTGGACAAGATTTCACTTTTTATAACTTTTACTTTAACACGAATAGGAAGCAACATCAAGTAAATGCAACCGGTTAAAATCCCCTGAATTTCCAAGATTAACAGAAAGAATTGCCAACAGGATTTCACATTTACGACTTTTACTATAACAAACTAAAATCAACATAAACTAAACATTGCTTAATACGTATCTAATACACCAAGCTACTGAAAGGTAATTTCCATTAATTAATTAATACAATCAAAATATTTTGTGCCATTTTTGTATTGCAGCCTTGAAGATTCAGTCCCACTTTCTTCCCAGCTTTTCAGTAGGCTCCCTCTCCCTGCCATACCAGGTTAAGTCTTCAAGTATATTTTGAAAGCCATTTCACTCAGTCTTCTGAGTATCTTAAAACTATCTTACAGCAGTAAGGCCCACTCTGGCTGATTCTTTAGACCTTAAATTTTCACTAGTCCCATCTCTTCAAACAGAGAATCAGTTCTCCTTGGCATTTGGCTTGATGACTAACACATAACAATTTTCCCCTCTTATCTGTCTGCTAAAGAGCTTCCATACATTAATTTCCTTCCTGTTTGTAATGTTTCCATGTCAACAGTTCCAATCACATGATCCAGTATTTTTAATTAGCCAAAAATTATAACCATTTCCATAATCAATTGATACAGATTCATAAAAGTCCGTTTCAAACATTTTAATAACAATTAATGATTCCCCAAACATTTTAAAGTAATGACAATTTTTTCTTACTGCTGCTGCTTCTGGGTCAAAGGCTATCTGTCACATTATTGTTTCTGAGTCAAAGGATGAGGGAATTTCAAAGTAGGGGCAAAAGATTTTCCAAAAAGAGAAGGACACCTCAGGAATGAACGTATTTTTAGAATTTGGCAAAGAGTAACCAAGAAACTTATTTAAAAGAAAAGAGTAAACTAGGAAGAGCTACAAAATAAACTTTCTATATTTCTGAAGGTATGTACCTGGAAGAGGTTTGTAAATGTAAGGCTTATTAGAGACAGACATGGGAGAAATTAGAATGGGGAATAAGGAAATGGCAGAGTCATAAAATTAATATAATGTACATGTCTTCAAGGTGGACAACAAAAAACAAAATCTGGAAATAGAGTGAAACTAAAGAACTTAAATAAATTGGTATTTGTAAAGAAATAATACTGGAGAAAATGATGGTACTGGAAGTTAATAAATAGCTTTGACTTGATGGCCTTCGTACCATTAAAGAGATAGCTGCATTGTGGGTGCATTGGTTCTGATCGTCCAGAATTCCTGAGATTCTAGAGCAGTCCCCATGGGTTAGAAAAGATGTAAACCCATTTTATGAGAAATGATTGAGAGAGAAAGTGGAAATGATCAGCCAGTGAGCCTGACATCTGTAGTAGGGAGTTATTAAAATGTATTATTAGGAAAATGGCAGTACAACACTTAGAAATCATAATATGATTAGGTAGAGTCAACACATATTTATGAAAGAAAATACTGTTCAACAAATCTGTTGAGCTCAAAGAGCAGGACATTTAAGGAAGAACCAGTCAATTTTCAAAAAAGCATTTGGTAAAGTGCCACATAAGAGATTAATATACAAAATCAGGGTTTTTGATGTTGTCCAGCAGGAAGCTAGATGATGAAAGGTAGAGCCATGACCAATCTTTACACATTTTTACAAACATTTATTTTCAGAATTATACATTACAAGCATATACCTCCGAACACTAACAACCGGAGTTTCAGATTGTATCTATTCTTAGGGATTCAAATGAATTACTGGTTAATGCCACCAGATGCATACAATCAAATATAGTTAATATTTTATTTATGGTAATATACCAACACAGATTAAGGATTAGTTAATGAGTAGTAAACAGAGAGTAGGAATAAACAGATCATTTTTGGTTGGCTGGCTATAAGTAATGGAGTACTTAAGAATCAATGCTTGGGTCTCAGCTATTTACAGTGCCTGTGAACTTAAATGGCAGGGGGGAAAGGGAAAATGCTTGAAAATCTCAGCAGGTCTGGCAGCATCTGTAGGGAGAGAAAAGAGCTAACGTTTCGAGTCCGATGACTCTTTGTCAAAGACTGAATGTAAAGTATCCATGTTTGCTGAGGATTCAAAGTTAGATAGAAAAGCAAGTTGTAAGAAGGATGCAAAGAGACTGCAAAGCAATATTGACAAGTTGAGTAAGTAGGCAAGAACATGGCTGATGTAATAGGGTTTTAAAGTGATCTTGAGTGTCCTTATACACAAATCAGCAAGTTAGATACAGCAAGCAATTAGGAAGGCAGATATGTTAATGTTTATTCCCAAGGGATTGGGGTAAACGCATGATGAAGTCTTACTACCATCATACACTTTCCTGCCTACCCCTCCACCCCTCCACAAACCACCTCCCCTTGACTCTTGGCTCCCTTCTAGATCAAAATATCTGTTGAACTCAGCCTTGATATATTCAATGACTCGCCCTCCACTGGTCCCTGGGGTACAGAATTACAAACATTAATGACCCTCTGAGAGAGGAAATTCGTCCTCAACTCCATCTTAAATGGGAACCCTTATTTTTAAACAGTGTTCCAAGTCTAGATTCCCCCATGAGAGGAAACACCCTCTCAGCATCCACCTCCTCCAGTCCTCTCAGTATCTGAATTATTTCATTAAGATAATTTCCAAAGTCCAATGCATATAGGCCCAACCTGCCTGACTTTTCCTTATAAAAGAACCATTTCATCTGAAGAATCAACCAAGTGAACCTTCTCTGAATTGTTTACAATAGAAGTATCCTTAAAAAAGGCAGCAAAATACTCAATATTCTAGATGTGGTCTCATCAATGTGAGTTGTGTGGCGCCCCACTGGTTACAGCTTGCCAACCTGAAAATGAACCATTTATCACTCCTTTCTGTTTCCTGTTCGATAGCCAATCCCATGGTCATTGGGAAACTGCTGTTCAAAGCACTTATTCTCTTAGAGAGTGCTTTCACAGCTTGACAAATTATTGCCATTGTCTTGTAAGGCCCGCCTTCTCAACTTTGCCCCTCGCCTGAGGTGTGGTGATCCTCAGGTTAAATCACCACCAGTTAGCTGACCTCCTCAAAGGGAAAAGCAGCCTGTGGTCATCTGGGACTATGGAGACTTCACCTTACTTTTACCTTATGTCACCTGTCTAACACTGTACTTGTCTTCAGCTGCTCTTCCTTGCTGCCAGTCTTCAACTATCAGCTCCTGCTTTTTATCTTTTCTGAGGGTACTGCAAGAGTGTACCCATGCTTGGCTCATGAACTGGATCAATTAACCCATAGATCAATCATTCACAAAAGCACAGGTTATTTTATTCCCCCTTTGTTTTTTATTGTTTGAATGCAATTGAATAACAATAGTGTTGCCTTCAATTCTGCTGCTTAAACTCATTTCCCACCTCCAAGGTATCTAAGGACTTTATTGCTTAATTATGTGCAATTGATCTTAGGGTTAACAGTTTTACAGGAATGGTATACTCCTATGTTTTACTGATCACATTAACAGTCTCTCGGTAACTGAATAGTTTGGTGGCTACCGCTCAAGGAGGATTTTTTCGATCTTTTCCTACCTGAAAGGTGTGGTCTTTGAGGGCAAAAGGTGCAGGAGTGCCCAGGGATGGTAATACTTCTCTGGTGTGGCTGGTGCTTGGATCAGCGGACGAGGAGCGCCACGAGAACGAAAGAGCAGTTGGAGCAGGAGAGGTTTTGTTGTGAGCCACAGGAAAAGATGGCAAAGGGCAAGGGGGGGGGGGGGGGGGCGTGCTGCCCGTCCAGTGGCCGACAGAGAAGCTGGTGGAGTTCATGAATAGTAAGCTCCAGTAGAAGATGAAAGATGCCCTGAAGAACTTGACCAAGGTGGTTAAGCTGATGAGATCTGGGATTGAGCGAGTGGAGCAGAGGTTGGAGTCCCAGTGCTGGGCGATTCAGAAAGTGGAGGAGGCAGTAGAATTGGAAGGGATCTGGGAAAGCCTGAAGAGGCTGAGGTAAAAGGTGGAGAACCGCTCCAGGAGGCAAAATATGAGGATTGTTGGGATGCCTGCAGGCATTGAAGTGCGGAAACAGCTGTGTATGTGGTGAGCATGCTGGAGAGATTGATGGGGGAGGGGGCCTTTGATCGGCCTCTCGAGGTGGACCGAATGCACAGGGTGCTGAGGAGGAGGCTGCAGGTGGGGAGCTGCCGAGGGTGATAGTGGTGCGGCTGCATCGCTTCTTGGATAAAGATGGGCGAGGCAGACCAAGAAGTGTACCTGGGAAGGGAGTGAGATGTGGGTCTTCCAAGACCAGGGTGCAGAGATGGCGAAGAGGAGGGCTGGGTTTAACCGGACCAAGGCTGCCCACTTTGAGAAGAGGGTGAAGAGTATTATACCCGACTCGCCTGTGAGTGACATTCCAGAAACAGGAGCTTTGGGGGCGATTCTCCCATGTCGCGCCGTCTGGGCTGTGCACGCCAGTTTTTCACGCGACGCCGGTCCGACGCCGTTCCATTATTCTCCCAAGCGGCAAGAACGGCGTCATCGAGGTCAGTGCCGCGCATGCCGGAGAATCTGCCGAGCAGGCAATATGAAAATGAAATGAAAATTGCTTATTGTCACGAGTAGGCTTCAATGAAGTTACTGTGAAAAGCCCCTAGTCGCCACATTCCGGCTCCTGTTCGGAGAGGCTGGTACGGGAATTGAACCGTGCTGCTGGCCTGCCTTGGTCTGCTTTAAAAGCCAGCGATTTAGCCCAGTGTGCTAAACCAACCCTCAGTAGAGGCGATTCTCCCAGCACCCCGCTATTCTCCGGCCCGGATGGGCCAAAGTCCCGACGGGTCATGCCGTCGCCATTTACCCCTGCTAAATAAATTCGTCAGCCAGTCATGCGGGCTAACGAAGCGGATGAGAGAGGTGAGCAGGCGGGCCCATCCCAGGAACCAGGAAAGTTGCGTCTACGGCCGGTGATAGTGGGTGGGGGGGGGGTGAGGGAGGGCTGTCAGAAGCGTTTGCCGCGATCCCCCTTGGGGGGGGGGGGTTGGGAGTTGGGGGGGTGGAGGGGGGTGAAGCGGGTTGAGGGAAAGGGGGGATGTGGTTGGGGGGAAGGGGTTTGGGGGAAGGGGGGATGTGGTTGGGGTGGAAGGGGTTTGGCGGAAGGGGGGGTGTGGTTGGGGAGGAAGGCGTTTGGGTGGGAAGGGGAGAAGGGGATGTGGTTGTGGGGAAGGGGTTTGGGGGAAGGGGAGAAGGGGGGATGTGGTTGGGGGTGATGGGGTTTGGGGGGGGGAAGGGGAGATGTGGTTGGCGGGAAAGGTGTTTGGGGGGAAGGAGGTTGGGGGTGGTGAAGGGATTGGGGAGGGGGAGGGGGGGTTGGGATGGACGACGACAGGGCTAAGGAGGATAGGTTGTGGAAAGGAGTACAGGGAAGGGGTGATGGGATACGAGAAGCGGGGGTGGGGGAATGAGAAGGGGGAAAGAGGAGGGGTGGGGCAAATGATGCCACCATCGGAAACGGATACTGTGGGCAGGTGTCATGGTGCGTGGCTGAATGAACCGTGACCAGGCAGCTGGGGCACCCATTCATCGAAAGGGCCCTGGCTGCCGAGGTGCCAAAGCGCCCTCCTAACAAATATCATTGCCTCTCCCTCCCAAACTTCGCCCGCCCCTTTTCAAGTTCATGATGTATTCACAGCAGCCAATGATGTTCGCCGCCGAGGCGGCAGCGGCAGCCATGCAGATTGGCATTCGTCGCGGGCGAGCCAGGCGGCTCAGAGAGGGTGCTGCAGAGGCGGATGCAGCAGAGGGAATGACCGGGGAGGGGCCCCATGCCAGGCGCTCCTGCTGCAGTTCATCACGCCTGACAGGTCCAAGAGGAGGCGGAGGGTGCGAATCACCTCCACGTCGTCGGCCAGGAAGAGGGCGATGATTCCGATCCTGATGGGGTACCAGGGGAGGAGCACGAGCAGGTGGTCGTGCCAAGGTGGCGGAGGCGTCCCATGTGTCACCGTGTCTACAGGGACCGCATTTCCTTCAAGGATCTGACGGAAGCGGCATGCAGGAGGAGACTCTGATTGAGACGTGAGACGGTTGGCCATATATGCCACCTAATGGCGCACCTGGCACCATGTGGAACTTGTGAGAGCAAAGGTGACGGTCACCCTGTATTTTGTCGCGATCGGTTCCTTCCAGTCGCCGAGCGGGGACCTTTGTGGAATCAGTCAGGCCTCGGTGCACCGGTGCATCCGGGCAGTTACCGACGGCCTTTATGCTGTCGCGGGACGATACATCAATTTCCCAGAGGACCACGCGCACCAGGCTGCTAGGACAGCGCAATTTGCCTCAGTGGCCAGGATCCCGATTGTACAGGGCGTCGTGGATCGGGTGCACTCAACCTGCGTGCACCAACGCGGAACAGGGACGTCTTCCTGAACAGGAAGGGGACATATTTGATCAACGTCCAGGTGGTGTGCGACCAAGGAATGCGAATAATGCACGTCTGCGCCCAGTACCCGGGAAGCGTGCATGACGCCTTTATACTGGCGTAGTCCTACATCCCAGAAATGTTCGAGTGTCACTCCCCCCCACCCCCCCCCCCCCCTCCGGATGGGGGGTTGGTTGCTGGGCGACAGGGGTTATCCTGTGCGGCCATGGCTGATGACGGAGACAACAGACCAAGGCAGAGACCCGTTACAATGAGGTCCATGTCGCAACCAGGGGTATAGTGGAGAGGTCCTTCGGTCTCCTTAAAATGAGGTTCCGGTACCTGGACCGCTTTGGAGGCTGTTGGAACCATCAATTCACCAGACATGTGTTTCCGATATGAATCTAGGCTTTAATCGACTTACTTCAGAGCCAGCCTGTTACCCGTTGATGAATTCTTAGTGAACTCAGGCTGACTCTGGACATGGGTATTTATACAGCAGCATTAGGGGGAGGAGTCATGGGCGGAGCCAAGGGTGGAGCCCAGTACAAGTTCCTGAGTACTCCCAGAGCTACTCCCCTAGTGGTAGGATAGCGCTACTGCGCTTACAAAGACAGTGTGAATTATCATATATATATATATATTACATTCACCACAGAGGCGCTCTACAGTATGACCCGAACAGGGTCGGAAGAATTGTCGTTGCTTGTTGCGTCTTGCGCAACGTCGCCCAACAGAGAAGCGATGTAATGGAGGAGGAAGAAGCAGGTGAGCCCGATGAGGGCATCGACTCTGAACATGAGGATGAGGAAGAAGAGGAGGTGGAGGATGAGGAGGGCAAGGATGGGAGGGCGGCAGGGCACGGACACCATCGGGGTTCGGGATATGGCCGGGAGGCCGCATAACGCCACCGTTTGGAACAGCGAGCTCACGATACGTTGATCGCCTCACGATTCGCACACTAGGGGGAAGGCATCATTGTTCAGGGCACTCGCACCATTGACCGCGCACACAGGCACCACCCAGCACCCCCCTCACCTACCTCCTGCACCATTGCACAACCCTACCACACACGGCACCGCTCTCGAGCAACACTACACCTGCGGCACCTCATTACTGTCGGTACACTTTGACTTCCGTTAGCGGGTGTGAACAGTGCCATGTTGGATGATGAAAACCCGCCCTGTGATGAGCTGTGAGCTACAGATCGCTACTGAATGTCTTACTCATGGCCATATCTGAACACCACCACCTCTGTGTCCCCTCTATGCGTCACGGACACTCCATCACATGTCCACGCAGGGCAGCGGGCGTTGGAGCACTGAGGACGACGGCATGTTTGGTGTTGGGGGGGAGGGGGGCGCACACCCGGCCTCACCCTTGCAATGATTGTCGAACACCATCGTCACCCCCCCCCCCCCCCCCCCCCCCCCCCCCACACACCTCAGGCACCGGAAATAAGACGGATGCATGTAGGTTTGGTGTAACAACTTTAATTGTGACATTGAAAGACGCATGCCCTAGCCCCTATAACTAATCTGGGCCCTGCACCCGTGCCAACTTACTAGGTGTCTAACCTTTTTGCCTTACGGGCCCTACCACTATGTCTAGGTGTTTCCCCAGGTGGTACATCAGGAGTGGAGGTGGACTGCTGAGAATCCTGCCCTTCGACGTTACTCCCCGTCGGCGCACACTTCCTGGGGCGGCCCGGCCTGGATGGGCCAGGCTGCTCGGCAGGCGTGCTGGATGGCGTGATGCCACCCTCCTCTGTCCGCTGCCCATCAGATGCACCAGGGACCGGACGGGGGGAGTGCGAGTGATCCGGACCCTCCCTTGCTGGTGTAACCTGGACAGGAGCCGGGTCCTCCTCCTCCCTCGGTGTGCCCTTTGGCATCTGGGCCTCTCTAGGGGATGGTGGTGCGCTCGGAGGCAAGCCCCGTTGCACCACTGACACCTGGTGCTGCCAGTCCTGGAGGCCCGCTGTGGCATCGACCAGGGTCTGAATGTTCACGGCGATGGAGCTGAGGGAGTGCGACATCCCTGTCAGGGACACGCTACCTCCCGCTGGGTCTGTGCCACGCCATCCATCACATGGACAAGGACGCCGATGGTCTCAGCGTTGGTCTGCTGGGACTGGGCAATGGCCTGCTGAGACTGGGCCAGACCCCGGAGCGCGGTGGCAATGTCCATGTGGCGCTGGAGCATGGCTGCCTGTGAGTGGGCAGCCCTGTCGTGGGCCATGGATGACGTGTGCACACTAAGACCCACGCCCTGAAGAACCTGACCCATGGCTGAAACCATTTCCCTCATTGCCTCCATCACGGACGCCACCCGTGTGGTGTTGGCCTGGGTTGCAGCCATGACCGGCACCACTCCCTGTTCGTGGACACGGATGGACTCCTCCAGCTGCATCTGCAGTTGCCGGAAGACAGCCGTCATCCCGTCGTCTGGTCCCTGAGTTCATAGAATCATAGAACCGTACAGCACAGAACAGGCCCTTCGGCCCTCGATGTTGTGCCGAGCAATGATCACCCTACTCAAACCCACGTATCCACCCCCCTTAACCTTACTTTTTAGGACACTACGGGCAATTTAGCATGGCCAATCCACCTAACCCGCACATCTTTGGACTGTGGGAGGAAACCGGAGCACCCGGAGGAAACCCACGCACACACGGGGAGGACGTGCAGACTCTGCACAGACAGTGACCCAGCCGGGAATCGAACCTGGGACCCTGGAGCTGTGAAGCATTTATGCTAACCACCATGCTACCGTGCTGCCCCCAAATGCATTGCGAATGCATTGGTTCTGTAGGTGGGCCTGGAAAGCCCAGGAACCTGGAAGTTGTCTGGCAGCAGCTGGGTGCTGGGCCTGGCCTGCCCTCCGACCGTCCAGCCCCTCAGCTGCTCCTACCTCCACCTGCTGTACCGGCTCGGCAGTGTGGTGCGCACCAGTCTGTGAACCAGAAGCCTCGTCACTTACTTGCCCAACCGAGGTGAGTGTATCTGCGATGGATGAAGTGGTGGGTGACAGCAGTGCCGTTGCCGCTAGGTCCTCGTCTGTCCTCGGGTCTGGGGTCTCCTGGCTGGAACCTTGCCCTGGTGCATTGAGACCATGGCCCATGCCAGGTGCCTCCGACCTGGCACGGCACTAGATCCCAGCTGGCGGCTCCCCCAGCAAGATCCAGTGCCCTTTGCTCATAGACGGTAAGGGGATGCAGCTCAGGTGATCCGCCTCTGATTGTGAGCTGTCTTGCCCTTGTTGGGGGGGGGTGGGGGGGGGGGGGGGGGGCGATGAACCTCCAGGGTTAGGCGGTCATTAGCAGGACGCACACATGTACGCAACATTATCACTAGGTGGGGACACTAGGACCCACGCCATGGCACATGCCCCGGGCAATGCCCCCCCCGCCCACGCCGGGGTGGAGGGTTCCACATGTGTCCCGGGTGCAATGTGGGGCAGGGGGGGCATTGCCCGGGGGGAGTGTCAGGGTACTTACCCTCGCTGCTCTCGTGAGGTTGTGCAATTTCTTCCTACACTGGTCTCCCGTGCGGGGAAGGTGCCCCATAGCGCTGACGGCCATCCCAACCTCTCACCATCCACGCCTCACGGTGCTGCACGGCTGCCGGTGGCCACATCAGGGGAAGAGGATGGCCCATCACTCCTCCACGGCCTCCAGAAGTGCCTTCAGGTCGCTGTCCCGGGAGCGGGGAACGGCGCGACGGGGCTCATCCATGTCTGACCTCGGTGTCTGTGTGCCGATACGCGCACTTCCTCATATGCAGCGCGGTGTCATCCTGGCATCGCGCAATGACGGCGCTGGTCCTTCGCAACGGCCACCGCGTTTCTCGCGAGCCGCTGCTGGCCCCTTTTGTGGCACTGAATCGGCTGTGGCAGGGGCCTGTTCGTGCCGTTGTGAAACGCGATGGGGTTCACGACGGCGCGTGCACTTAGTCCCGTGATTGGAGAATCACCCCCTTTATTTCAACACGTCAGAGTAGGCGATGAATTTTATGAGGGACAATGGGAGAAGTGTGAGGACATTGAACTTCGGAGGAGTTTTGTGTGCTTTTTTTATGTGTCTAGCGGTGGGTATTCCGGGGCAGGCTTTGGCAGGGGAGCAGTGATGATGAGTGTGCCTTTTGATATTCTTTGGGTGTTGACCGTCAGGATGATTGGGGGAGGGGAAGAAACTGGTTGGAAGGGGAGAAGTTGGAGGCCTTAGGCAGGGGCCACCATGCTAGCTGGACGGACCAGTTAATGGGAGTGAGGTGGGGGTTGTCAGGGGGAAGGCAGGGGGCAATGGGGTTGTTTATTTGTTTGAGAGTGGGGTTGGGGGGGGGGGGTTGCTGAAAAAGGTAAGGTTGGTGTGGCGCAGTTGGGAACGGCTGAATGGCGGCGGACATCCGAGAGTGGGCCTGGAGAGGCGCATGACGCGGGCTGGCTCAAAAAGGGGTATGGCTGATCGGAAGGAGAAGGGGGCGGGGAGAACCCCCGGCAAGGCTGGTTAGTGGAACGTGAGGAGGCTGAATGGGCTGGTTAAATGGTCATGTGTGCTGATGCATTTGAGGAGTCTGAAGGTGGTCGTGGAATTTTTGCAGGAGACGCACCCGGAGTTGAGGGATCAGTCGTGACTGAGAAATGGATGGGTGACGCAGGTGTTTCATTCGGGGCTGGTGATGTTGGTCAATAAGAGGGTTGCGTTCGAAGTGGAGAGCATTGTGGCTGATCTGCAGGGTGAGGTATGTGATGGTTAGTGGGAAGCTGGAGGGGATTCTGGTAAATGGTTATGCCTCAAATTGGGACAAAGTAGATTTTATGAGGCGGGAGTTGGGGAAGATTCCGGACTTGGACTTGGATGTTGATCATGCTGTGTGGGGGGGGACTTTAATACGGTCATGGAGCCGAACTTTGACTGGTCGAGTCCCAAGTCGTCTGGGGTGTCAGCAATGGTGAGAGAGCTGAGAGGATTCATGGAGTGCATGGGGGGTGTGGTTGGATGTGTGGAGGTTTGGGACGCTCAGGGTGAAGGAGTTTTTATACTTCTCCCAAGAGCACGAGGTGTACTCCCGGAGTGACTTAATTGTGATGGACAAGGTGCTGCTGGGGGTGTGGCCGACTCAAGTATTCGGTTATTGTAGTTTCTGACCATGCACTGGGTAGATTTTCGGGTGGTTCAGGGGGAGGCCCAATGGCCAGAGCGGAAGCTAGGCCTGGAGATGTTGGCGGATGAGGAGGTGTGTGAGCGGGTGTGGGCTGCCTTCGGGGCTACGTGGAATTGAACGACACAGGGTGAGGTTGCAGCCACCACGCTTTGGGAGGCACTAAGGCAGTAGTCAGGGGGGAGTTTATATCGATTCGTGTGCATAGGGAGAAGGCAGAGCGGGAGGAGAGGGCAAGGCTGGTGGATGAGATTTTGAAGGTGGACAGATATTCGGAGGAGCTGGAGGCAGAATTGTTGAAGGAGAGTCAGAGGCTCCAGATGACATTTGGGCTGGTTTCTACGGGGAAGGCGGTGGGACAGTTGTGGAGGGCCAGAAAGGCTGTGCATGAATACGGGGAAAAGGTGAGTAGGATGCTGGCCCATCAGTTGAGGAAGCAGGAGATGGCAAGGGAGATTGGTAGAGTTAGGGATGATAAGGGGAAGGTGGTGATGGACCAGCAGGGAGTGAATAGGTGTTTGAGGCCTTTTATAGGAGGCTCTCTGAATCGGAGCCAACCGGGGAGGAGGGGATGCGGCGGTTCCTGGATGGTTTAGAATTTCCCAAAGTGGAGGGGGGTTGATTCAGGGTCTGGGGACCCCAATTGGGCTGAGAGAGGTGATGGATGGTTTGGGGGCGATGCAGGCGGGTAAGACCCCGAGTGCTCGCGGTTGGGTTTTATAAAATGTCTGGGGCAGACCTGGCGAGGGTGCATAATGAAGCGAGGGAGAGGGGGGATCTCCCCTTCCATCTTCCTGATTTTAAAGAAGGATAAGGATCCAGAGCAGTGTGGGTCATATTGCCTGATATCATTGTTGAATGTAGATGCCAAGTTATTGGTGAAGGTGCGTGCATTGAGGATTGAGAACTGTGTGCTGGGGGTGATATGTAAGGATTAGACGGGATTTGTGAAAGGAAGGCAGTTGTTCGGCGAATGTGTGGATGCTACTCAATGTACATATGATGCCATTGGAGGTTCAGGAGGCAGAGGTAGAGGTAGTGGTGGCGATGGCTTTTGTTCAGGTGGAGTGGGTGTATTTGCTTGAGGTGCTGGGGTGGTTCAGGTTCGGACAGGGGTGTGTGAATTTGGTCCAGCTGTTATACAAGATGCTGGTTGCGAGCGGCGGACAAATTGAGTGAATTCTGGGTACTTTGGGTTGCACTGGTAGGACGAGGCAGGGGTACCTGCTCTCCTCATTGCTTTTTGCCTTGGCGATAGAGCCTTTGGCAATGGTGCTTATTGAGGGATTGGACAGTGCATGAGCGGGGTATGGCTGCTGAGCATAGGGTCTTGCTGGACGGGGCACCCTGTTATTCTATATCTAGGACCCAGTGGGTAGCATTGGAGGTATCATGGTAATTTGGGAGGAATTTGGCCGGTTTTCGGGATATCAGTTGAACATGAGGAAGAGTAAGATGTATCCGATTGATGCCAGAGGCCAGGAAAGGAAACTGGAGGAGTTGCCATTTAGGGTGGTGGGGGCTAGTTTCAGGTATTTGGGTATCCAGGTGGCATGGAGTTGGGCGCAGTTGCATAAACTGAATTTGGCTTGACTAGTAGAGCAGATGAAGGTGGATTTTGAGGGGAGGGATATGCTGCCGCTGTCAGGGCGGGTGCAGGCAGTGAAAATAACGGTGCTGCCTAGGTTTCTGTTTGTTTCAGAATGTCCCGATCTTTGTCCCCAAGCTGTTCTTTAGGAAGGTCAATGGGCTGATCTCCGAGTTTGGGTGGGCAGGGGAGAACCCGCAGATGTAGCCAGCGTTTTTGGAATGGGGGCAAGGTGGGGGGGACGACCTGGTGCAACTGAATATGCTAAATTATTACTGGGCGGCGAACATTGAAATGGTGAGGAAATGGGCCATGGGGGAGGGGTCATTGTGGGGGCGGGTGGAGGCGTCATCATGTAGGCGAACAAGTTTGAGAGCTTTGTTGTTGGCTCCTTTACCGTTCTCGCCGACCCAGTACTCCGACAGCCCAGTGGTGTTGTCAGTGGGGGCAGTGGAGGCAGCATTTGGGACTGGAGGGTGCCTCGGTGTGGGCACTGATCTGTGATAACCATAGGTTTGCACCGGCAGGGCTGGATGCGAGGTTTAGGGGGCGGAGGCAGGTGGGGATTGAACGCTTTGGGGACTTGTTTACAGGGGGAAAATTTGCAGGGCTGGAGGACTTGGAAGAAGTGTATGAGTTGCCCAGGGGGAATGGCTTTAGGTACGTGCAGGTTCGGGACTTCATGAGGAAAGAGATGCCGTCGTTTCCTGGGCTGCCGCCTGTGGGTTTGCAGGACAAGTTTTTGGTGAAGGATGAAATAGGGGAGGGGAAGATAACGGATATCTATAAGAAATTGATGGAGTGGGAGGGGGCCCTTGTGGGGGACATTAAGCATAAATGGGTGGAGGAACTGGGAGGGGAGTTGGGGGCTGAGACGTGGGTGGAACCTTGTGGAGGGTGAATACGTCCTTGTGTCCTTGTCTTGTGCGAGGTTAAGCCTCATCCAGTTCAAGGTGATGCATAGGGCTCATATGACGGTGTTGAGAATGAGTAGGTTCTTTGCGGGGTAGAGGTTGGTGTAGGCAGTGCATGGGGGGGGGGGGGGGGGGGGGGTGGCGCATCCAAGACTGAGGGGGTTCTGGCAGGGGTACTCGGACGTGATGTCCGAGGTGTTGGGTGTCGGGGTGGTTTCGAGTCCAGAGGTGGCGATATTTGGAGTTGCGGAAGACCCGGGGGTCCAGGAGGTGAGAGAGCCAATGTTTTGGCCTTTGCCTCCCTGATAGCCCGGAGACAGATTTTTCTAGGGTGGCAGGACTCGGAGCAGCTGAAAACAGGAGTGTGGGTGAACGACCTGGCAGAATTCCTGAGGTTGGAGAAGGTCACGTTCGCTCTGTAAGGGTCGGCAGAGGGGTTCACCTGGATGTGGAAACCATTTGTCGATTTCTTTAAGGAGGATTGAGGGGGGGGATTAAAATGGGAAGGCGAGATGTGGCAGAGTGTTTCTGTCAGGTGGCAGATGGGTTGTGGGTTTTTTTGTTCTTCTGATACTTTTGTATATATATGAAAATGCCTTGAATAAAATATTCTTTAAAAAACTGATTAGATTTTTTGTTAAATTCCCTTTTGTGTGCAGATCAATGATCAGGGAACTGAGTTAAATATTTATATTCAGGTCCACTGTTAAAATTACCAGGGATTGATAAGTGGCCCAGACTCCATTGATAGAGTGAACCATCCACTCAATGACGTGATCAGCCACGCTCAAATCTCTACAATCTTCTCAGATATAAATCATGTCAGTGAACTGTTGTGAATTTAATTTGATGAAGAAAATATCTTCCCTTGATCATAAGACCATGTCAGGCCTTGGCTGAAGGGCCTGGGCTGCCTGGAGAGGACTAGCTCCTGAGGGTTGAGATACATGCAAGTGCAGATTACATTGGAACTCATAAATTTGTGTTTCTACAGATGAATGGTTTTGGAGGAATGCATTCACATGATGCTTTGGTCTCTCAGGATAACCAAACGGGTATAGCCACCCAGCCCCTTCATATGCCTTGACATTTTGACAGCAAGCAGCAGCACAATAGCTAAAGTCTTAAAGCTACAATGTCTTTTGAGATTATGGCCTCTGTCTGCATTGCAAACATTTTTATGGTTCTATGGAAGGTTTGGGATGCAATCCATCATCTGGCTATGTTGGTTGATTGTAGCCAAAGCGACACAGCAGACATTAGAATTGGCTCAGCCCCCGAAGAAAATAGCAAAGACTGAATGGGGTTCTTGCTCTTGATGGCCAATTTGTGATCTCTGCTGTAAGATGCACAATATACAGAGTAACAAAGCATGTACTCACGTAGGAAGAATGGCTATTTTTATGCTAACTACTGGAGAGCTGCCACTACATGCAGAACCTATCACTGAATCTTCCAGCAAGAAGCAGACCATTTGTCCCATCATGCCTGTGTGGGTTCTTTCTCCACTTAGTCCCATTTCCCTGCTCCTTCCCCATAGTCCTGCATTTTTCTCCCTTTCAAACATTACCTTCTGAAAGTTATTACTGAGTCTGCTTTAACCATTCTTTCAGGCTGTACATTCTAAATCATAGTAACATGCTGTGCAAAAAAAATCCTCATCTCACCTCTGGTTCTTTTGCTAATTACTTTTAATATACTAACATGTATCATTGTTTACTGGATAGAAAGGGGAGAAAATTAGAGAAAATATTACTGAAAAAAATCAGGAGATTATTATGATTGCAGACCAGACCTCAACAGTAGCTAGGATACCCAATATTTTATTTTGTTTTGTAAGATTGTGCAGAATAAATATTTCGATCCAGGAGTTATTTCATGAAGAAATAGGGATTTGGTATTTTAAAACAACATTTTATTATTTACATAGTATTAGAATCGTAAACCTCACACCTGAGAATAGCGTACAATTATCCCTTAAACAATACTACTAAATACCGTAAATACAATACCCTTAATTACTATCTCTATTCCTAATTAAACAACAAGAAAGAAAAAAAACATACAGCTCTTAATCCATCCCATATCCCAATGGCACAGATTAATACTTGCTTTCTACAACAGATTTGGCTCCTGTTAGAAACTCTGCAGACTCTGGCTGGATGTCTTCAAAAAGCTGTTTCAACCTGTTTGTTTCAGCTTCCCCCTTGTCCTCACACAAATCTGCAGTGCTTTAAATACTATTTTATTAAACTATCCTACTATGAGAGCAAAATACTTTATTTGTGGTCCATAGGGTAGCCAGATCAAAACTCAACTCAAAGTCTGTCACAAAAGTTCTGAATACCATAGCTCCTCCCAGCAATTACATAATTTCCCCAAACTGAAAATAAATTAACTCCCCAGGCTGAAAACACATTAATTCCTCAGGGATTCCTCCTAGTCAAACAACAGCACATTAGTCCAGGCTTTTACGATGGTCAATTTCACCTCTGGCTCCTAAAAGCTTTCTGGTCTTGCAAAACAAGATTATTTTTTAAAAACATGACTACTGCAGTCAAAAGCGCTCTGACCCTGCATACTCTCCCTGTGTTTGCATGGGTTTCACCCCCACAACCCAAAAGATGTGCAGGCTAGGTGGATTGGCCATGCTAAATTGCCCCTTAATGGGAAAAAATGAATTGGGTACTCTAACTTTATTTTTCAAAAGCGCTCTGACCCAGGCTTTTACCCTTAAATTTACAAATGTCTATAATACAACATATCTAAAATCCTGCATTCACCACAAAATGAATAGACTTGTACAGAACAGAAATGCCAGAAACTGACAAATCCAAAAACGTTTCTGGAGCCATCAGCTCAGCCAAACCACAGATAATATGAGTCAGAAAGTGGAAGTAGGGTGATCCAATTGCAGAAATTGAATATAAAACAGATTCTGAAATCAAATGCTCCCAGCACAGAGCATTCCTCCCAGAAGATGTAGAGCAGGAAAACAGAGATCCTCAGATTGGTTGGGAAATCATAGGCTGCATATCCATGATTTCTTTATTTGCACTCCTTAGCATCTGATTTAAAGGAGCACGTCTATATACACTGCAATTAGTCAAAAGTGGGATACAGAATACCAGGTTAGAAATAACACCATTCATATTTCAGCTAGTGTTTTTCATAACTCAATATTAGGGATACAGAATGAAGGTTGCAAGTTTTGGAGCTATTCTTTGCTTTACATTGCTCAATGTGCAAACTAATAATTGAACATCATTTGAATTATCTAGTATTTTGAATTTGGGCAAATAACAGGGAAATAGGAATTTGGAGCGAAATAATTTTAAAATTAGAATTTGAAGTAATGGGGTAGACTGGAGTACATATATCAATCTCTTTGGTTATGTACTAAGCAAATCATCCATATTAACCATGCAGGAACCATATAGGATGTAATAATGGAAAAGCAGATACTATCGCTGGGTCAAAATCGTGGCGTTCCCTCCCTGACAGCATTGTGGGTATACCGACACCATATGGATGGCAACTATTCAAGAAGGCACCTCACCACCACCCTCAAGGGAAATTAGGGCTGGACAGCAAATGCTGGCCTTGCCAGTGACACTCACATCAGCAAAAGTATAGAAGCCGAGAATGTTGTTTTTAATTTAGAATACCCAATTCTTTCATTTTTCAATTAAGGGGCAATTTAACGTGGTCAATTGACACACCCTGCAGATCCTTTTGGGTTGTGGGGGTGAGCCCAAGCAGACACGGGGAGAATGTACAAACTCCACACAGACAGTGACCCGGGGTCGGGATCGAACCCGGGTCCTCAGCACCACGAGGCAGCAATGCTAACAACTGCGCCACTGTGCTGTCCTCAGAAGCCAAGAATCTCTAAGGGTTGAATCTTATAGCTTCTCCGTCCAATGGAATTTTCCGCTCTTGCTGAAGTCAATGGACCTTTGAACGGCTTGCTCTATTTTACAGCCCTGGCCCCACCATATGACAGTAAAATTCTGCCCTATATGCAGAGGGACAACATTATTACTGGACAGCTGTGCTTGAGCATGAGTTAACTATTATGCTGGATTTGGATGAAACAAATGTAGCTCTGTACAGCAGTGTCAATGATATTTTTGTGCTAAATTCCAACAACTCACTCTTGTTCAAGTGCAATTCAGTCGAGTTTAATTCCATTGTGCCAGAATACTCAGTGTATTTACATGGTTAGAAAAATTGTTTGGTTGAATTATTTAAATTGAACTGATTTGGCTAATGTCACAGTATGTGATATTTATTATTGTAAGTTAGATCAAGAGCATTAATGACATCAAATTAAATTGTAGGCAAGACGACACGTACTAGAAGTTGCACTGGCATCTGGACAGTTCAAATCATGAAAGACAACATTTACTTGAATATAACAATTGAAGGGACTGCAGGCTGGATTTGGCAGAGGTCTTTGAGAAAGGTTAAATAGAAGTTATTGATGTATTTGCCAAATGCTGAGTTTAGGAACTTGATAACCGAAAAGGAAAATAAGTTTTGTATTACAGTTGAATTGTTGAGTTTTACTTTAAAAACAGTGGAGTGTTCCAACCTTGGTTGTAACTCACATTTTCATCAAATAATTTTATGCTTTGGAATAGGAGCAGGAATCAGCCCCTCAATATTTCACCATCATTCAATGAGATCATGGATGATCTTTATCTCAGATTTAAAATCTTTAACTGAACGAGCATCTACTGCTTTTTGTGGAACGGTGTTCTACACTTTTACCATGGTTTGCATGAAAACATTACTAACTTCTCTCCTAAATAGCCTGGCTCTAAGAATAAAAGAACATAAGAAATGGGAGAATAAGTAGACAATTTGCCCCTTGAACCTGCTCTACCATTCAAATCACGGCTCTTAGTTTGAAACTATGCCCCCTAGTTCCAGATTCCCCCATGGAGGAAACATCCTCCAAGCATTTACCCTGTCAAGCCCCCTCAGAACCTTATATGTTTCAATAAGAATTTCCAGCCAATGGACTTGTGAACAGCAAAAAGAATATCCAGCCAAATTAAATGAGACTCAGGGGTGGTACAGGGAACCCTCGCATGCTGTTATGTCTTTGGTGAGTGTAGGAAAACAACAAGTACTCTATGCACAAGGCTTCAAACATCCAGGTAAACGTATTAAGTTAAAACGGAGCATGAACTATGGATTTGTAGTAAATGCAGATTTCACTGTGTAATGGAATTGCTAACATATCTGTCTATTAATGGCTTCAGGTTAACTGTGGTCTTTGTGCAAAAATACCCAAGATATAGCTCTAAATTCCTTTGAAGAAAAAAGGACATTGGAGCTGTATTTATAGCCAGGTTCAGGCGTTCAAATCTAAACATGATTCAAAATGGTATTTTCCTGTACGAATACAACAGGCAAACACGCATCCCTGGTGAAAAACCCCACAGGTGCTTGTAGTTGAATGAAATGGCTTGACCTATTGATTAATTCCAAACATTTTAAATGATCTGTAAAATCGATTCAGTCGAGAGAGAATGGCAGCTATCAAACCATGCCCAGCAAGAGATTCAGAATTGAATCATAGAATTCCTACAGTTGTTGCCTTATCCCGAGGTGTGTATATCAGCCAGTCTGGAATGTGTGTTCTTAAGACTGTGTGTAGAAACAGTTAACAGTAGTTGATATACTTGGCTTGCATAGCGAATTGAGAAATGAATGATAAAAAGATTCAATAGGGTACGGAGAAAAGATTTCCTCTTGTGGGGAAATCAAAAACAATGGAATAGGACCTTCAAATTAGAGGCCGGCCATTTAGGAGTTGAATTCCAAGCACTTTCCGGATGAAGGATAGATTTTTGTTAGATAAGGTGTCAAAGAATATGGAGCAAAGACAGAGATAATGGAGTAGAGTCGGGGATAATAGAGTTGGAGTGCTGATCAACCATGTTCTAATTAAGTCACAGACGTGCTCAAGGGATTGAATGGGTTACTCTGTTCCTCATGTTCCTAAACTCAAAAAACATAGTGTGCTGCAATCAGCAAGAAAGAATCCAATAAATAATCTATTATAAACGTAATTTTAAAAATATAGTATATTACCAGTGTCGGTGCAGGCTCGATGGGCCGAAGGGTTTCTTCTGCACTGATTCTGTCATTACATAATATTTAGGGACAGCTGACTCCATCAACTCGGTGATGGCGTGTCCTCAAGTTCCAAGATTAGATCCCTGTAAAACCTTTACCTGTTATTGAGATGGGTACAGGGTCACCTGTGTGAGATTTCAAATAACTGGTTGGCCCTTACTTGTATTTGGAGGGGATAATGTAAGTACAAATGATGAAATCAGTTTCACAGGCCATGCAATGTACAACATTGGCTCATGCTGCCATTTGCTGTCTCACGGTGCACAACTGTAAGTGATCTATTTTAGTTCACTTTCCAACATGGAAGTATTTGAGTCCTGAGGTCACCAATAGGAGACGATTTTAAATGGATGAACATCACAAGTGTACTACAGACTGTGAGTACCACCATAGGAAATAAACTACCATTATTTAAACAGGACTTCTTGTTTATAAATACAGTTCATTTATTGTTACAGGATGGAGTGGGACTACCAAGAGTTTGAATAAGGAAAACTGGTAAAAATTGTGAGCTTGCACTACACCCTCTTGGAAGAGGAAACCAAGGTGCTGTTGCAATGAACTCATGAGCGTTTGAAAATAAAATTGACATTTAATATCCCTTTCTTGGAACATACACGATAAAAACTCAGATTTTTATAGCGTCATTAACATAGTCAAATATCTTAAGGCAATTCACAAGAATGATTATCAAAACAAATTGATGCTAAACCACATAAGCAGCTATTAAGGGAGAAGGCTTTCTTTAGAGATTGCGACCCCAGAGTCAGTTATTAATTTTCAGCTGACTACAAATTAAAAAACAAAGCTGCTGTACCTTGCCTGTGACAGCGCATTAAGACACTTAAAATGCCCATGAGGCTGTCAGTATTCTGGAGTAGCATCTCCCAGATGCTGAGTAAAACAAGCATTTTGTTGCTATTGCCCTTCACAATGTGCGACATGTGCGAAGTTGGATTTTATGTTCTTGCAAAGGTGAAGACGGCACAAAGGAACTGGTTGAAGTCTGCACCTGATATACGCATTGCCCTCTCTTGCTGTGAACCTAATCGGAGTGAGATAGCGAGGACCAAACAGACTCCCCATTCGCTTTATAGGTAAGCGAACCTGGCATGGGTTGCAAAGGTCGGCTTTTGTGCGTCCTGTAGGTCGGCCAATTGGCAAAAGTGGGTCCCGGAAAAAAGGTTTGAAAAACACTGTTTTAAGGAGTTCTTTAAAGGAGAATGGTGGCATAGAGATGACACCATGGCTCATCTGGAAGGGAATGAGTGGATAAATGGATTAATTGCAGCTTACTCTCTCAAAGGAGAGTCCATCAACCAAATTAGATGTCTGGTAAACCAATTTTCCATCTCTTTCTTCTCCAAACCCAAACCAACTCTAGTCATGGACATTATCATGTGATCCTCTGAGTTCTGGATCACCCAAGTAAGAATTTTATTAAAAACTTTCTAGTTTTTGTGTTCTTATGACAACAATTTCTTATTCTGGAAACAATCTTGGGGAAGCCATAGGAGTATACTGAGGCCAAAATGTCAGTGAAGTATTCACCCACTCATCTCATGGTCCTGATCACCATGTATCCTCAAACATCATTGAAATAAATTATCGAGTCTTTATCACATTGTTGTTTGTGGGATCATGTTGTACAGAAATTGACTGCGCATTTCCTACATTATACAGTCCTCAAAAAGTACTTCTTTGGTTGTAAAATGCTTAGGGACATGGAGGGTGGACAACAACATTAGAGACATCAATTTGCTGTAATTAAACTTATTTCAAGTGAGTAGACTGTGTTTGCTGCTCACAGTATGGTGTCTTCTATGTTGAGGAGACCAAAGTAGATTGGGTCATTGCTTTGCGTAATACCTTTGTTCCATTCGCAAGTGTGAGGCTGTCATTATAATGTCCACTCTGCCTCCCCCCCCCCCCCCCCCCCCCCCCCCCCCCCGCCCTGACTTCTCTGTCCTCAATGTCTCACAGTGTTCTTTTTTTTTAATAAACATTTTATTGAGGCATTTTTGGCATAGTAATATAAACAATATACATGAAACCATAAACATAGTGCAAAAGCCATTTACCTTTCGTACAGATCACACCCTTATTAACCCCCTACTCTAATCTAAACTACTCCCCTCCCCCCCGTCTGCTGACGATTAATTTTCCACGAAGAAGTCGATGAACGGTTGCCACCTCCGGGTGAACCCGAACAGTGACCCTCCCAAGGCGAACTTGATTTTCTCCAAACAGAGAAAGCTAGTCATGTCTGATAGCCAGGTCTCTGACTTTGGGGGCTTTGAGTCCCTCCACGCTAATAGTGTCCGTCTCCGGGCTACCAGGGCAGCAAAGGCCAGAACGTCTGCTTCTTTCTCCTCCTGGATTCCCGGGTCTTCTAACACCCCAAAAACCGCCACCTCTGGACTCAGCGTCACCCTTGTTTTTAACACCATGGACATGACGTCCGCAAACCCCTGCCAAAATCTCCTAAGCTTTGGACATGTCCAAAACATGTGGACATGGTTGGCCAGTCCTCCTGCACATTTTGGGCACCTGTCCTCCACCCCAAAGAATCTGCTGATCTGGGCCACTGTCATGTGAGCCCGGTGAACAACCTTAAATTGCTTCCACAGTGTTCTAATGAAATTGAACAAAATCTTGAGAAACACCACCTTTTCTTTCAACTAGATACTTAACAAACTTCCGAACTCAAAACAACACTGAGTTTGACAGTTTTAGATCACGGCCATTGCTTCCATTTTATGGACAGCAGTTGTTGACAATGATTCGGTTGTTTACACTTCCTCTAGACCTATCTTTAGTTTATTTGTTTGTCTTATTGCCACCCCCCGTTTGCCTTGCACCTCACCCCTTTTGCCATTTAATCTCTCCTGCCCTAATTCCACCCTGTCACAGACCTACTCTTTTGTTCTTTCTCACTTTCCCGTCTCTGCACTTGTTTAAAACCTATCTAACTTTTCCCAGTTCTGATGAAAGGTCATCGACCTGAAAGGTTAACTTTGTTTTCCTCTCCACAGGTATGGCCAGACCTGCTGAGTGTTTTCAGCAATTTGTTTATACTTTAGATTTCCAGCATCTGCAGAATTTTACCTTTATTTAGCAGAGTCCAAGAAAGTTTCAGTCGCGTGAATTTTCTTGCAGTTTGTCCAAATTGCACTGTCAGAGGTGCCACCTTTCAGTCAAGATGTTAAACAAGTCTGTCATTTCAAGTGGGCATAAAAGATCCCAAGGACCAATTTCAAAGAAGGGTGGGTTAGTTCCCCCCAGTGTCCTGGCCACAATGTATCCCTCAAACATCACTGAAATAAATTATCAAATCATTATCATATTGCTGTTTGTGGGACCATGCTGTACATAAATTGACTGCGCGATTCCTACATTATTCAGTCCTCAAAGAGTATTTCTTTGGTTGTGAAATGCTTAGGGACATGCTTGGGTTGTGAAACGCTAATAATAAATGCAAGTCTCTCTTTCTTTTACCATCTGGAGTGCACCATAAAAGACAAAAACATATAAGCTCTCTGGTATTTAGCTTAAGTGATCATCCTTCAAGCTTGAGTCCAGACAGTGATTATGTTCAGTCAATTCTTTGGTCGACTTCATCACAGCCAAGCTTGATCCTGTTCTTACCTTACTTCCACCCATAGGTACTTTAAAGAAGGGATCACTGTGTCGATTTTTATTTCCGCCCTACTATTTCCTTTATTTTCACAGAAACTTTTTTGTAGTCTTCCAAGTCCTGCCCAGCTGATTTTAGTTAAGCCAGTATAGTCTCAGAATGACGAACCAGAATGCAAAACCAAGAGTTAGCCAAACGTTAATTAATCATGTGATAATTGGTAGCCGAACCTTGACTTCAAGCTTCAAAGGTCACAGTTGATTTATTTTTCAATATCAATTTTCCATGAGAGGTTATGTCATAGCAACAAAACACTTCATGGTTTAGACAAGCACTTCTGGAGCTAATGGTGAAGGAATGGGGGGAGTAAGTAAATAGCAAAGTCTCAGGTCTTGACCAAAAATGAGCAGCACACTTGCAACATCTTCATACAAATGAACAAAATTAACATTTCTTCTGAGTTTTCACCTACACATCTTTGGGTTGTGCAGGTGAGACCCACGCAGACATGGAGAGAATGTGAAAACTCCACAAGGAAAGTGACCCGGGGGGACTTCCGGTTGCGGCTATGACCAGCTAAGTCGCACATTTGGCAGCTCCTGCGACAAAGGTGTTTAAGGGCCGATTGGAGGGCCCCGACGGTACTGTAAAGACGAATCCCGGTGGGGGAAGGCTCCCTGAGGAGAGTGAGACCAACTTTATGGTCGGTACTCGGAGTGGGGCGACAAAAAAAGCGGCAGCAGCTCCCCGAAAAAAGCGGGGGAAGAGGACCAAAATGGCGGCCGGTGGCGCACTAGAAGATTGGAGAAAATGGGCGGAGGAGCAGCAGGCCGCTCTCCTCCGGTGTTTTACGGAGCTGAAAGTGGAACTCTTAGAGTCTATGAACGCGACGACCACAAGGCTGATGGGGGCCCAGGCGACCCAAGAGGCGTCGATAAGAGAGCTGCAGCAGGAGATGACTGCAAGGGAGGAGGAGGCCACGGTCCTCGTGGGAAAGGTGGAGGTGCACGAGGCACTCCACCTGAAATGGCAGAGCCGCTTTGAGGAGCTGGACACTTGAATGAGGCGGAAGAACTTGAGGATCCTGGGCCTAGCAGAAGGCCTGGAGGGGCCTGATCTCCCGAAATATGTAGCGGAGATGCTGAGCTCCCTGATGGGAGAGGGGGCCGGTCCATCGCCCCTGGAGCTGGAAGAAGCATATCGGGTCATGGCTAGGCGGCCTAGGGCGAACGAGCCCCCGAGGGCGGTGCTGGTGCGATTCCAGCGTTTCTGTGATCGGGAGAAAGTGCTGAGGTGGGCCAAGAGGGAGAAAAGCAGCAAATGGGAGAATTCGACGGTGCGGATATATCAGGACTGGAGTGCGGAGGTGGCAAAGCGGCGGGCCCGGTTTAACCGGACGAAGGCGGTGCTGCACGCAAAGAGGATCAAGTTCGGAATGCTGCAGCCAGCGCGCTTGTGGGTCACCTACAAGGACCAGCACCATTACTTTGAGACCCCAGAGGAGGCATGGACTTTTGTTCGGGAGGAAAAGCTGGACCTGAACTAGAACTTGGGAACGCCGGCGGTCGAGGCCGCCCGAGTACCCTTGACTGATCAAGTGGCCCATGTCTTTCTTAGGCCAGGTCGGAACTTGGTTAAAGTTGATGGATCGTTTGGTTTCTTTGAAACTTGTGTTATGGGGGGTTTCTTTGTTCCTTTTTGTGTGTCTCTTCCCGTTGCCAACTTCCCTTAATTATTGTTGTTGTAGGGGGGGCTTTTTTACTGTTTTTTGATCTGTTCTTTAAGGGTTATGGTTACTGTTCTGTTCGATGGAGGGTGATGGTTAAATACGTTATTATTGGGTAGTTATTTAGTTATGCAGGCATAGTTATGTATTTATGTATTTATTTGAGATTTGTTATTTATATTGTTATATTGTTAAGTTGGGGAGGCGGGACGGGGGGGGTGCAAGTTGGTTATGCGTGTTTTCTTTTTCTCTTTTTTCTTCCTCTCGTTTTAAGGGGGCTTTTTTATGGGCTTGGATGGGGACGGGGGTGGAATTGAAGATGGCGGGGTAGGGTGTGGCCGGGCGAAAGCGCGGGCTTTCCCCTGTTTCCCGCGCGCGGGACGGAGGAAGGGGGAGGAGAGAAGAGTGGGGTGTGGCCAGCAATGGCGGCTTTTCCCGCGCTGAAGCGGGGTCAGAGAGGGATGGCAAGGGGGCGGGGGGAGGCCCCACCCCCCCACATCGGGAGGAGTCGGAGTGTGGCAGGGGCAGCCGGGTCAGCGAAAACCAGCTGACTCTCGGGAGTACGATGGTGGATACACCGCGGCTAGGAGGGGTCCTAGCCAGGGGGGGGGGGGGGGGGGGGGGGGAATGGGGGTTAGGGGGGGATACCGGGTTGCTGCTGGAAAGGCCGAGGACGGGAAGGGAAGAACGGGAGGAGAGAGGGGGGGGGGGGCCATCGCCATGGGGAACGGGTCAGAAGGGGAGGGTCGACCCGGGGCGAACAGGGGACAGGACATGGCTAATAGACAGGGGAAAGGGACGGGTCGCTCCGCGACCCGGTTGATTACTTGGAACGTGAGGGGGCTGAATGGGCCGGTCAAGAGATCAAGGGTTTTTTCACACCTAAAGGGACTGCAGGCGGATGTGGCAATGTTGCAGGAGACTCACTTGAGAGTAGTAGACCAGGTACGCCTGAGAAGGGGGTGGGTGGGACAGGTGTTCCACTCAGGCTTGGACGCAAAGAACCGGGGGGGTGGCGATTTTGGTGGGAAAGAGGGTGTCGTTCGTGGCGGCGCAGGTGGTAGCAGATAAGGAGGGTAGGTACGTGATGGTGAAGGGTAGGCTGCAGGGAGAGAATGTGGTGCTGGTGAATGTGTATGCCCCGAATTGGGATGACGCGGGTTTTATGAGGCGCCTGTTGGGCCTCATTCCGGGTCTGGAGGCAGGGGGCCTGATCATGGGGGGGGACTTCAATACAGTGCTCGACCCTGGGCTGGACAGATCGAGTTCCAGGACGAATAGGAGGCCGGCAGCGGCGGAGGTGCTAAGGGGGTTCATGGAGCAGATGGGGGGGGGTAGACCCTTGGAGATTTGGCAGGCCAAGGGCGAGGGAGTATTCTTTTTTCTCCCACGTCCACAGGGTGTACTCCAGAATAGACTTTTTTGTACTGAGCAGGGGGCTGATTTCGAGAGTGCAGGACACGGAGTACTCGGCCATTGCGATTTCGGACCATGCGCCACACTGGGTAGAGGTAGAACTGGGGGAAGCACGGGACCAGCGCCCGTTGTGGCGCCTGGATGTGGGGCTGCTGGCGGACGATGAGGTGTGCGGAAGGGTCCGGAAGGGCATTGAGAGATATCTGGGCACGAACGACACGGGCGAGGTGAAGGTGGGGGTAGTCTGGGAGGCCCTGAAGGCAGTGATCAGAGGAGAGCTGATCTCCATAAGGGCACACAGAGAAAGGAAGGAGAGGCAGGAGAGGGAGAGACTGGTGGGGGAACTTATAGAAGTGGACAGGAGATATGCGGAGACACCAGAGGAGGGGCTGTTGAGGGAGCGGCGCAGTTTACAGGCCCAGTTTGACCTACTGACCACTAGGAAGGCGGAGACGCAATGGAGAAGGGCACAGGGCGCGGTCTATGAGTACGGGGAAAAGGCGAGCAGGATGCTAGCACACCAGCTGCGCAAGCGAGATGCAGCCAGAGAGATTGAGGGAGTGAGAGAGAAGGGAGGGAACGTAGTGCAGAAGGGGCAAGAGGTGAACGGGGTCTTCAGGGATTTCTACAGGGAATTGTACCGGTCTGAGCCGCCCAGGAGGAGGGGGGGAATGGAGAACTTCCTCGATAGATTGAGGTTCCCAAAGGTCCAGGAGGAACGGGTGGAGGGGCTGGGGGCGCCGATAGAGCTGCAGGAGCTAGTTAAAGGGATAGGCCAGATGCAGGCGGGGAAGGCGCCGGGGCCGGATGGGTTCCCGGTGGAATTTTATAAGAAGTATGTGGACTTGGTGGGTCCAGTGCTGGTGCGAGCCTTCAATGAGGCGCGAGAGGGGGGGGTTCTGCCCCCGACAATGTCACAGGCCCTGATCTCCTTGATCCTGAAGCGGGACAAAGACCCTGTACAGTGCGGGTCCTACAGGCCTATCTCCCTCTTGAATGTAGATGCCAAACTGTTGGCAAAGGTCCTGGCAACCAGAATAGAGGATTGTGTGCCAGGGGTAATCCATGAGGACCAGACGGGGTTCGTAAAGGGACGACAACTTAACACAAATGTCCGGAGACTGTTGAATGTGATTATGATGCCAGCAGTGGAGGGGGAGGCTGAGATAGTGGTAGCACTGGATGCGGAGAAGGCATTCGATAGGGTGGAGTGGGAATACCTGTGGGAGACGCTGGAACGGTTTGGGTTTGGGGAGGGATTTATCAAGTGGGTGAAGCTGCTGTATTCGGCCCCGATGGCGAGTGTGGTTACAAACGGGAGGAGGTCAGAGTATTTTGGGCTCCATCGAGGTACCAGGCAGGGATGCCCCTTATCCCCCTTACTATTTGCATTAGCGATCGAACCGTTGGCGATGGCACTGAGGGGTTCAGGGGGGTGGAGAGGACTGACAAGGGGAGGGGAGGAACATCGGGTATCACTCTATGCGGATGATTTGTTGTTATATGTGGCGGACCCGGAAGGGGGAATGCCGGAGGTAATGGAAATACTAGCGGAGTTTGGGAACTTTTCGGGATATAAATTAAATGTGGGTAAAAGTGAGGTCTTTGTGATACACCCAGGAGATCAGGGGGAGGGAATTGGGTGGCTCCCCTTTAAGAGAGCAGTAAAGAGCTTCAGGTACTTGGGGGTGCAGGTGGCAAGGAACTGGGGGACCCTCCACAAGCTGAATTTTTCAAGGCTGGTGGAGCAGATGGAGGAGGAGTTCAAGAGGTGGGACATGGTACCGCTGTCGCTAGCAGGGAGGGTGCAGTCAGTCAAAATGACGGTCCTCCCGAGGTTCTTGTTTCTGTTCCAGTGCTTGCCCATCTTTCTCCCCAGGGCCTTCTTCAAGAAGGTAACTAGCAGCATTATGGGCTATGTGTGGGCACATGGCACCCCTAGAGTGAGAAGGATTTTCCTGGAACGGAGTAGGGACAGTGGAGGATTAGCGCTACCCAATCTTTCCGGATACTACTGGGCGGCGAACGCATCGATGGTGCGCAAGTGGGTGATGGAGGGGGAGGGGGCAGCTTGGAAACGTATGGAGAGGGCGTCCTGCGGCAATACAAGCCTGGGGGCGCTAGTAACGGCACCATGGCCGCTCCCCCCCACAAGGTATACCACGAGTCCGGTGGTGGCGGCCACCCTTAAAATCTGGGGGCAGTGGAGGCGACACAGGGGGGAAGTGGGGGGTCTGATGCCGGCGCCACTGAGAGGGAACCACAGGTTTGTCCCGGGGAACACTGGCGGGGGATTCCAGAGCTGGCACAGGGCGGGCATCAGGCAACTGAGGGACATGTTCATAGAGGGGAGGTTTGCGAGCCTGGGAGAGCTGGAGGAGAAATTTGAGCTCCCCCCGGGGAACACGTTTAGATACCTGCAGGTGAAGGCATTTGCCAGACGACAGGTGGAAGGATTTCCCTTGCTTCCCGATAGAGGGGTGAGTGATAGGGTGCTGTCAGGGGTCTGGGTCGGAGAAGGGAAGGTCTCGGACATCTACAAAATAATGCAGGAGGTGGAGGAGGTATCGATAGAGGAGCTGAAAGACAAGTGGGAAGCGGAGCTGGGAGAGCAGATAGAAGATGGGACATGGGCGGATGCCTTAGAGAGGGTCAATTCGTCGTCGTCGTGCGCAAGGTTGGGCCTCATCCAATTTAAGGTGCTGCACAGAGCCCATATGACGGGGACTAGGATGAGTCGGTTCTTCGGGGGTGAGGACAGGTGTGTTAGGTGTTCGGGAAGCCCTGCGAACCATGTACATATGTTCTGGATGTGCCCGGCACTGGAAGAGTTCTGGGAGGGGGTGGCGGGGACGGTATCGAGAGTGGTGGGAACCAGGGTCAAACCAGGGTGGGGGCTAGCGATTTTTGGGGTTGGGGTGGAGCCAGGAGTACAGGAGGCAGGGGAGGCCGGAATATTGGCCTTTGCGTCCTTGGTAGCTCGGAGAAGGATCTTGATTCAGTGGAGGGACACAAGGCCACCAAGTGTTAACACCTGGTTTAAACGACATGGCAAGCTTCATCCAATTGGAAAGAATCAAATTCGCCCTGAGAGGGTCGGTACAGGGGTTCTTCCGGCGGTGGCAGCCCTTCCTTGACTTTCTGGATCAGAGATAGGAACTGGAGGCCGAAACAGCAGCAACCCGGGGAGAAAGGGGGGGGGGGGGGGGAGGGGGGGGGGGGGATAGCAACGAAGGGAGCACGTCAGCGGGGGGTCGCGGGCAATGACTGCCCGAGGCCATCGGCAGAAAGGGAAAAACGGTTTGGTTGCTAGACTGGTAGCGCGGGGGGGGGGGGGGGGAGAAGAGGGTGGGGGGGTGCGCGCGGGGGAGGGCGTGGGGAGGATTTTCCAGGGGGGATTTGTTGTGTTATAATTTAAAATGTAGTAGGGGTAAATGTTTGTATCGAAAAATTTCAATAAAAATTATTTTTAAAAAAAAGAAAGTGACCCGGGGTCGGGTTTGAACCCAGGTCCGAGGTGTCGTGAGGCAGCAGTGCTAACCATTATGCTACCATGCTGCCCTAATTTGTTGTTCTTTGGAAAGATTCGGAGGGAATTTGATTGAACTGTTCAAAATCAAATAGAGAGACCATTCACATTTGTGAGTAGAGAATCAGAGAACACAGCTTTTAAGTGGCGGGCCAAAGAATCAATGGCTGCAAGAGAAAACATCTTGGGCAGGATTCTCCGAATCCGCGCCGGGTGGAGAATTGCCGGCAGGCTGCATGAATCGCGCCACGCCGCCCTGACGCAAGAGCGGAGAATCGGTGCCATTGGGGACGGCGTGGTCGGTTGTATCGAGGCTAGACTCTCAGGGATGTTGGCCTTGCTCAGCTTAAACAACAATTGTGATCTGCAAATGATTGCAGTCACAATAAGTAAATGAGTGCCAGCATTCATGATAGGGAATACAATTGGTGAAGAGAAGCTTAGTGCTGATAAAGCATGATCACAATGAAAAATAGATACTTGGCTACCTTGTATAATTCTTCTCACTTGTTAATGATGCTACTGATGTCAGGAAAATAAGCAGCTTTGAGTGTATGAAATATCACATAATTTCAAGTTACATACCAATAATTGAAGTGGACTAGCCGATCAACCCCAACCACTCATCTGTTCAAAGTATTTGAGATTTCTTAAGCACCTGGGTGGGAGATCTTGTGGCGCAGTGGATAGCATCCCTGTCTCTGAGCCAAAGTCACTGAGCTCAAGTCCCACTCCAAGACTTGATGGTCAAGGAAGGTGCGTTCATTACATGGCCGAACAGTTGAGTATCAACTTGTAAATCTTACCAACACACACCAATGATGGATGATAAAGAGTGGGGGAGATTCCTGGTTAGCCATGTGATGGAAAGAAATTGGGGCCTCTACCATGACAACCAGTTGCTCCAAGCTACAACACATGTAAAAGTGTGTGGTTCAATAGTAACTTGGACTCTGAAAATGGGCACGATATTTGCAAAAGGGAACAAAATCCCGAGCAAGTGCGCTTAGTCGCATGTTTCCTGGAACTCGCAGTGCCGAGAAACACATGGCAATTCACCGCGACTCGCTTTGAATAAGGAGCCTAAACAGGGAATGCGTGTCAGAGGCTGCATATAGCCCCGTTTTTAGTAAGGAGGGGCTCTGCTCGCCGGAACTCTCCGTTGTAGCAAGAGATTGGGGCACCTTTTTATTAAATGCCGTCCCAATTTCCCAGGCCCACAAAAAATAATCCCTGAACCCCCCCCCCCCCCCCCAACGCAACATGGGAGGGCCCCCTGTCTCTTCCCAACACCCACGGCAGATAACCCTGGCCCGATTGCACCTGTGTGCAACAAATGCTGGCTTGGCACCTTGGCAGTGTCACCTGGGCAGTGCTGGACTGGCACCCATGTGGCACTGCCAGGGTGGCACTTCCAGGCTACTCAAGTGGCAACAGCAATGCCAGGGCACCACCCTGCCCACAGGGCATGCAGCAGGGGGCCTCCGATCCCCTTGAAGACCCCCATGAGTGCCTTTCCATTTGGTCCTCATTTGTGGGACCAAAACCAAACGGTGCTTGCCCTGCTTGCCTGAGGTCCCCGAGGTGAAGGGATTGAATCCCACAGCCTTGGGTACCTTAGGAATCTGCCCCCTCCTGCCACCAAAACCCATGACTCCCTTGTCTATCAAAAATTTAAATCCACCTTGAATAAATTCAATGACCCTGCAAAATGCAGCAGACTAATGACCCTCTGAGAAAAGAAAATTCTCATATCAGGTCAGAGACCCGAATTTTTAAACTAGTCCCCTAGTTCGAGAGATCCACAAGGGGAAATATTATCTCAGAAATCACCCTGTCAAGTCCCTTCAGGATCTTGGGTGTCAATAAGATCACCTCTGATTCTTTTAAACTCCAATGGGTGTGGGCCCCACCTGCCAAACATTTGCTCATAAGGTAACCCCTTCATTCCAGGACTCAGTTAATGAACCATCTCTCAATTGCCTCTTAATGCAAGTATATTCTTTAGGAGATCAAAATTGCACAGTATTCCAGTCGTGGCCTCACCTAAGGCCTATACTCTATTTCCCTTTGCAATAAATGACATTCCATTTGACCTACTGAGGGTGAAGGAAAAGTGTGTGACTTGCCTGATTGGCCACTAGCAGATTTGAAATGGGTCAAAATTTGTGCCATTTTAAGTCAACCCAGCAGTGAGCTCTGAAATGGGTCCATTGGCGAATGAGATGTAATACCGACAGTTTCACATTCCAAAGAAAAAAGGTAAGCCCGACCATTCTCATACCAACAACAAAAAACTCGACGCCCAATTCCCTGGGGGACAGTGGCTGCCGTTGCTAAGGAAGGGGGGGGGGGGGGGGTACTTCCGATGTTCTGCTATTGGCCGGTGGCCGGTGAGGGGGCGGGGGAGCGGGTGATTGACAGGACCCCCCCCCCTCTCTCTTTGGCTGCTTCCTCAGAGCCAGCAGCAGCTGCACGGTCTGTTGGAGAATGATGCCGGGTAAGGAAGCAGCAAAGAGCTGCTGCAGATTGTGGACAAAGTGTCTTCCAGGCAATGAGAATGGTGGCGCGTCGCTTATTTCTTTTCATATCTTGATATGTCTGTCTTTCCCTATTACAGGGTTTGGAGGCAATGCAAACGAAATGCAGTGGTGTTTCTCTCAGGTTAAAGGAACTATTGACGAGGATGTGTCAGAAGGTAAACCTTTATTCTCTCTCTCTCTTCCGTCCTCTCCGACCCAGAATAAATCTAAAATGTAATGTAATTACAGTCACAACTTCCCTGACAGTGCTGGTTGAAACAGGGGAGCGTTTGTGTGAGCTGATTTCCTCAGTGCCATGTAGAGCTCCAACCTTTTTGAATGGCAGCTTTGCATCCAAATTAGAAATTCCGCTATCCTTCACCGCACCCCATAAAATAATGACTTTCTTTTATTTGTATTCCGATTTTACAGTTGTAGCACAGATGAGTAGGTGGTGCTGTGAGTAATTGCTTGTTTACAAATGTCATTGGTTGCAGAAAGCAAAAGGGTTTAGTGCTGTAAAAAAAAATAGGAAGTGAACATGTGTCTAACTGTCAACACCAGACTCCCTTGACAGGATCCCTTGAACCTGCTCAGTGATAGGTTGTAAGAGCAAATACGGTACTTAGTTTAGACAGCTACTGCTTATGTATGTTCATATACTGATGTGTGTATTGTATGCTGACTGAACTCTCTGCTGTGTGATAATAAACTGTTGACCTGAACCGTTAACCTGAGGGATAATGTATGGTTTTGGCTTGTAGGCATTTATGTACACTTTGTAAATTCTTGCTGTAAATTCGGGGGCAGGAATAGAGGAATTTTGATTGCAGACTACAAAACCTGAGGGTTTTGGTGGTAACTGTGGCTTGATTTTAATGCCTCAGACCATTACTGCACCTGCTACAAAATCAGAGGTGGTAGCTTTTCTGTACTGTGGTGGTTTAATGTGTGATGGTGACTGTGCATATTGGGGTAAGAATAAATTATTTCCCAAGTTATTTGTAGGCTCCACTCCAGCCTATAGTTTGTGGTGCTAGCCTTGTCTGCTCTATTCTACAACTATAATGTTAGTTATAATTGTGCACTTATTCCAAGAACGCTCGATGGGCTGTATGGGCAACACCTACTTGTATTTCATAAATTCTTATATCCTTAATCTTACTGCCTTTGAAGATTTTCTTAGACTGGCACCATGCTGGTGATGCCTGTGTGCTTGCCTGCATAATCTTACCCGAGACAGTCAATTAAGTGGTCACTTCCTGGAGTAATTAAGGGTGGCAGGTGGAACAGGCACCTACCTGACCCAGTGGGAGGACCCCCAGTGATGTCCTGTGACAGCCCCACCAGGAGAGTTGGATTGCTGCTGCAGTAGGCAGGAGTACTTTGGGTGCTTCAAGATGGATGTTCATTGGGAAGATACAAAATTATTAAAATTGTGACCACAGCTGTCTGGACATCATTGTGAAGGGGTCCCGCTTTGAAGCCTTGTGGCAGAAGTGGTTCTGGAGTGGGAGGGTAAATAAAGGAGGGCTCATTGACCAACCCTGGCCTTCAGCTAGGAGATTGTCTTCAGGGATCCTGCCCTCCAGTCTTCATACAAGGCATGGAATGTATCTGCTACTGGGAAGATCCTGGTGACGCCCTCATTCTGGTCCCAAGTGATCAGTTAACTGCAGTGGGATGAAGTAGGTGTGTAGTCAGGCAATGTTGTTGAAGCCGGAAGTCGAAATGGTGACCAAGATAAGAACTTTGAAGCTGGGCTCACAGACCAAACATGTTGGAGTTGGCGAGCAGAAAGCAGTGGCCCCAATTAGAATGCACAATTGGTTACTCACTGCTGCCTGGGGGATAGCTGCTTCTGTTGACCTCTGGTCTATGGCAAGATGAGTTGATGACAGGGATGTGTTGGCCCATTAACCCATCGGCAATCTTTTGGATTTCCCTTCATGGGTCTCATAGAGTCAATACTGGAACAAAACACCCTGTAGAAACTCAGCACAGAGCAGCAATGAAAGAAGGTGGTGACCAAGAGGTGAGTTTTAAAGAGGCATCTGAAAAGAGGAGTGAGAAGGCACAGGCAAGAGAATGCTTCAGAGTGGAGGCCAAGATGGTTAATGGCTTTATGTCTAATTCTGGAATGGGGAGGCATGTGACAAGGAGGAATGGGATCGAAAGTGGAAGGTGCAAGTTGACAAAGGGTTGGAAGAAGGGGTGGGATTTGGTGAGGCTATGGATAGGTTTGTAGAGAACAATAAGGATTTTGAATTTGGTTGGTTGGGTGATGGGGAAGCAGGGGAGGTTAGTCTGGCCCAGAGTTCATGGTACTTTGTGGGGTCTGGTCTGTTGGATGAGTTACACTTATCCAGGATACAGTTCAGGAGGCTGCAAGATGAATGTTATGACATGTCAAAAGCCACGTATAGTCTTTTCCCCACCAGTGGGATGAAGTAGGTGTGTAGGCAGACAGTTTAGATGGTGATTGAAATGTGTTTTGAAACTGGGCTTGGAGACCAAACATGACTGAGGCGATGAGCAGTAAGCAATGACACCAACTGGAATAGCCCAGAATAAAGCATTTAGTTCCCCACCTCCTGCTGTTACCAGACTTCTAAACGACCCTCTTATGGACTGGTCTGACTTCTTCATGCATCTTCTCTACTGAGTGGAGCTCTCTCCTGTATGCTTCACCCAATGCCTGTGTCTATGTATTTACATTGTGTATTTTAGGTTTACCCTATGTTTTTTTTCTTTTCGTGTACAGAATGATCTGTCTGAACTGTATGCAGAACAATACTTTTCACAGTACCTCGGTACATGTAACAATAAACAAATGCAATCCAATGTTGGTGCTGAACATAGTTCAGCACACTTGGATTTTATTCACTTATTAAAAAAATATACTTAGTCTTCTGTCTGGTGAGGAAAGAAGACTGCAAGTTCAAAGATACTGCCAAATTTTGATAGCTTCAGAGAGGGTAGTTGTTTAATTTGTGAAACAAGAGATTTAATCAAATTCGTTGAGTTCTAGCATTTTCTTGACTTAGTTGTATGAAACAAAGAAATGACTTTGGTTTATATAGCAGCTTTCACAACTTCAGGATGTTTCAAAGCGCAGGAAAAGTGACACTCAATTGAGCATAGCAAGATCCCATGAACAGCAAGGTGACAATGACCACTTAATCTGGTCGAGTGAACTTGGCTGAGGGATAAATATTGGCTAGAAGATCCTGGATAGATTGGCTGTTGTTCTCTGAAATAGGGTATTTTATTTCTTATCTGAGAGGACAGATGGACCTTAGTTTCATCCAAAAAACAGCACCTCCAACAGTGCAGCACTCCCTTGGTATCTCACCAGAGTGTCAGTTCACATTTGTGCTGTAGCCTTGGGATTTGAACCATAATTTATGGAAATAATATTATGCTTTAAACCAAATGAGACTTTACTGCACTAACCCTACTTATTGCTGTTGTTTCATAGCCTTTTGTGCTGGTTTATTTGTAGCTGCTTCATTGTCAGAACCGATTACATGCTGACGTTTTAGTAACCTTTTGGGCTCACAGAAGATCATATTTTTCTTAATTTATTCAAAGAATGATCTGACATTGAAGTGCGTGTTGGCTAGAAAGGTGGCCTGCTAGGAGGGATGACTACGTTTTGCTATACCAGCCACTGGCTCTGTACAATGCTTGTCTCAGCAGTCGGCAAAGCCATCAATTCCTGGAGAATCATCAGGAATGAAATCAAAGAGAGTGCCAAGGATTGCAAATTTGAAGCTTCTTTTACTTTTTAAGAGAGAGTTAGCTCAGAGTAGATGTTGTTTGTAAACTAAAATGAACAAATTTTGACTGGTCTGGCACCAACCTTTTATAATAGTATACTCAGTTGTGTGTCCAGAAAGGCACACCTGCATTTTAAAAATAAAATACATGATGGACCATTTTATGTACCTTCCTGCTCAATGGCATCAAAGTTGAACGTTCACCAGGTTGTATCTGGTGGGTTCTCAGAGAAATTTAAGGGAAGGTTGTTGAAATGATGGCCTGATTTCATGGTTGTTAACTCAGTTGTCTCCTGTCATTGTTAGGAGGCAGCATGGCAGATGGGCTACAGTCTGGTTTCTGAGTGGGCTGGCTGGAAACTTCGAATTTCTTTGGAGGATAAAAAAAAAACATTTTCTTTGGTAGCACAGTGGTTAGCACCATTGCTTCACAGTGCCAGTATCCCAGGTTCGTTTCCCAGCTTGGGTCACTGTCTGTGCGGAGTCTGCACTTTCTCTCCGTGTCTGCGTGTGTTTCCTTCGGATGCTCCAGTTTCCTCCCACAAGTCCCGAAAGATGTGCTGTTAGGTGAATTGGACATTCTGAATTCTTCCTCCATGTACTCGAACAGACGCCGGAATGTGGCGACTAGGGGCATTTCACAGTAACTTCAATGCAGAGTTAATGTAAGCCTACTTGTGACAATAAAGGTAATAATTATTATTATAAAAACAAAAGTTCTTAAAAAAGAACTTCAGTTCTTTTTAAATTCATTCATGGAATGGGGGCTTCACTGGCTAGGCTAGCGTTTATTGATCATCCCTGATTGCCCTTGAGAAGGTGGTGAGCTGCCTTCTTGGACTGCTGCAGTCCATGTGGCATACGTACACTCATGGCGGTGTTAAGGAGGGAGTTCCAGGTTTTTTACACACCAATTGTGAAGGAACAGTGGTTTATTTCCAAGCCAGGACAGTGAGTGGCTTGGAGGGAAACCTCCCGGAGGTGGTATTGCCATGTATCTGCAACCTTTACCCATCCAGTTGGTAGTGATTTGTGAGTTTAGAAGGCACTGTCGAAGGAGCCTTGATGAGTTCCTGCAGTGCATCTTGTTAATGGTGCTGACTGCTGCTACTGTGCGTCGGTGGTGGAGGGAGTGAATGTTTGTGGAAGGGATGCCAATCAAGTGGGCTTCTTTGTCCTGGGTGGTGTCAAGCTTGAATGTTGCCAGGCAGAAGGAGAGTATTCCATCAAACTCCTGATAGATAGTGGACAGAATTTGGGAAGTCAGGAGATGAGTTACTTGCCAGAGGATTCTTAACCTCTTACCTGCTCTGTAGCCACAGTATTTTGATGGCTCGTCCAATTGAGTGTCTGGTCAATTGTATCCTTCAAGATGTTGATAGTGGGGGATTCAGTGATGGTAATGCCATTGAATGTCAAGGGGTGGTGGTTAGATTGTCTTGTTGGAAATTATCATTGCCTGGCACTTGTGTGGCCTGAATGTTACTTGCTATGTGCCAGCCCAAGCCGAGATATTGTCCAGGTCTTGCTGCATTTGGAGATGGACTACTTCAGTATTTGACAAGTCACAAATGGTGCTGAACATCATGCGATCATCAGCAAATATCCCCACTTCTCTACTTTATGTTGGATGGAAGGTTATTGATGAAGCAGCTGAAAATGGTTGGGCCGATGACACTACCCAGGGCAGCTCCTGCAGCGATGTCCTCGAGTGGAGATTACTGACCTACCACAACCACCTTCCTTTGTGCTGGATATGGCTCAATCAACGGAGCGTTTTCTCCTTGATTCCCATTGACTCCAGTTTTGCTTGGGCTCCTTGATGCAACACTCGGTCAAAGGTGGCCTTGGATGTCAAAGGCAGTCACTCTTACCTCTCCTCTGGAGTTCAGCTCTTTTTTCCATGTTTAAACAAAAGCTGTAATGAGGCCAGGAGCTGAGTGACCCTGGCAGAATCCAAACTGAGCATCAATGAGCAGGTTATTGCTAAGCAAGTGTCACTTCAGTACACTGTTGATGATCCCTTCTATCACTTTATTGATGATTGAGAGTCGAATGATGGGGCAGTAACTGCTTGGGTTGGACTTTTCCTGATTTTTGTGTACAGGACATACCTGGCATGTTTGGCAGTTTCTGTGAAGAGAGATGCACAGTTAATGTTTCGAGTGCAAAATTACTCTTCTTCCAGATGTTTGAAATCATCTCTTTTTAAATAATCTTTCTTGCATTTACCATGCGTTATCATATATTATCTGGGAGTTTCCACCATCAGTGACGTGAACTCCCACAATAGCAGCCACATCCACACCCACTATTGTAATGTCCAAGATAGGACGTGCTTGAAATATTCACGTTTTACCAGAACGTAATGCCATTTTGAATGTTCTTTGATTACCAGTATTAACTTTAAATATATAGCCAAAGGGAATATGTGTAAGCCAGTTGCTAAAAGTGTGTTGAAAATGGTTAAAAAATGATCTAATTTACAAAACATGCAGGCTTTGTGTGATTTTTAATTTATGTACCTTGTCATCTCTGTCTTTCGAGCTAGTGTATGATATACATGTATGATGATCTGCCTCTCATCTAGATTTGGACTTGGCCAAAAAATAGCACTTCTAATGACACTTGTGAACTTACAGTATCCTTGGTGGAGGGGAAGGTCAGAGTTATGGGAATGAATCAATGCAGTACAAGAGTGGGAGAGGGAGTTGGCACTGTGGTTAAGAGAGGTGAAATGTGTATGCCTATGCGTGTGGTGCATTTTACACCTAAAATAAAACGCATGATACACTTTCCAAGTAAGATTGCTGTCAATACCATGGAAATGTATTTGCTTTTAAAACTGAGTTTTTTTTTTTTCTTACTCACTTGGAGTAATGGTGTGTACTGAATTTTCAATAAAACAAACTGGAAAAAATGAACAAAGAGTACTGAAAATTGAGTCTCGGGTTGTCACCCACTGTGTTATAACTGGGAGTACTTAATATAAAGCTCTGTGCGTGTGTCCTAGGATGACTCATACATAGGCTATTAAAACATTTGAGTTGAGTAGGCTAGATTGCTCGAATATGTTATGGAGCAGTTTTACTCCTGCACATATAGTATAATTTTCTCTTCAACACTTGTTTAACTGATGTGTTAAAGCTCACATGAGAAATATAACTTCTTTAAGGAAGATTTGAATGAAATTTCCATGTATTAAACCTCATTAAATTGTATTTCTTGCTTTGAATAAACCTCTTGTTGCCTTGTTGTATTCCCAGTTTCCGTCGCCCACTATCGTGATCATGCCATTGGCTGTGTAGGTCCTAAGCTCTGGAATGATTGTTAACCCTCTCTGCCCCCCCCCCCCCCCCCCCCCTTCCCCATAACAACACTCCACAAAATGTATATTTTTGACCAAGTCTTTGGTCATCTGACCTAATGTCATCTTTTTAAACTTTTTAATCAATATTTTATTTTTTCTGTTTATGTGAAGTCCTTTGGGATGTTTCACTGTATTAAAATGGTGAAATGCAAGTTGTTCTTGTTTGGCAGCATTTAAAGAAGGCGAAAGAGGTCCCTGCCAGCTGGTGAGCTTGTGAGAGCTCTACGATACTTCCTTTCGGGGAGCCTCCTGCCAAATTGAGTGTCAAGGCACTTAACTGGGCAGTGCAAGTCCTGCAATCACCCTCCCCCACCAAGAGCTGCTGGCCAACCAGAGATAGGCAATTGTGCATTGCTCTGCAGTGGGAGCTACCTGCAAACCACCCACCTGAGGCCCATGGTCAGTGAGGGACCCAGGTCACAGGCGAGTGATGGCAGAATGGGTTTTACAGGGTGCGAATAGGCAAGAAGGACAGGTGCTGAGCCTACCTGCTATGGATGTGATCAGGGTAGAGGTGGGAAGGCAATGGGCTGCCTAGCTGCCACCCTACTGTCCAACCTAAATGCCCTCCCACCACCAAGCTCACCTTGGGGCAGGGCTTTCAATTCTGCCTCTTGCTGTGATTTGTTTTAGAGGTTTACTGTTTGTGGGGGAGATGGTGTAGTAGCGGTAATGTCACTGGGCTAGTAATCTGGTGGCCCAGGGTAATACTCTGGGAAGTATGGCTTCAAATCTTACCATGGCAGCTGGCGGAATTCAAATCTGGTTAGTAAATCAGGAAGTGAAAGCTGATCTCCGTAATGGTGACCATATACCCATCTGGTTCACTAATGCCCCTAAGGGAAGGAAATTTGCAATCCTTACCTGTTGTGGCCTACCTGCTGTGACTCCAGATCCACAACAATGTGGTTGATTCTAACTGCCAAATGAAATGGTCTCACAAGCCACTCAGTTCAAAGGCAATTAGAGATAGGCAAGAAACGTCTTGACAATGATCCCATATCCTATGAAAAGAATGAAGAAAAATTACTAAACCTTTTGACTGTGCACAACCTGATAACTTTAAAGCTAAACATTACTTTGTAAAGTAATCTTTTATATGCTATATTTTTTGCCATCCTTTATAAAGAAGGTACATGGATCTGTACTTGAAAAGGAAACATGCAGGGCAAGAGGAAGCGGGAAGGACTAGTTGGATAGCAGTTTGAAAGAATAGCACAGGCATGATGGGCTGAATGGCCTTAATTCAATTCTGCACATTTTTATGTAGGGAAGTAACAGAAGGTGTTGTCATTAAGTAACAGGAGCGGCATGTCTTACATTAGTTCACAGTTATTTTGCTGAGACTTTTGCTGAAGTAGGATTTAATTGACTCACTTCATTGCTTTAAAATAAACTTTTAAAGTTGTGTGGTGAAATACTGCCACTGATGCAATGGAAAAATACAGTTGGAAACACAAGTGCACAAGTGTGGTCATCGAGCATACCATTGGTTGTGACTTTGATGCCTTGATGGAGCTGGGGATGTCCTTCAACCAATGTACTGTCAATTTTTAAATTTTGTAGTGTGCGACATATCTGCTTAGGTGTGCGAGCCCTTTAAATTTTCTTTGGGTGGTAGCGCACATATGGTAACGTAAGCTTCTTGTGCGCAATCTGTGTGGGAACTTGAGCCTTGTGAAGCTGAGAGTAGCATTGGCCTTAACTATTCACCATATTTAGCAATGACTTAAGATGATGGGATATAAAGTCATGTATGTTCTATGTATCTAAATATGCCAATGGCACAAAGATAGGCGGTATTGTAAGTAGTATAGATGAAATACAAAAGATAAAGAGATATTGATGCATTCGGTGAAGGGTGTCGAGGTCTTTGAGGAAAATGAAGATTTAAGAATTCAAGAAAATGAAGGTTAAAGAAGTTTTGGATAAAATAAAGTAAAGAATTGAATAAAAGGGGGACTGTTAAGAGTACAGCTGTCTGGAGGTTTTTTGATTTGCGAATTTGCTTAGCAGCAGGGGAACAATTGCTTACTTAGTGTCTGGAGGGGATGGATTTTAGAATTTTAGATGTTAAAACGGTAGAAGATGGAAGGATATAAGAATACAATTCACACTTGGATAGATGTACACCTTTTACCCTCAAATACCACAACATTTGGGTGGGGATGGACTGAAAAATCCACCTTGAGGGGAGCCACCAAATGTGCGATCACTCACTCCATGGCTGTCACCGGATGTCCCGTTCGTATTTCTTTTATTTTGTCTTTGATCCATGGATTGTCAATGAAGATACACCTTTTTAAGTTTAGCAGAGCAAGGAACTCAGTGTCAAAATAGCACGCTGTGTTATAAAGTTTTTGTATTTTGGGCAGCAGACTTTATGATATCCAAGAGATTGGAGGGGTCAGTTTCGATTGCTTGGCTGGTGGCCTATGGATTGCCCAGGACAATATTCTGCCGGGAACGGATGGCAATTGGTTCCTGTCAGATGGGGTTTTTCAGAGAGAACCCAGGATAAGCCACTGGACTCTCATGGCAGAAGCAGCTCTACCTCTCTGCTGTGCTGTCTGTAGGCAGAAATTACCAGGCCCAGAAAGAAGAATCTCTCTCTCTCTCTCTCTCTCTCTCTCTACCTCTGCTAATGCTGGCTGGCTTCTATTTCTGTGAGTCGACAGTGAAAACCATTTCAAGCTGAAAGAAAAGATAACATCCATCTGAAAGCCTAGACTGAAGAAGAAACTAACTGGAAGACGTCCAACTGAGACAAATGGTGCGATTCAGTGGCTTTGTTGCCCTCGAGCGAGAGGGCGATGAGGCCAAAAATGAGAATCCCGTAAGGCGCCAAACTGTTTGTGATGCAACTGACTCGCTCCCGTAGGCGAAATCAGGATCCCGCTGTAGTGTGGTGAGAAACCGATATTCACCACTGAAGCACTATTTCCATACAATTATTGAGAGCCACCACATACCCAATGGCCTCCTGTGATCCAGCAGCCTCCCCAACAAGTGATCAAGTGGGCGCCGATTAGTACCCCTTTTAACAACATGAACCTGGCGGAAGGACTGCTGCGGGGACCTGAGAAGGTGAGTAGCCATCTTCGCCCACGGGCAAATAGCCCGGGGACACTGGGCTTGCCTCTGGCTGTGCGGCTGACGACTATTGCGAATAGGGAATTGGCAATCGCATTTCACACACCCCAAGTGTATTCCCGTGGGTAGGTGTGTGGGAGTTGGGATGAGGGCGTTATTGCCTAGCATCCCAATCAGACCGCGCTGCCTGGGCACTGTGCCTGCACATTGCTGGAGCAACACCACACACGCAGCAGCCAAGATCCAAACATCCTGGGGCTCGGGCCGTGTCCGCAGCTGAAAGATGGATGAGTGCAACAGCGAGGGGACCAGCGCCCGTTCGGTAACGTTATGTTCGGGTGTCATGGGGCACAGGGTCTGGGTCCGGTGAACAGGGACCCCACTGTGGCTGAGTGTGCGTGGGCAAGGCGTGCCGGGTATTTGGGGAGAGGGGGCAGCAATGGGGGAATGGAAGGTCCCGGGGTGGAAGACACCGCTGAGTGTGACCGCTCAGTCTCACGCTTTCATCCAAATCCTTACAGATATTGAACGGTCTGGATGATATTTTTGACCTTGCGGAACATGCCCAAGTGGTGCTGCTGGCAGGCTGGGCGGCCAGGCGCTGGAGATGGCGGCAGCAGCAGCGTCGACAGAGGCTTGAGATTGGGCCCATGTGCAGGGCCCTGCTCCACACCCAGTGGACCCAGCCGCCCATCAGACCAGAGTGAGACCCAGAGAGGCGGAGGCCCGCGACAGCCCAGGGCGTGCATGCATCGCCAGTCTTTCGAGCAAATGGTGGACAGTGCTTGCCACAGGACTACCTCAACAAGCAGACGGTGTGCCACCTGTGCCATGTCCTTGCGGATTTGTACCACGTTTGGGGGGGGGGGGGGGGGGGCACTTAGGACCCGGCTAATGACACAGACTGATGCGGAGACGCAATACGACGAGGCCCATGTGGCCGCTGGGGTTGTCATTGAGCGATGCATCGGACAGTTCAAGATGCGGTTCCGATGCCTCAGCTGCTCCCATGGTACCCTGCAGAGGATCACCCGCTTTGTGGTGGTCTGCTGTGTCTTCCACAATCTGGCACAGCAGCGAAGCAATGTGGTGGAGGATGAGGAACATGTGGCCATCTTTGAAGAGGAGCGCCAGATCAGCAGAGGCCGGAGAGCGAACCAGGGGAGGGACTGGAGGACCAGCCTGAGATTTTAGGACAATGGCAGCAGTGAGGTTCCGGCGTGCCGGTCAAACAGGCCCTCATCCTTGCCCGCTTCACAAAGGACGTGGCCTAGTCTGTCATCGCTTCCCCCATCCCCCATTTCCCACTCTCCCAGGGTCCGTGTTACCTGATGTGCATCTGCAAATGCGTGTTGCTCAGCAGAACCTGCCACAGAAACCTGACCACTACCATTGCCCACTGAGGTGTGTGTCTCTGCGCTGTTGGAGGGTGAGAATGACAGCTATGCTGTGAATATGGGGGCATCCTTGGAGCTCTCCTCTGAGGTGTTCCCATGGGAGGCAGTGGGAGGTACCACCGCGGATGGGCCTGCGGGAGAATGGACATGTGGTCAGTGGGAGGGATCGGAACAACCCACATGTGACAGTCCATCTGGGTGGGGCCCAGTGAATCCTCACCTGTGCCATGCGCCGATCTCCATGTTGTTGTCTGCTCTGTCCTCAGCACGGTATTACGCGGTGGGGGGGGGGGGATACCATGCCAACTCAACCATGTGGTCTAGTGTTGGTCGTTGACATTCTTGCGGCACTGGGTGCCAGTCCTACTCATGATGTTGTCCGAGCTGACGGCGGCTGCTGCCACTTCCTCACGGGTGCCACTGGCTTACCCTCCGAGACCCGCAGGGGAGCAGGACATCCTCCTGGCCTCTCCCGCCTCTTGGAGTCTCCCCAGATCTGCATCCCCAAATCGTGGGGCTGGTCGTCTCAGTGCCAGAGCAGCTGAGTGGGTTTGGCTGTGAGCAGTTTATGTGCTGCTCTACCATGTTAGTGGGGCGAATCAGCTGGCGCGCATTGATTTGTGACGTGAAGGTTATGGGCATCTTTAACTGGACCAATTGACGTTGGATTGCGGTGAAGGTCTTGCTGGGCTGAGCGCCGCGTAGCTTGCGGCAGTTCCTGCTCGTGACTGCACTTAACAACTCGTGTGTGTGCGCGCGTGTTTTTTTTACACATCCTGTGTTGTGAGTCTGAGGGTTTGAGACAGTCATATAGCATGACCCATTCAAATCAGATTTTGGTCTCCGGGAAAGATATTGACATGCATCAATCTGGAATGTTCTTTTTAATTCCTCTTGAGACATGGAAGTGGTTCTAATCCACAAATGAAGTCAGGTGACCACCTTTTTGTGTCCAGTTCTAAAATATATAGTTAGTTTGAAGTTCAGAATGTGACATTCAAGGACTGAATCACCATTTGTGATTCCCCAGGTACTGAAGCAGACTATGCCCATTTGGAGCAAGACCTGGACAATATTCAGGCTGGCCAGTGGCAAGTAACATTTGCGGCAAATGACCATCTCCAACAAGAGAGAATCTAAAATTGAGTGGCATTAGCATCGCCGAATCCCCGACATCCTGGGCGCTACCATTGACCAGTAACTGCATTTCACCATGCACCCATTCACAGGCATTCACTACTAGTGCAAAGAGGCAGCAGTGTGTACCATCTACAAGATGCACTACAGCAACTCACCAAGATGCCTTCGACAGCACATTCCAAACCTGTGATCTCTACCATCCAGACGATAAAGGGCAACAGACATATTGGAACACCATTGCCTGTAAAGTTCCCCTCCAAGTCGCAAACCCTTCTGACTTCCCTTGGCGCTGATTTTAAAAACCTGGAACTCCCTTCTACAACACTGGACTGCAGTGATTCAAGAAGAGAGAACACCACTACCTTCCTTAACATGGTAATTCGGGATGGACAATAAATGCTGGCCTAGCCAGGGACATCCAAACTCGGGACCATTTCCAGAGTATTTAATTGTGGCACATGTCACTGTCTTACTAATTACATTACCAACGTGATTGCCATTGGACCTTAACAATAACATTAAGGCAATTGCATTGTTAAGCAGATAATGGGTATTGGTACACCATTTGATCATTTGTTTTATTTTATTTGTCCCCTTTCTTAATTTGGTATACTCAAAATAAATGAGGTGGAGATGCCGGCGTTGGACTGGGGTGAGCACAGTAAGAAGTCTTACAACACCAGGTTAAAGTCCAACAGGTTTGTTTCACCTGAAGAAGGAGCCGTGCTCCGAAAGCTCGTGTTTGAAACAAACCTGTTGGACTTTAACCTGGTGTTGTAAGACTTCTTAAAATAAATGAGGACACTGAGGAACTGGGAGAATCTTGTAACTTTGTTATCTTGGAAACAAACCTGTTTTAAGGTGCAAGCTAACTTCAGACTCCTTCCTGAACACAATTATTGGAATTATCATGATAGCAGAGGATGGACATCAAGCTTGGTGGTTGGTTGCTGATTGTTTTGTCTCTATCCTCTAAAAGAAGCAAATTCCGTTACAGAATGGAGACAGTGACAGAGACGGAGACATTGTGTTCGGGAAAACTGTGGATCTACGATTTATTTTGTCAGGTCATTACTGCCTACCATTAAGGAAGCCAGAGATTCTTATCAAAGATTTCAAGCAGGCTTGTCAACTTCTGGCGATTAAAGGTTTGGTGAACAGAAAGATTATTTTGCAGTTGCATTGACAATATGCACATCCAGCACAACAAAAACTGAAAGCTCTACTGCAGGATGCTGGAGTGATTGAGAAAGAATACAACAGCCTTATTGAGCAAATCACGGCTCAATGTTATTTGTGGTAAATATCTAAAGACCGTATTATGTCCTATTGCGGATAAGGCACTGGCTAGGGAATTTAATGATGTGGCAATGGACGTATGTGACCAGGTTCTCCTACGAACCTGAAAATTTGCTCTTTTCCCAGAATAGCCGGATGTATGGGGCAATGTAGTGCCGGCCACACCAGAGCAAGAAGTACTGGCAAATCGCACACTAGGCCCCCCCCCCCCCCCCCCCCCTCCCTCCCCAAAGCTCATCAGAGGGCGGATGGAGGATATTCCTCTCCACAGAACTAAAAGAACATAGGGAGGAAAGAAATGAAAATCGCTTATTGTCACGAGTAGGCTTCAATGAAGTTACTGTGAAAAGTCCCTAGTCGCCACATTCCGGCGCCTGTCCGGGGAGGCTGGTACGGGAATCGAACCGTGCTGCTGGCCTATTTGGTCTGCTTTAAAAGCCAGCGATTTAGCCTGGTGAGCTAAACCAGCCCCTTGGAGACTAAGACTGATATCCAGGTGGCGGTCGTGGAGGCCCTTGCCACCATGCAGGTGGCCCTGGACAAGGCAGAGAGTCAACTGGAGGCCCGGGGGAACACCGTAAAAAGAATTAGAACAAGTTTCAACAGACTAGATTGACACCCTGGAGATGGAAATAGTGACGTTGGTCGTGATGACGAGAGTCTGAAGGGGAAGATAGAGGACCAGAAGAATCGGTCACGGTGCCAAAACACAAGAATAGTGGGCTGCTGGAAGGAATGAAAGGCAAGGACCCCACGGACTATGTGGCCCAGATGCTGAGAAATCTGGTGGGAAGGGACAACTTCCCCCAACCCAGAAATAGACCGATCTCCCACCGGTCACTTCACCCAAGGCTGAAGGGCAGCTGAGGGCAATAATTGGCAAAATGCACCGTTACCAAGATTGGGAAAGAATCCTGTTCTGGGCAAGGCAGCCAAGAATCTGCAATTGGGAAGGTCATCGGATCAAGATCTACCTGGACATTGAGGTTGACCTGGCCAAGCACTGGGCAGAGTTCAACAGGGTAAAGGCAGCCCTTTACAAAAACAAGGTTGTACCCATTCAAACTTAACCTTCCAAGGCAGGGAGCACTTTTTCAAAGCTCCTGTGGACATGGACAAATTTGTCCTCCTGAATGGGCTGGAAAAACAGCAACCGGGACAACGGTGGAAAGATCACCCTAAAGACACTTCTTGTGATGGACTACATTGCCTCGCTTTGAGGACAGGAACTAAAGCATAGGAAAGAAGGGGCGAGGGCAGGAGAGCGCAGGAGAAGGTGAGGGGACCGTCAGGAAGGGAAAACAGATAGAGGGTGAAGGGTAGTCATATAGCTGACCCTGGAAGGGAGGCCACAACACTAGCGGGAAAGCTAGCCCCAGGAGGCATGAGCGAGAGGGGGACTGCAGTGCATCTCCCAAGCCTGGCAATGGGGGGGGGGAAATATACAGACCCCAACGTGCGGTGGGGGGGGGAAATATGCAGACCCCAACGTGCGGTGGGTGGGAGGGAACAGCTAGGGGAGGAAACGGGGGGGAAAGGAAAACGGTGGTGGGGGGGAGAATAGTAACGGGAAGGGGAAGATGTAAGAGGGGGGAAGTATCAAAGGGGAAACATAGGAACTAGCGTAGTAAAGGCATTAGGCTGGCTATAACAGGCCACATGTGCCGATTTGGAAAACAAAGGCACCACAAGCAACCACTTTGTCTGGCCCCTACATGAAGGGAAACCTTCATGCAGTTGCCGGCCATGTTGGGTGGCTCCTGAACAAAGGTAAACCCTGGAGCACAGGGGTCCGGCCTCATGGTGAGAACGGTGACTGTGGCCACTTTGGATGGCCTCCTAACAAAGGGAAATGCAGGGGTGCAAACACAAAGTAAGTATAGTGCATCCTGCAGGAGAGGGGACAAAGCCTCCCATTCAGAATAGTCACCTGGAATGTCAGGGAATTCAGCGACCCAGTGAAAAGATCCAGAGTCGCATATTCATGGAGGACCAACTGGGCGCGGACATCCCAGGGAGGGGAAACTGTGGAGACCTGTACAGCTGACTACTGGGAAGGGCACGCACACCACTGGATGACACAAGCAAAATGTTGGAGGACTTATGGTTTGAAATTGGGAGGGGACTCTGGAACGAAGCACTGCACAGGGTCAACTCCATTTGTGCAAGGCTAAGCCTAACGTAGCTGAAAGTGGTACACCAAGCACATTTAACCAGAATCTAAATGATAAGCTGCAGAGATGGGCTGAGAGGTGGCAGATGGAGTTTAATGCGGAAAAGTGTGAGGTGGTTCACTTTGGAAGGAGTAACAGGAATGCAGAGTACTGGGCTAATGGCAAGATTCTTGGTAGTGTAGATGAACAGAGAGATCTCGGCATCCAGGTACATAAATCCCTGAAAGTTGCCACCCAGGTTAATAGGGCTGTTAAGAAGGCATATGGTGTGCTAGCCTTTATCAGTAGGGGGATTGGGTTTCGGAGCCACGAGGTCATGCTGCAGCTGTAGAAAACTCTGGTGCGGCCGCACCTGGAGTACTGCGTGCAGTTCTGGTCACCACATTATAGGAAGGATGTGGAAGCTTTGGAAAGGATTCAGAGGAGATTTACTAGGATGTTGCCTGGTATGGAGGGAAGGTCTTACGAGGAAAGGCTCAGGGACTTGAGGTTGTTTTCGTTAGAGAGGAGAAGGCTGAGAGGTGGCTTAATAGAGACATATAAGATAGTCAGAAGGTTAGATAGGGTGGACAGTGAGAGTCTTTTTCCTCGGATGGTGATGACCAACATGAGGGGACATAGCTTTAAATTGAGGGGTGGTAGATATAGGACAGATGTCAGAGGCAGTTTCTTTACTCGGAGAGTAGTAGGGGTGTGGAACGTCCTGCCTGCAACAGTAGTAGACTCGCCAAATTTAAGGGCATTTAAGTGGTCACTGGATAGACATATGGATGAAAATGGAATAGTGTAGGTCAGATAGGCTTCAGATGGTTTCACGGGTCGGCGCAACATCGAGGGCCGAAGGGCCCGTACTGCACTGTTATGTTCTATGTTAATAGTTTCTTCCCGGAGGTGGAGGACAAATGTGAGTGTTGCCAAGGAGGTCCAGCCAACCATGTCCACATGTTCTGGTCATGCCTCGGATTTGTTGGGTTTGGGACAGCAATGTCCAAGGTGGTGGAGATGAGGGTGGAACCATGCCAGAGAGTGGCGGTCTTTGGGTATCAGAGCAGCCAGAACTCTTATTGGGAGGAGGGCCGATGCCTTTGCCTCCCTAATTGCCTGTCTAGGAATCAGCAGCACCACCCAAAGCTGCAGACTGACTGTCTGACTTGTTGGAATGTCTCCAAATGGCAAAAATTTTATTCTCTATCCCAGTGTTCTTCAAACTTTTTTTCTGGGGACCCGTTTTTACCAACCAGCTATCCTTCGCGACCCTCGCCGGCCGACCTTCGCGACCCTCGCCGGCCGACCTTCGCGACCCTCGCCGGCCGACCTTCGCGACCCTCGCTGGCCGACCTTCACGACCCTCGCCGGCCGACCTTCGCAACCCACCATTTTCTTTTACTTTGTTTGTTGCTGACAAAAATGGAGGAAATGGTTTTGGGTCCCTTTGGTCCTCATACACGCTCCTCCAATGGAACCTGTTGGATGGAGGTGAAGCCTTCTGGTGTCGGAAAGTATGGAGTCTCCATCTGTCCAAAGTTCTGTATTTTTTTCCGGTAAAATTTTATCAAATAACCCCCCCCCCTCCCCCGAACCTGTTTTTTAAAAAAAGAATGAATAAAAAAAAATTAAGTGAATAAAACCTCCCCGAACTTGTAAAACAAAAAGCTGCGACCGTTTTTAAAAAGAAAAAGTGGCCGCCCTGCGCATGCGTGCCCGATCATCCGTGCGCATGCGCATAGCCTTGCTCTTGCGCGCCGATGATCTGGCACATATGCACAGTGCGGCCACATTTTCTTTTAAGGTGCTTGCGGCAATTCTGAAGGCCGCTTGCAGTCGGCATTATTAACAGCCTTATTGTGTGATCGGGAGCACCGCGATGGACGGCTCCGCCACCCTCGCGACACCCGCCCGTGACCCGCGTTTGACAATGCCTGCTCTGTCCGGGGGATGAAACGTGGGAGCCATTCACCAATTTGTTCCAAGACCTGTTTGTAGCCAATAAGGCAGAAGGAGGGAGGGGTTGCCACAGAAGAACTAAACACACAAATGAGAAGGGGGTGGGAAGCAGGATAAGGAGGGGAGAGGGGAAAAACAAAGACGCATAGAACCCGACCACGCCCAACGCATAACAATATATGTAGCACCATGCCATCCCAACAGGAATAGGTTGGATGACCCGAAAAATGAAGAAGGCATGCCTGACGTCAAGAAGGGGAGGGGGATTAGAGGAAAGGAGGGAGAGGAGAGCAGAAGATCGGCTGCATCTAAGCACCTAAGTGGGTAGAGTTTGAGTGGGGGGGGGGGGGGGGGGGGGATAGGGGGAGAGATGTGATTGGCAAGTGATTAGAAAGTTGGAGGGAATGCCGGTGGTTCTGGTAAATGTCTGTGCCCGAATTGGGATGATGTGGATTTTACGAGGTGAGTGTTCGAGATGATTGATGACTTGGACTCGCTAATTATGGGTAGGGATTTTAATCTGGTTATGTACCGAGCTTGGACCAGCCGAGCCCATCTCGGAAATGGCTAAACCTCACCCAGTTCAAGGTGTTACATAGGGCACAAATAACGGTGGTGAGGATGAGTAGATTCTTTGAGGGGGTGGAGGATAGATGTGGGAAGTGTGCAGGGGGCCCACGAATCATGTCCACATGTTCTGGGCATGTCCAAAGTTGAGGGGGATCTGGCAGGGGGATCACAGCGTGATGTCCGAGGTGCTGGTTATGGAGGTGGCTCCGAGTCCAGAGGTAGCGATATTTGGAGTGTCGGAAGACCCGGGAGTGGTGAAAGAGGCTGATGTTTTGGCCGATGCCTCCCTGATAGCCCGGAGATGGATCTTGCTCAGGTGGGCGGACTCGGAGCTGCTGACAGCGGCGGTGTGGGTTAGCGACCTGGCAGAATTCCTGAAGTTGGAGAAGGTTAAGTCATTAAGTCCGTCTGGAGACAGTCGGCGGATGGGTTCACCCGGAGTGGAAATTGTTTATTGATTTCTTTTAAGGAGGTTTGAGAGTGGGTGCGGGGGGGGGGTTAAAAATGGATACGGTGGGATGTGAGAAGGGGGTGGAGTCAGGGGGGAGTGAGTGTTGATTGTTTATGGAGTTCTTTGATTGTTCTTCTGCTTTTGTTTGTTTATATGAAAATGCTTTGAATGAAGTATTTTAATAAAACTAAGCACCTGCTGATAAACAAATTATAACTACTTATAATGAACGATAACCGATGTATATATTTTATGCGTATGTTCACGCTCATCTTTGCTCTGTATAAAAACCTTTAATTAAACATTAGAAAGCAAAGAGGCACCATGCACTTTGCACATGTTGGATAGTTATGAGTAACAGAAACGGCTGACAGAAGGATGGCTGAATATGAACAAAGTAACACTGAAGCAGAGGATAACACTATTTATCGAAATAGACAGCTACCGAAGGAGGACTGAGAGTAATAAATATACCAGTAGAGGCATGTGTGCAGAGTGATGTAACCCCATTGGGAGAGCAGCAAAAGCCAACGGAAAATACAAACATTGGCTGAATGTGTGGGATGAAGGACAGGAGCTCAGACCCATGGATCGACAAAATAAGGTAAAGATGTGGAAGGCCAGAAAATGCAGTATGCATTCTGAAGTGGACCAGAAAGTGATCATGACCCTAGGAAAAGATCAGTGACTTGCAAAAAGGGCGCTAATCGTGTGCGGGAGACTTTATGTTGCAGTAGACTGGAGAGAGATGTTGTACTTTGATAATGATTTGGATTTATGTATTGTCACTTGTCACGTGTACCGAGATACAGTGAAAAGTATTTTTCAGATCATTAAGTACATGGGAAGAAAAGGGAAGAAAAGAAAATATTTAGTAGGGCAACACAAGGTATACAATGTAACTACAGAAGCACAGGCATCGGATGAAGCATACAGGGTGTAGTGTTAATGAGGTCCGTCCATAAGACGGTCATTTAGGAGTCTGGTAACAGCGGGGAAGAAACTGTTTTTGAGTCTGTTTGTGTGTGTTCTCAGACTTCTGTATCTCCTGCCCGATGGAAGAAGTTGGAAGAATGAGTAAGCCGGGTGGGAGGGGTCTTTGATTATGCTGCCCGCTTTCCCCAGGCAGCGGGATGTGTAGATGGAGTCAATGGATAGGAGGCAGGTTTGTGTGATGAACTGGGCTGTGTTCACGACTCTCTGAAGTTTCTTGCGGTCCTAGGTCGAGCAGTTGCCATACCAGGCTGTGATGCAGCCAGATAGGATGCTTTCTATGGTGCATCTGTAAAAGTTGGGAAGAGTTAATGTGGACATGCCGAATTTCCTTAGTTTCCTGAGGAAGTATAGGCGCTGTTGTGCTTTCTTGGTGGTAGCCAGGTGTTGTGGGTGGACCAGGACAGATTTTTGGAGACGTGCACACCGACAGATTTGAAACTGCTAACCATCTCCACCTCGGCTCCGTTGATGCTGACAGGGGTGTGTACAGTACTTTGCTTCCTGAAGTCAGTGACCAGCTCTTTAGTTTTGCTGGCATTAAGGGAGAGATTGTTGTCGTTACACCACTCCACTAGGTTCTCTATCTCCCTCCTGTATTCTGACTCATCGTTATTCGCGATCCAGTCCACTATGGTCGTATTGTCAGCAAACTTGTAGCTGGAGTTCGAACCAAATTTTGCCACACAGTCGTGTGTGTACAGAGAGTAGAGTAGGGGGCTAAGTACGCAGCTTTGCAGGGTCCCAGGATTGAGGACTCAGGACTATGTTGTTGTTCAGTCTTACTGATTGTGGTCTGTGGGTCAGAAAGTCGGGGATCCAGTTGCAGAGTGGGGAGCCAAGTCCTAGGTTTTGGAGCTTTGATATGAGCTTGGCTGGGATTATGGTGTTGAAGGCGGAGCTGTAGTCAATAAATAGGAGTCTGGGACTTCCGGTTGCGGCTATGACTAGCTAAGCCGCACATTTGGAAGCTCCTGCAACAAAGGTGTTTTTGGGCCAATTGGAGGGCCCCAACGGCGCTGAAAAAACGAATCCCGGTGGGGGAAGGTCCCCTGAGGAGAACTAGACCGATTTTATGGTCGGTACCCGGAGTGGAGCGGCAAGAAAAACGGCAGCAGCTCCCCAAAAAAAGCGGGGGAAGAAAATCAAAATGGCGGCCGGCGGTGCACCGGAGGAGTGGAAGAAATGGGCGGAGGAGCAGCAGGCCGCTCTCCTCCGTTTTTTCACGGAGATGAAAGTGGAACTCTTAGAGTCCATGAACGCGACGGCCACCAGGTTGGTGGGAGCCCAGGCGATCCAAGAGGCGTCGATTAAAGATCTGCAGCAGGAGATGGCCGCGAGGGAGGAGGAGGCCACAGTCATCGGGGCAAAGGTGGAGGTGCACGAGGCACTCCACACGAAGTGGCAGAGCCGCTTCGAGGAGCTGGACACTCGGATGAGGAGGAAAAATTTGAGGATCCTGGGCCTGGAAGAAGGCCTGGAGGGGTCGGATCTCCCGGGATATGTGGCGGGGATGTTGAGCTCCCTGATGGGGGAAGGGGCCGGTCCGGCGCCCCTGGAATTGGAAGAGGCATACCGGGTCATGGCCAGGAGGCCTAGGGCAAACGAGCCCCCGAGGGCGGTGCTGGTGCGGTTCCAGCGGCTAAGTGATCGAGAGAAAGTCCTGAGGTGGGCTAAGGGAGAAAAGCAGCAAGTGGCAGAACTCGACGGTAAGGGTGTACCAGGACTGGAGTGCGGAGGTGGCAAAGCGGTGGGCCCGGTACAACCGGACAAAGGCGGTGCTACACGCGAAAAAGATCAAATTTGGAATGTTGCAACCGGCGCGCTTGTGGGTCACCTACAAGGACCAACATCATTATTTCGAGTCCCCAGAGGAGGCCTGGACCTTTGTACAAGAGGAAAAGTTGGACACGAACTAAAACCTGGGAGCACCGGCGGTCGTAGCCGCCGGGGGACTCTTGATTGTGCAAGTGGCCCTTTTCTTTTTCAGGCCAGGTCGGAACTGGGTAACAGTTTCGTGGAGTGTTTGGGGTGTTTTTTCTCGAACGGTTGACTTTTCTGAATATTTTGAAGGTTTCGAGTTGTTGGGTGTTTCTGTATATTTGTACTGTTGAAATCTCTATTGTGGGTCGTTGGCTTCTTATGGGGTGTTTTTTCCCGTTTCCAATTTCCCTTAGTTATTTACCCCTCTTACCCTTTTTCTTTGGGTGCTTGGGGGGGTTTTTTGGTTCTTTTTTTTCTTTTCGGGTTATGGTTATCTGCGGTTATTTATACTGTTTGATGGAGGGTGATGGTTGGGCACGCGGTTAGTTGATAGTTAGTTAATTATTTTGTTATTTAAGTATGTAGTTAAGTATTTATGTATTTAGTTGCCATTGGGTATTTGTATTTATATCGTTAAGTTGGGGAGACGGGACGGGGGGGGAGCGGGTTGATTATGCGGGTCTTTCTCGGGGGTTTTAAGGGGATCTTTCACGGGCGCAGATGGGGTGAACCGGGAGGAGTCGGAATGTGGCAGGAGCAGCCGGGTCAGCGGAGACCAGCTGACTCTCGGGAGTACGATGTGGGGTACATCGCGGCTAGGAGGGGTCCTAGCCAGGGGGGGGGGGGGGGGGGGGGGAAGGGGGGGGGACTGGGGGGGGACACCGGGTTGCTGCTAGAAAGGCCAGGGACGAGAAGGGGAGAGCCGGGGGGGGGGGTGGGGGGGGGGGGGGGGCCATCGCTATGGGAAGCGGGTCAGAAAAGAAGGGATGACCCGGGGCGAGCAAGGGACAAGACATGGCTAATCGACAGGGAGTAGGGACGGGTCGCTCTGCGACCCGATTGATCACGTGGAACGTAAGGGGGCTGAATGGGCCGGTCAAAAGATCAAGGGTCTTCTCACACCTGAAGGGACTGAAGGCTGATGTAGCAATGCTGCAGGAGACTCATTTGAGGGTAGCAGATCAGGTCCGCCTGAGAAGGGGGTGGGTGGGACAGGTGTTCCACTCAGGCTTGGATATCAAGAACCGGGGGGTGGCGATTTTGGTGGGAAAGAGAGTGTCGTTTGTGGCGGCAGAGGTGGTGGCAGACAAGGAGGGCAGGTACGTGATGGTGAGGGGTAGGCTGCAGGGAGAGAGTGTGGTACTGGTAAATGTGTATGCCCCGAACTGGGACGACGCGGGTTTTATGAGGCGCCTGCTGGGCCTCATCCCGGGACTGGAGGCAGGGGGCCTGATCATGGGAGGGGACTTTAATACGGTGTTAGACCCTGGGCTGGATAGATCGAGTTCCAGGACGAATAGGAGGCCGGCAGCGGCAGAGGTGTTAAGGGGGTTCATGGAGCAGATGGGAGGGGTAGACCCATGGAGATTTGGTAGGCCTAGGGCGAGGGAGTATTCTTTTTTCTCCCACGTCCACAGAGTGTACTCTAGGATCGATTTTTTCGTATTGAACAGGGGGCTGATACCGAGAGTGCAGGACACGGAGTACTCGGCCATTGCGATATCGGACCATGCACCACATTGGGTGGACGTGGACATGGGGGAGGCGCGGGACCAACGCCCGTTGTGGCGCCTGGATGTAGGGCTGTTGGCGGAAGAAGAGGTGTGCAGAAGGGTGAGAACGGGCATTGAGAACTATCTGGGTACGAATGACACAGGTGAGGTGCAGGTGGGGACGGTCTGGGAGGCCTTGAAAGCAGTGATTAGAGGAGAGCTGATCTCCATAAGGGCACACAGAGAGAGGAAGGAGAGGCAGGAAAGGGAGAGGCTGGTGGGGGAGCTCCTAGAAGTAGATAGGAAATATGCGGCGGCGCCAGAGGAGGGGCTATTAAGGGAGCGGCGTAGCTTGCAGGCCAGGTTCGACCTACTGACCACTAGGAAGGCGGAAATGCAGTGGAGAAGGGCGCAGGGTGCGGCGTATGAGTACGGGGAAAAGGCGAGCAGGATGCTGGCACACCAGCTTCGTAAGCGAGATGCAGCCAGAGAGATTGGGGGAGTGAGAGAGAGGGGTGGGGATGTAGTGCAGAAGGGGCAAGAGGTGAATAGGGTCTTTAGGGACTTCTATAGGGAATTGTATAGGTCTGAACCGCCGAAGAGGAGAGGGGGAATGAAGAACTTTCTCGACAAATTGGGGTTCCCAAAGGTACAGGAGGAGCTGGTGGAAGGGTTGGGGGCGCCGATAGAGCTGCAGGAGCTAATTAAAGGGATAGGCCAGATGCAGGCGGGGAAGGCGCCGGGGCCGGATGGGTTCCCGGTGGAGTTTTACAGGAAATTTGTGGACTTGGTGGGTCCAGTGCTGGTGCGAGCCTTCAATGAGGCGCGCGAGGGGGGGGTTCTGCCTCCAACAATGTCGCAGGCCCTGATCTCCTTGATTTTGAAGCGGGACAAGGACCCGGTCCAGTGCGGGTCCTACAGGCCTATCTCCCTCTTAAATGTAGATGCCAAGCTGTTAGCAAAGGTCCTGGCAACCAGGATAGAGGACTGTGTGCCAGGGGTAGTCCATGAAGACCAGACGGGGTTCGTGAAGGGACGCCAACTTAACACAAATGTTCGGAGATTGTTAAATGTGATTATGATGCCAGCAGTGGAAGGGGAGGCGGAGATAGTGGTAGCGCTGGACGCGGAGAAGGCATTTGACAGGGTGGAGTGGGAATACTTGTGGGAGACGTTGGAAAGGTTTGGGTTTGGGGAGGGATTTATCAAGTGGGTAAAACTGCTCTATTCAGCTCCGATGGCAAGTGTGGTAACAAACGGGAGGAGGTCAGAATATTTTGGGCTCCATCGAGGTACTAGGCAGGGATGTCCCCTATCTCCCTTACTCTTTGCATTAGCGATTGAGCCGTTGGCGATGGCACTGAGGGGTTCAGGGGGGTGGAGAGGACTGACAAGGGGAGGGGAGGAACATCGGGTCTCGCTCTATGCGGATGATTTGTTGTTGTATGTGGCAGACCCGGAGGGGGGAATGCCGGAGGTAATGGGGATACTAGCGGAGTTCGGGGACTTTTCGGGATATAAATTAAATCTGGGGAAAAGTGAGGTCTTTGTAATACACCCGGGAGACCAAGGGGAGGGAATTGGGAGGCTCCCCTTCAAAAGAGCAGTTAAAAGTTTTAGGTATTTGGGGGTGCAGGTGGCAAAGAACTGGGGGACCCTACACAAGTTGAACTTTTCCAGACTGGTGGAGCAGATGGAGGAGGAGTTTAAGAGGTGGGACATGGTGCCGCTGTCGCTAGCAGGGAGGGTGCAGTCAGTTAAAATGACGGTCCTCCCGAGGTTCTTGTTTTTGTTCCAGTGTCTGCCCATCTTCCTCCCCAGGGCCTTTTTCAAGAAGGTAACGAGTAGTATCATGGGGTATGTGTGGGCACATGGCACCCCGAGAGTTAGAAGGGTCTTTTTGGAGCGGAGTAGGGATAGTGGAGGGCTGGCGTTACCCAACCTTTCCGGATATTACTGGGCGGCAAATACATCGATGGTACGAAAGTGGATGATGGAAGGGGAGGGGGCAGCCTGGAAGCGCATGGAGAGGGCGTCCTGCGGCAACATAAGCTTAGGGGCACTGGTAACGGCACCATGGCCGCTCCCTCCCACGAGGTATACCACGAGCCCGGTGGTGGCGGCCACCCTCAAGATCTGGGGGCAGTGGAGGCGACACAGGGGGGAAGTGGGAGGTCTGATAGGGGCACCACTAAGAGGGAACCACAGATTTGCGCCGGGAAACACAGGAGGGGGATTCCAGAGCTGGCAGAGGGCGGGTATTAGACAACTGAGGGACTTGTTTATAGAGGGGAGGTTTGCGAGCCTGGGAGAGCTGGAGGAGAAATTTGGGCTCCCCCCGGGGAACACGTTCAGGTACCTCCAAGTGAAGGCATTTGCCAGACGACAGGTAGCGGGGTTCCCCGCGCTCCCCGACAGGGGGGTGAGTGATAGGGTGCTATCAGGGGTCTGGGTCGGGGAGGGGAAGATCTCGGACATCTATAAGATTATGCAGGAGGTGGAGGATGGTACCAGTAGAGGAGCTGAAAGATAAGTGGGAGTTAGAGCTGGGGGAACAGATAGAGGACGGGACATGGGCAGACGCCCTGGAGAGGGTTAACTCGTCGTCGTCATGTGCGCGACTAAGTCTCATTCAATTTAAGGTACTGCATAGAGCCCACATGACGGGGACAAGGATGAGTCGGTTTTTCGGGGGTGAAGACAGGTGTATTAGATGTTCGGGAAGCCCTGCGAATCATGCACATATGTTTTGGGCATGTCCGGCACTGGAGGAGTTCTGGAAGGGGGTGGCAGGGACGGTGTCGAGAGTGGTGGGGTCCAGGGTCAAGCCAGGATGGGGACTTGCGATCTTCGGGGTTGGGGTGGAACCGGGGGTACAGGAGGCGAGGGAGGCTGGAATATTAGCCTTTGCGTCCTTGGTGGCTCGGAGGAGGATCCTGATTCAGTGGAGGGACGAAAGGCCTCCGAGTGTTAACACCTGGTTAAACGACATGGCAAACTTTATCCAATTGGAAAGGATCAAATTCGCCCTGAGAGGGTCGGTGCAGGGGTTTTCCAGGCGATGGCAACCCTTCCTAGACCTCTTGGATCAGAGATAGAAACTGAGGCCATGACAGCAGCAACCCGGGAGGGGAGGGGAGGGCGGGAGGGGGGGGGGGGGGGGGGGGGGGGGGAAAACGACGAAGGAAGTACGGTAGCGGCGGTGGCACGGGCAAGGCCTGCCCGAGGACGCTGCTAGAAATGATAAGTTGGTCTGACTGTCGGTTCGCCGGCGGTGGGGGGGGGGGGGGGGGGGGGGGGGGGGGGGGGGGGGGAGGCGCGGGTAGGGGGGGGGGGGATTCTTTTTCTTTTTCTTGTTAAGTAGGGGGGTTTGACTTTGTTTTGTTATAATTTAAATGTAAATGTAGGGGGGGTTAAAATGTTTGTATTTTGAAAAATTCAATAAAAATTATTTAAAAAAAAAAAAAAATAAATAGGAGTCTGATGTAGGAGTCCTTGTTGTCGAGATGCTCTAGTGATGAATGTAGGGACAGGGAAATGGCGTCTGCTGTGGACCGGTTGCAGTGGATAAAGGCGTTCTGGGAGTATGGAGATGATGCGCTTCATGACCAACCTCTCGAAGCACTTCATTACGACTAAAGTCAGGGCCATCGGACGGTAGTAATTGAGGCACGCTGTCTGGTTCTTCTTTGGCATGATGGTATGCCATGGTGGTATGATGGTGGTGTTCTTGAACCAGGTGGGGACCACGGAGTGGAGTCGGGACAGGTTAAAAATGTCCGCGAACATCTCTGCCAGCTGGTCCGTGCAGGCTCTGAGTGCACGGCCAGGAATCCCGTCCGGGCCCATCGCCTTCCGAGGGTTCACTTTCAGGAAGGCCAATCTGACTTTGAAAGCTGTGATGGTGGGTATGGGTGTGTTATGGGCAGCTGGGGCACTTGACAGCGGATTGTTGGCTTCCTGCTCAAACCGAGCATTGAGTTCATCGGGGAGGGGTGTGCTGCTGCCGGAGATACTGCTCGGCTTCGCTTTGTAGCCCATTATGTTGTTTAGGTCTTGTCACAACTGCCAAGAGTCTGTCTGTGACTCTAGCTTGGTTTGATATTCTCTCTTGGCATCTCGGATGGCTTTGCAGAGGTTGTACCTGGATATCTTGTAAAGGTCAGGGTTGTCTGACTTGGACGCCTCAGACCTGTCCTTCATTAGGGAGTCAATCTCGCGATTGAGCCATGGTTTCCGGTTGGGGTACGTATGTACTGCTTCCTTTGGCACGCAGTCATCCACACATTTGCTGATGAAGTCCGTGACGGTGGCGGCATACTCATTTAAGTTGGTCGCTGGGTTCTTAAATATGGACCAGTCCACTGTCTCTAAGCAGTCACGTAGGAGCTCTTCTTCTGTTTCCTCGGACCAGCACTGCACGACCTTCTTAGCTGGATTCTCCCGCTTAAGTATCTGCTTGTATGCCGGAAGAAGGAGCACCGTCTTATGGTCTGATTTCCCAACGTGCGGTCGGGGAATGGAACGGTAGGTGCCCTTGATTTTGAGTAGCAGTGATCAAGAGCGTTATCACCCCCGGTGGGACAGGAGATGTGCTGGTGGAATTTTGGCAGTACACTCTTGAGGTTGGCCTTGTTGAAGTTTCCGGCCACGCTGAACATAATGTCGTGGTGAACTTCTTCAACATGAAGGGAACTACCCAGAGAAACCTCTGGGAGTAGCACCGTCCTCTGATACGGTTCTCACAGCTTTAACCATGTGGGAAGCATGGTGGCACAGTGGTGAGCACTGCTTCCTCTCCGCGTCAGGGACCTGGGTCCAATTCCGACCTTGGGTGATTGTCTGCGTGGAGTTTGCACTCCCCATGTCTGCATGTGTTTCCTCCGGCTGCTCCCACCAAAGATGTGCTGGTTAGGTGGCTTGGCCGTGCTAAATCACCCCCTAGTGTCCAAAGGCAAGGGGCGGAATTCTCCGCTCCCGCAAAAAATCGGGAAGGCCGTCGTGAACTCGGCCGAGTTTCACAACGCCCTCGGAGGCCGCTCCTCTCACCTTATTCACCCCCACCCAGTGGGCTAGGAGCAGTGCTCCGTAACTCCCGGCCGCCGAGCCTTGACGCTTGCGTCAAGGCGGCGCGCCGAGAATGATGTGACGGCGGCGCCTAAGTGATGTCAGCCGCGCATGCGCAGGTTGGCCGGCTCCAACCCGTGCATGCGCGGCTGACGTCACTTAGGCTGATGGCTCAAACCCGCGCATGCGCGGTTGCCGTCTTCCCCTCCGCTGCCCCGCAAGACATGGCGGCTTGGTCTTGCGGGACGGCGGAGGGGAAAGAGTGCGTCGCTTTGAGACGCCGGCCCGACGATCGGTGGGCACCGATCGTGGGCCAGTCCCCTCCCGAGCACTGCCGTGGTGCTCACTCCCCTCTCCGCCCCCCACAAACTTCAAACGGGCATTTGGCGCCCATGTTCATGATGGCAGCGACCAGGTGTGGTTGCCGCCGTCGTGAACCGGTCGCGAACGGCAGGCTGCTCGGCCCATCCGGGTCGGAGAATCTTCCGAGCGGGGGGTGGGAGAATCGTGGGGGGCGCCGGGGAGCGTGTCGTGAGTCGCCCGGCCCTCCTGCGATTCTCCCACCCAGCGTGGGGAGCAGAGAATCGTGCCCAAGGTGTGGTTACGGCAATGGAGTGGGCCTAGGTCAGGGTGCTCTTTCGAAGGGTCAGTGCAGACATGATGGGCTGAATAGCCTCCTTCTGCACTCAGGTTATTCTATGAGCACAGCAATCATAGGGCGAGCATTCTCATTCAACTCTCCTCTAATACAGAAATCACAGGAAGATCATTCCAGTACAATTCTGTGCACCAAGTCACTGATACAGACTGCCTATCCAGTTAGTCAGTGCACAGAACATTGTTTTAAAATACCGATCTTGCCTACGTAGGTTTATTATGAAACCTTCACCCAAAAGCTTGTCCATAATCAACTAGGTAGGAACTTTCTGTTTCTTCTAGCACGAAAAAAAGCAGCTGGCAAGCTCTATTGCTATTATAACATTGTGTAAGCATTTGACTAGCTTGTGACTTTACTCTAATGCAGTGGTGTTACACCTATTCCCCTTTTACTAACCCTGTTAATTCACTCTTACAATAAGAATGAGGACCATAGAACAATCTAGGAATGCTGCCAGAGTAGAAACCCTTACGATTGAGAAGTTATAGTAGCTGCTGACAAATTGGAGACCAGTTGATAAAGGATACCAAACAAATAGAGTTTGAAAGAATTTGTGTTCACAATGTGTTATGAACCCCGCTGATGTTTAATGTGAGAGCATCCCAAATCCCAGAAAGGAAACTTAGAACAACAATTTTTAACTATATATTTATTTTTGTAATTTGGAAAAAAATGTGAGGAAAGGGGTCAGTCTTGTTGTAACTTATTCAAATAACAAACCGTTAATTAAACTTTACTGTTGCCTTTCTTGTATGTTTTAAAGAACAACATTTACAATTAAGTACAATAATATTTACCCAGACTATATGCATAAATGAACCCCCAATCTAACTACTTTACTAAACTTGAGGATATACCTTTCTGGAAACAACATTCCATAGGAATCATATAAATCAATAATATTTACCCAGACTGTATGCTTAAATGAGTCCCCAATCTATGTCCTTTACTAAACTAAACTTGAAGATACACCTTTTCGAAAACAACATCCCATAAGTTTTAACACTGAGTCAAATCCAGAAAATAATTGCTATTCAGGAGCTAAAGCTTTAGTTTGCGGACTTTTTGCTAGTTTTGAATAGAATGGGATCTGACATAAATCATTTTTAAAAATCCAATTCTTGCTTTTAATTTCATTCCAATTTCCTAACAACTGAAATACTAGACAGGGTAAACCAGCTGATCTCACAGGTGGAAATGCACAGAACAGATGCTTCCAGGTGGCATGTATAAGGCTAAACCTAGACTAATAGCTTGGAGTTTTGAAGAGAGACTTGCTGATCAAGATGTTGACTTGCACACTGCAGGAGCTTGAAGATTTTCGTAGCTCTTTCAACAACATAGTCCTGGGAGTTCAAATCCATTGATATAAAAGCTGCATTTTTGTAGAGTGAGAAATTTCAAAGAGAAGTGTTTTGAAACTGTCTAAAGAAGCAGGAGATATAGAATACAAACTGTGGAAATTGAACAAATGTGTTTATGGGTTGAATGATGTGTCACGGGTATGGTATTTCTCTGTGAAGTCTGTACTGTTGAAAATGAGTTGCATTCAGCTAAAGAGAGACCAAGCAATGGTGTATTGATATCATAAGGCAAAACTAGCAGCATCTTTATCATGCATGTTGATTTTCTGTGGGGAGGTTCTGTAGAATTTGAGCAATGGGCGATCAGAAAATAAAGAAGGAATTTGGGTGAGAAGTCAGCCTTCAGGGACCTTTAAATACATAGGGGTAGACATTAGCATAATAATTTAGAAATGACCTAGAATGTGTATAGAGGGAAATGTTAATTACATCCAAATATAGTGAACCTGATTGCCACAAAAAGTGGATCCTGCATCCAAGGAAAAAATATTCCAATTAAGAAGTTTGATTGGACAGTTGAACTGGTTATGCACTCGGACTAGATCCAATGCTGTCTATGTCTTACTGGAACTTAGGAAGCTTGGAGAGCAAATAAAAGATTAAAGAAATTAAATTCCATGAAATGCGCACTCCAGTTCCCAGTTTTGGGTGATCCAGAAGTTGAGGTTAGTCATTTTTAGTGATGCTTCAACTGCCGATCTTCCAGATGGATAAACCCTTCTGTGCTAGAATATCATATTCTGGTGGGAAAGAATAATAAATATTGCCCATTGGTCTAAGAATCAAAGAAAATAAAAAGGATAGTGAAAAGTACCCTTGCTGCTGAAACACAGAAACATTGGTGTTAGTAGAAGCATTAGATATGGAGGTTTACTAATCCAATATATTGACCTGATGGAGAAATATTATACAAGGAGAAATGTGAGAAATGTTTGCCCACAGAATACTTCGTTGATGACCAGTCTCTTTGGGACAATGTTGATTCAATAGACTTTGCTGGCATAAAATAAATGTTGGAGAGAAGAGTGATAATGTACAAAGGTTTGATGCAACTCAACAATTACCGGACAGTTTTTCAAAAAAAAATGTCTGCTCCAAGAAATTATTGGATGTACTGGAAGAGTGTTAGTGACGAATTGGAAAACCAATATTTTTCTTATGCTTTACACTTATTTGTATATGGTTTTTAAAAAAGTGCTCTATTAATGATTCATTATAATATAATGTGAAACATAGAAGCTGGAAAATACATGGTTTCATTTTCTTTTTGTTTTATTTGAAATAATCGATCTTGAATTTTCAAATGTTTAATTTAAAGGAAAAGAGGGGAATCGGTCAATGCCTTACTAATTACCTAGTTAAGGTCTAGAGGCAATCACTTTGTTACATTGTAAAGGTTTAATGGCAATTAAATTGTTAAGCCAATTGCATTTTGAAACAGAGTGATGGGTATTGGTACACCTAGAAATGGGGACCCTCATGCAGTATCTAAGTGGCTGTTCTTTTAATTTGTCTCTCAGTTTGTTTGATACAGTTGTAAGAATTTTTTTTCCGGGTACCCTGTTTCTCCAACACAAAATTAGTGTTTGTACCGTTTGGCCTTGTATATAGAACATAGAACAGTACAGCACAGAACAGGCCCTTCGGCCCTCGATGTTGTGCCGAGCAATGATCACCCTACTCAAACCCACGTATCCACCCTATACCCGTAACCCAACAACCCCCCCCCGTAACCCAACAACCCCCCCCCCCCCTTAACCTTACTTTTTAGGACACTACGGGCAATTTAGCATGGCTAATCCACCTAACCCGCACATCTTTGGACTGTGGGATGTTTTTTTACTGTTTTAATAAAAAGATATGGCCAATCCACCTACCCTGCACATCATTTTGGTTCTGGGGGTGAGACCCACGCAGACATGGGGAGAATGTGCATGTCCGCACGTCCTCCCCGTGTGTGTGTGGGTTTCCTCCGGGTGCTCCGGTTTCCTCCCACAGTCCAAAGATGTGCGGGTTAGGTGGATTGGCCATGCTAAATTGCCCGTAGTGTCCTAAAAAATAAGGTTAAGGGGGGGGGGGGGGTTGTTGGGTTACGGGTATAGGGTGGATACGTGGGTTTGAGTAGGGTGATCATTGCTCGGCACAACATCGAGGGCCGAAGGGCCTGTTCTGTGCTGTACTGTTCTATGTTCTATGTCCACACGGACAGTGACCCGGTACCGGGATCGAATCTGGGTCTTCAGCGACGTGAGGCAGCAGTGCTAACCACTGCGCCACCATGCCACCCTTGTTTGATATAGTTTGATTTGTTTATTTTGTTTAACTTAAGCATAAAGGGGACCTGCCTTCCGTGCCCGGTGGATACCATGCGGGATTGGGATGTTTTAATGACCGCTGAATCAGATTTTGATGTTTGAAGTTTCATTGAGGCTTGGTTTTTGTTTTCGCAGTTCCCATTTAAGGGAGTTGCTCTTTTAATTTATCCCTTAGTTTGTTTTCCTCAAAATAGTATAAATGGGGACCATTTTAATTTGAATTCTTGTAAGTTTCCTTTGTAAATTTGTTCTTTAGTTACAGCGCTCCTTTAACGGGTTATGTACTTTTATTCATTTGTTTGACCTTTTGTTAATTTGTTGCCTTTTTTTGTTGTATTCAAAATAATAGTAATGGGGTCAGGACTCCCAAGATGCCTGTGTTTTTTCTGCGGCTTTGTATTTGTGTGTGTGTGTGTGGTTCATTAGTTTATTTAGTCCTTTGCTAATTTTATTAACTGTTCCTCTTTTTGTTAATTCAAAGAATATAAAGGGGGACAGCTGGAGCACCAAGTTGAGGAACTGGGAGTCTGTGACTTTGCTATCTTGGAAATAAACCTGTTTTCAGGTTCAGGCTCGCTTCAGATTCAATCTTCCTCAACACACAATGATTGGAATTTCCAGCGATTCTCGGTTATCTTACAATTTCCCTTCCTTGGTAGATTTAGGGTGGTGGGTGCTGAGCTCCTCTGTTTTGGAGGCAGATCCTTGGTAAAATAATTCATTTAATAGAAGTTGGACGATATTACAAACGATACAAGGATTAAGGTCAAGAAATTAAATCAATTACAATATCAATAACGTTTTGAAAAATGAATAATCATGTCAGGAGCATGGCATCTCGAACTCTGTTTAATTTTATTCTGAGATTACATAAAAGAGTGCACCCATTACTGGTTGTGTTCAAGCGTAATGGTTTTTGCAGATCTATTTATTTTCTTGTACCTCTATCTAATCAAATATTTTCCGTTTATGTAGGCTGGGTAATACAATAAACTTTAATGAGCATGTAAGTGGATTATCCATCTCTAAATAGATTAACCTTTTCTGCAGTACTTCAGTTTGTTAATGCAATCCAGTAAATTCTGGACAGTTCATTGGTTGGTGTATTACTAAATTGTCCCTAGTTTGAGCTTAATTCTTCTTTTAGAATTATCACCCCCAAGGAGGTAAGGGCGAGTAGTGCAAGGAAAGTTGCGTGAAAAATTATCTAAAACAAAAATCATAGAATGATACAGCAGAGGAGAGGACATTTTGCACATTGAACCATCAAAAGGATTACCTTGAATCATCTTCCACCAGAATTTCAGTCAATTAATTCCAAATCATAACTTTCTGCACTAGAAAATTTCTTTGGCCCATAAACTCTTGGATCCCCAACATTGCATTCAGGGTGTACCACAATGATGCACTGGGGAACCCTCTAGGGAGCTCCGACGTATGGTTGACCCAGAAATTGCCCAGAAATCCTAACTTCCTTTGGACAATTACACTGGGCTGGGAACCATCCGACAGAAGCGATTTAAATCACTAACTTCGGATGGTTCTGCCAGTTTTACACTGATAGTTACCCTGAAAGAGTCAGAGGATAAAAAACGTCAAACTCCAGAGTAATTATTTCCAAAACTCAGAATCAGCTTCGCATGGGACACCTCCCACACACACGACCCCAGGCGACCCACCACACCACCCTTATCCCGACCCCACCCCCCCCCCCCTTCCCGGTGTGAACTGGACTGACACCCCTCGCAGTGCAACTCGGACTGACACCCCTTGCCCTCCGGTCCGATTACCCCCCCACTGCATCCCCTCCAGACCAGTGGCGGACTGGGTCTAAAAATATTGGTTGCCAGGAGACAAAGGGGGCCCACCCACAACTACAATGCTATCATTTAATTTTCAGAACGAATAAATAAAATTTTCAAAAAATACATATGGAAAAAAGGGTACAATTAAAATTTTTGTGGAAAAAATGTGTATTTCTTAGTAATTACAGTGTACATGTACTGTACATATTACTGGCAGTAGATACCAAATGTAAATACAGAATGTTATAATTGAATTTTTTATTTATTTTTTAAAATTTTAAGTAATTGGTTGATATTTTTAAATAGTTTACTGCACAATTTACACATTAACAGATAGTTCAAAAGCACAATAGAGCATTGCATGCAGTCCACTATATTAAGAGCAATCGTTTGTGTTCGCTAGATGATTGTGCGAATCTGCCAATAATTGCATCTGCATCCAATTCATCTAACAATTCCTTTTCAATGGATAGCAACATGTATGATTCCAAATTCTCCTCAGACAGCGAATTTCTTAACCTTGTCATTATGATCTTTAGCTTTGAAAATGTCCTCTCACATTGGACTTGAGTAACTGATAGTGTGCAGATGACTTTATAAAGTTCGTAAAGGTTATCATATGCCTTGTCATGAAGTCTGTTGGATGCCAGAATTTTTAGTACACACGATGGGCAAGTGCTGCAAATTTTACAATTGTTGCAACTGGAATCCATATTCTCACCATCATTAAGCAATAGCTTTAATACATCAAAGTTTGAAGCAAAAGAAAACAATTCCAATATTACTTGATCTTTGCTGATTTGTGGAAATAGCTTAATAATACCTTCCAATGCTTAATCTTCAAGGCCCTTCTCTGCAATAGTTTTAAACTTTGCTGGGTCCAAGCAGGACAAATCTTTATACAACTGTTTGTGTTGCACAAAGCGTGATCCTAGTGACTGGACAATGCGATCCATTATTAGGTTAAACACATTTACTCGAAAATCAGCTAGAGAATCTGAGGAATTTCTTTCATCATTAATAAGCTCATCTGCCATTCTTTTCTTCTTCCTCTGCCTCTTAACTGGCAATGCTGTTTCCAGCGCATCAATTTCCAATGTTTGATTTTCATCCATATTCATCTGTGAAATCCTGTCATTACATTTATTTACAAATTCCAAAGCCTTGCTGTGAACGTTATCAAATGTTCTTGTCTGTTCCTTCAACTTTGTTGTAGCTGAATCTACCAAACTCCATGCAGTAAACATATCTAAACCACTTGTCTGTAGATAACTTGATAACGGGGTTGTAGTTTCAAATAGATACAAGTAAGTAAATGCTGTCAATATGGTTTCAAACTTTAGTAGACTTTAGAAGTTTTGTTTTTGCATCAAACTTTTCTGAATCTTGTATCATTGATAAGCGTGTCAATAGATTTCCGAAAGTACTGGCAGCGGCATCATCAAAACGTCCAAATATAGTTGTTGCTGCATTGGATTTTCCTGACCATCTGGTCTCACCAATTAGCTTTATAGTTTCATTTTTTCTTGTCCTAGATGTTTTCCAACAACTTCTATCCATACAGCCATTCTCTTGTATGATGCTTTCACAAAAGTTGCTATATTCTGGAGCAAATTGAAAAAAGAAACTGCAGGCACACAACATTTTGTTGTTTCAGTTATCACCAAATTCAAGACATGGGCATAGCACCACATATGAACATGTTGATCAGCCACATCAGTAATTTTACTTTGTAATCCATTATACTGGCCATGGTAGCTTGCAGCGCCATCTGTGCTATCAGATAAACATTTTTGGGGGTCAATTTTAAGATGCTGTAATGTTTCAATCAATAGATCAAAAAGACCCTGTCCTGTACCATCATTACTTGGCACAACTGAAAGTAGTCGCTCACAGATAATACCTTTAAGCACATACCGAATAATAATGCTAAACTGATCGATGGATGAATTATCTTGTGTTGAATCAACCTGAATAGAATAATATTTTGCTTGAGAAACTTCATGACTAATTATTTCTTGTATCATATTCTCCATAATTTTGATTAACATGTTTATAGTGGTTTTACTCAGGTATGTAACAAGTCCACCACGGCCTTTACTTTGAGCCTTTCCTTGTTGCTCTAATCGTTTGATTCTTTGTTTAGACTTGTTTTGCACTGCAGAAACGTGAGCTGACATAATGGGGTCATATTTTGCCATCAACTGCACTATAGCTAAAAAATTGCCATGATTCAGAACCTCATTATTTAGAGTGTTGGCCGATTCATTTCTGTGACCTCGAAAAGGAAGTGCCTGCTTGCCTAACATCTTTATGATGTCTATAATCCTCATGACAATACCTCTCTGCTTCAATAATTCTTTCCTTTTAATTAGTGATGCTGCAAAAAATTTATCTAAGGTGCCATCATTAACCACACTGATATATTGCTGAGCATTTCTGACATGTGTTGTTGTCGATTCATGTAAAGTCAAGCTCTGGCTAATACGCCTGTAGTCACTAAAGCCACGTACAAAGGGTGATGGATTACAAGTGTTGGGAAACTCAAATGCTAAGCAGTATGAACAATATAAGCATCTATTTTCTTTGTTATATGTTAGCCACTTTCTTGGGACTGAGTCATTCATAATTTTCCTCTCATACAAACGAGCATCAAATGGCAGATCATCAAGTGGCTGAAGTGGATGTTCAGCAAAAAATTGTTTTAGCTTTGCTCATGATGGATATTGGAAGATTCCAGTAATTTATCTTTCATTTTCTTGCGTAGGTTCATTTACAGGATGTGCTTCACAAACCAAGTCATTTATGCTTGAAGGAATATCTGATTCCCTATCACTAGTTGAAGCTATGTGTTCAGATGTTGCAACTACAGGCAGTACAGATACCGGAACAAGGAAGCCAGAAGAAATATTGGGCTTGGGTTGATTAGTAATGGATGCACTTGTATTTGTCTCTACATTCAAAGTAGTTCTTCTCTGTTCTTGTAACTCGCATGTCATTGCATCATCACCATGAGCATTGTTTCTTGCTTCTTGATTATTTGTTGCGGAACTGGATATTGATGTGGATTGTGCTTGTGGTTTTATAAACTCTGTAATAGGCCTGCATCGCTTGGCTGATTCCTTCCTTTCTGCTTCTTTTTGTTCTTTGCATTTTAGTGACCCAGATTTATGCTTTTTCTTTTCCATGCTGGTAGGGGTAATATTCCTGAAATAAAAACTTAATTAAAAATAGCCCACATTGGGAAAAATGAATATTGATGATTGCAAGAATAACTTGAAGGAACGCCAGATAAACCCCTACTTGATAAAAAATATAAAATAACTTACTTACACTTCAATAGGCTATGTTCATTAGTCAATACTACTGTGCAGCTTCAGAAGAGGAGACAATCCACTGTCCAGTGTTCACACCAGCAAGCAACTGAGACAACTGTTGAAACTTAGAAGTTTGGTCCGACTATAGTAAGACATTAAGAATGGTCCCACGACCAAAGTTAACATGTCCAGTTTGATACCAGTGTAGTGTTACAAGTCGCAACCCTTTGAGTTCACCGATCATGGCTTATCACTTCAATATCTTTGACCTCATGATTCACGGTCAAAGGTACCGCTTCTCCTTTTCGGTGACCTCACGACCCTATGTACTGCTTGATATCCTTTCAAGTTGCCAACCATCTCAAATCGCGAACTGTAACTTTATCTTTAAATTCACACACTCTTGCTGAAAACGTGGATTTCCAACTATGTCCGACCTGGGTGAACCAGCGCGCCCACCCCCCCCACTCCTTTTCACATCCGTTTAACACTGCTTCGTTCCTTCATGCACAATGATTATTTGTTTGTTTCTTTATTGCATTTTTATTTGGTATTGCTCTTTTTAAAAACAATTATATTGTATTCAGTTAGAATACAAATCTCAGGAAAGAAGTTAGAGATTTATTTATCTAATTAATTATAATTTTTAAGGGCCCTTCAGAGATTCGCGGGCCCCTTCTTGGCTCTCCGGGCCCCGGACCGATGTACCGGCTGAACCAAGACTACTGCTTGATATCCTTTGAAGTTGCCGACCATCTCAAATCACGAATTGTAACTTTATCTTTAAATTCACACACACTTCCTGAAAACATGGAATTTCCTTAATTATGCCCGACCCGGGCCCCCTTATTCCACATCCTTCCACTACCTCCCCTGCTTCGTTCCTTTTCATGCACTGCTTATTTGTGTCCTGTTCTCTTTTTTTTTTCTTCTTCCTTTTTATTACTAAAACAGTTGTCTGTGTTTGTTTCTTTATTGAATTTTTATTTGATCTAGGGGGCCCACTTCATCAGGGGCCCACTTGCCATCGGGCAAGCTGACACCCTGGCCAGTCCACCACTGCTCCAGACTGACACCGGTTGTCTGAAGTGATAACCTTTTTAATTGTCCGTTTAAACAACTCCTTTAGGGCAGTTAGTGTACTAAAAACGGGGCACTTCCGACCTCTCTGCGCCTCAATTACTCCACATTGATGCTGTCGGAGGCAGGCTTCCCTGCTCCTGTCTCACCCAGCCTGAGTGAGGAAGGTTGAGCAAGATGCCCGTCTTGGTAAGTCTGTTGAGCATGGCAATCCGATGGAGATCGCCACTCTGAAGAAATATAACTTTCTTGGTTATTTTACACTATGCCTATATTTATAATGTCCAGGATTTCCTATGTTTTTTAATGGTCTTGTCAACTTGTGCTGTAAACTTTGAAGCAGGTTTGTACCTGTGAATCCCAGGTCTCTCTTTTCCTATATAATTTTTTTAATTGTAAATTTTAGTTTATATTGTATTAAGGCACTATCACAGTTGTAAATTGTGTTGACTTAATTTGCTTTGCCCCTACTTCAATAGGGGTTGCTCTTTTTAATTCAGTATCTGTCACATTTGCCTTGTGAGCCTTTGGTGGAGTTTTGGTGCAGAACAACGTAATCAATAGTATCAGGCTAACGGGCAGTTTCAGTTTTCTGTGCAGTACTGGAATATAAGAACACATGAATGTACAAAGTAGCTGCAAGAAAGAGCATTTGGCCCTTCGAGCTTGTTCCAATTCAACAAATCATGACTAATCTATCTCAATTCCAACTTCCTGCACCTTTCCCACATGCTTTATTGCACCTAAATGTTAGTGTAATATGCTGCAAGGAACTGAAGGGGCGGGAATGCTTGTCTTCCCTGTGCTCCTTGCGGAGTACGAGCTCCCTCTCTAGGGGCGGGATATCTCAATTAGCCCATGTACATAAGGTTGACCAGTAAGGCACCGACCAGAGCAGGCAACCGGTAGAGAGCTAGCTGGTAGTGTACATATCGTTTGTGTAAATAAAACTTTCTTTTTCATTATACTTGGTGTGGACTCCCCATTAAAATTGGCTTTCTATAATATATGGACATCAAAATCCTTCTGAATGCAAAAATGGCCCAGCCTCGCACCATTTAAACAATATTTAGCATTTTATTTTGCCTACTAAAGGTAGATAACACTGCACTTTACAACATTGCATTCTATCTGCATTCTTTACCACTTACCCAACATGTTTATATCCTTCTGCAGTTTCTTTGTGTCCTCCTTACCACTTACTCTTCTACCTAACTTTGTATGATAGCAACCTCAGAAATAATTCACTCCGTCCCCTCCTCCAAGTCATTAATATAGACTGTAAGTAGCTGAGGCCCAAATATTGATCCTTGCGGTACCCTGCTATTTATTGTCTGCCAATCTGAAAATGTCCCAATTATATTTACTCTGTCCATTAACCTATCCTCAATCAATGTGAAATATACTATCCCCAATTCCATGAATCCTAATTTTGTGTAATTTCTTCGGTGGCACCTTATCAAACGCACTAACACCCACTTGTTCTCTCTTAGCCGTTTCGCCAGTTAAGAGGTTTTTAACGGAATTTAGCAGGATTGTCAAACACTATAAGCTGAATCTTTGCCTGGGTGTGGAGGCAAGTTTTGATGCACCAATGGTCACACTTGGATTTTTTTGGAAGGAAATACAATTTCCCTCCACATTCCCTACCCTGCATCATTTTGCTTCTCTGGCCTTCCTGAGTCGGGAATGCCCAGTGTGCAAAATGTGCACCTATGACCTCTACAGTTAGTTTCTTCATCTTAAACAGGGGATTTCCTCCTGCACACCGTTTGGTAGTGTGGGGTTTTGGAAGCTCATTAAGAGCATGCCAGGTTTGACAATTCTTGAAGAAATTGGAAAGCCTGTAGAGGAATCTGGAACATTACGAAAGGCAAGCATAAAGTGTTTTCACACCTTCAAATGTCACTATTAGGTGCTGTGTTCTAATTTAGGTGCTTGTTTTTAATGCAGTGTTTCATCATAGGGATCTGTCCTTTAAAGATAAGTCAACCCTTACATCGATCAGTATTACATATTTATTCACCAATATTATAGTAATTTTCAATAATGCATAATGCAGTAAAAAATGTTACAGACTATATCCTGCGCTGTCATCTTTTCTACTGTGACGTAAATGGTTCTGGCTGATTTTGTTTTTAAGTTTGTTTTGGCACTTGAAAATATTTCCATGAAATAATCTAACCCCCTTATATTGACAGTCACTCTGCTTTGAAATTAAAAAGAACAAAGTATGTTCTTTACATTTCAGAGAATGCTCCAATGTTTGGACAGCTGTAGCCATTTATTTAATTGAGGTTGAAGTACAAATAGATTTCAACACGTAAGATATTCCATTCATCTGAGAATGAATGACAGTTTCAAGAAGTTCTAATAACAGAATGGTCCTTTTGTGGTTTCTGGTTTGTTGACAACATGATAGGATTACAAGTTGTTTTTTCTACAAGGCAACAATGCATGTTTTCTAAGAATCAATGATGTGGAAGTTTTATGAGATGAGAGATTTTATTTTCTCTCCAAGGATTGTAAAATATTTTCTATTGATATTGGATGGAATCTGAGAACCCTACATAGCACATACTGGGTAATGGCTATGACAGATGCAAAGGGGGCGAAGAGGTAGCATGGGACGTCATGGGTAATCAGAGGGAGGAGAATGGAGGGCACATGGAGGCATAGAGGTGGCATTTACTGTATGGAGTGTGAATGAGAGGGTGAGGCTGTTTAAGGTTTCTTGCTTGTCTACTCTCATTTTCGTTTCTCTATCCTTGTCAATATTGAACCTGTAATTAAAAAAAAAAATTAGAGTACCCAATTCTTTTTTTCCCAATTAAGGGGCAATTTAGTGTGGCCCATCCACCTAGCCTGCACATCTTTGGGTTGTGGGAGCGAGACACGGGGAGAATGTGCAAACTCCACACGCAGAATGACCTGAAGCCGGGATTGAACCTGGGTCCTTGGTGCCGTGAGGCAGCAGTGCTAACCGCTAAGCCACCGTGCCGCCCCTATATTGAACCTGTCGGTCAGTGAATCCAAGTTTGAGTGTTCCAACCTCGAATGACTAATGCTTTTCAGCTTCCCTTACAAAGGCATACATTTATACAGGACTTTTATCGTTTCGCATTCAACAGCTAAAAGGGCTGACAGGACGTAAATGGAATTGCAGCATGTTTATTGAAGTTTTACAAAATAACAAACAATCAACCAACAAAGATTCACGAGTACAAAGGCAAAAATTACAAACAGATCCACACAAAAACACAAACTAAAACTTAAAACATTATGACTAAACCCCTACAGCGGACAGTGTCTAGATCAGGCATTGTGAAACTCGGGGGCGCGACCCGCGGGCGGGTGTCGGGAGGGTCGCGGAGCCGTCTGTCGTGGCGCTCCTGATCGCGCAAATCCGCGCTCAGCAGCTGGCTTTTAACGATGCCGGTTGCAAGCAGCCTTCAAAATGGCCACGAACATATAAACAAAATTTGGCCGCACTGCGCATGCATGCCCGATCTTTGGTATGTATACGCATGCGCATCCATGATCAGGCATGCATGTGCAGTGCGGCCGCATTTTTAAAATACGGTCGCAGCCTTTTTCTTTACAAGTTCGGCGGGACAAAGGGACCATTGGGGCCAAAGGGACCCAAAACCATTTCCTCCATTTTTGTGAGCAACAAACAAGGTAAGAGAAAATGGTGGGTCACGCTGGTCAGCTGATGTGGGCCGCAAAGATCGGCCGGCGTGGGAAACGAAGGTCGGCCGGTTGGTAAAAATGGGTCCCTGGAAAAAGTTTGAAAAACACTGGTCTAGATCTTTAAAAAAGGAAATAAAAGATCGCCATCTCTGGTTGAACTTCCCCACTGACCCCCTGATGGTAATTTAATTCCCCACTGACCCCCGATGGTATATTTAATTTTCTCTAAGTGCAGGAATGACGTTAAATCGCCCAACCAGGCAGAACACTGGGCGGGATGGGAGACCTGCAACGAAGCAAACCTTGCAGGAAAAGTCACAAATCTGAAAATAACAAAAGAGGCTACAAATGGGCAAATTTAATTTGTCAGCCAGCTCCCTAAAACTGGCAAACATCCCCTCTGCAAATAGGTCCCCAAAATGCTCAAGCCCCTTTGCCCTCAGTTAAATGAAGGGTCCAAGTAAGAAGAGGTGATTGTTACAAATAGGGGTGGGAAAGAAGCTTACCGTGCTGCCAAAACTGTTTCCAAATCCTAAGGGGAGAGATCACTACTGGGTTTGAGGACAATCTAGCAGGAGAGAAGGGCAGTGGTGCAGTAATTATGGCATGAAATATAGAGGTAGTGCACAAGCGAGCCACCATTTGGCCTGACAATGAAATCAGGGTCACTAATCCACAGCAAAATGTTGTGGGTGTTAGCAGCCCAATAATAAAACAATTGTGTTGTACCTTTAAAACCTCTGATGCAATCAACCAGTTTACTTACTCAAAAGCTTTACCCAGGTGCCCTTATTTGCAAGATGAACAAAGAACAAAACAGGTTCACAGTTTAACACAATTTTATTCACAATTCTATTGCTTGGGAAAATATGACTCTGACTGAGCTGAGCTTTGGGTTTTACCCACACTTTGTAAAGGAGGCTGGCAGGCCACGATCACTCGAGGTTGATGTCTCCTCTAGGTTTGAAACCCAGGGTTCTTCTTGCGATGGTTGTGCTTGGGCAACTCCCAGGTTATCGCTCAAGATCTGTTCGATGCTGCTTCTTATGCTGGGAAGCTTAGATTGAGTCAAATGTATACGCCCGCCACTGGTCATTGTCCCAGCCAGACCCCAACTGGTTAATGGGAAAGACAGGATGCTCCTGTTTATCCATGGTGGTTCAATCAAGACCCATTGTCCTCTGAAACTCCCTTTGTCTGATCAGCCATCAGCTCATTAAGGAGTCTGATGGCTTCTTTTGTCTGTTCCTTGTCCTGCTGCAAAGTTGATCACCTGTGTCTGGAAGTTTGTTACATGTTCATAGCGTTGGAGTGGGTAGTCAAAGTCCATATAGCAATAACAGGTTTATGCCTTGACCTGGGTGCTTTTGCAGATGGCCAGTATCGATTCCAGCCAGGGTCTCATGAGACAGTTTCTGTTCCTGGCCTATGTGCATCTTCTCAGTCTGTTTTTGGTATCACACAATCAATTTGAGAGTGATAAGCCTCCTGCCCGCTTATCTCTTTGGAGCAGAATACTGCGATTCTGGGATTCTTACCCACTCAAATAAAACATAGAACATAGAAAAATACAGCACAGGACAGGCCCTTTGGCCCACGATGTTGTGCTAAACTTTTGTCCTAGATTAAGAACAAATTAATCCACACCCCATCATTCTACCGTAACCCATGTACCTATCCAATAGCCGCTTGAAGGTCCCTAATGTTTCCGCCTCAACCACTTCCACAGGGAGTGCATTCCATGCCCCCACTACTCTCTGGGTAAAGAACCTACCTCTGACATCCCCCCTATATCTTCCAACATTCACCTTAAATTTATGTTCTCTTGTAATGGTTTGATCCACCCGGGGAAAAAGTCTCTGACTGTCTACTCTACCTATTCCCCGATCATCTTATAAACCTCTATCAAGTCGCCCCTCATCCTTCTCCGTTATAATGAGAAAAGGCCTAGCACCCTCAACCTTTCGTCGTAAGACCTACTCTCCTTCCAGGCAACATCCTGGTAAATCTCCTTTGCACCTTTTCCAAAGCTTCCACATCCTTCCTAAAATGAGGCGACCGGAACTGCACACAGTACTTCAAATGTGGCCTTACCAAGGTTTTGTACAGCTGCGTCATCACCTCACGGCTCTTAAATTCAATCCCTCTGCTAATGAACGCTAGCACACTATCGGCCTTCGTCACAGCTCTATCCACTTGAGTGGCAACTTTCAAAGATCTATGAACATAGACCCCAAGATCTCTCTGCTCCTCCACATTAACAAGAACCCTACTGTTAACCCTGTATTCTGCATTCATATTTGTCCTTCCAAAATGGACAACCTCACACTTTTCAGGGTTAAACTCCATCTGCCACTTCTCAGCCCAAATAAAAACAGATATCAATTTGTTAACCTTAATAAAAAAGGATTTGGGCAAACGAATGGAAATACTTTGTAAGAAAATTAAAAACCTAGCAAGTACATTCATTTTAATTGTTTGGATCCTACACGCCAAGTGACGGAGGAAGGCGGTTTACCTCTGTAGACCCGCTCTAACATTATTAATCAGGCTCGAGTAGTTTAACTTATGAAGTGAGGCCCAATTATGAGCCACATGGACCCCTGTAGCCATCTCAGATGGCCACCTGCAAAGGACCATGGGAATTATGGCCAACCCAGGACTCCGACGCGATCAAAATCCCCGCTTGTTTACATTCTAATGGCCCATTTCCCTAGAACAAAATAACTGTACTCAGGTAACCGATACAGACTAATCGGCGCCACTCCCTTTACTCATGGAGCCCAAACAGCCAAGATCAATGACCGCAAAGGACACGCCCAGCCATCAAGGCACCCGCCCCTTTATTGGCCAAAATCGAAGGTAGTGATCGAAGCCTGTCGAATTATTGGGTCCAAGTTAAGGACCGCCCCAAAGAGTGCAAAATCCCAGAGGGATAAGAGACACAGCCATGTGCTCGGTCTCTCTTGGATCTGGCCTATGCCAACCCAAGTACAGCTTAACGACCAGACAGACCAGTTCAAGACCAACGATCGCTACCAGACAGATGAGCCCAGCAGAAACAGAGCCACGTCTTCCACCCAGCCATGCAAGATCAGGACAAAGGCCTTGTCCATCTGCATTGAGCCGGTTGCCCTGAAGTTAAGTATAGGTTATTGTAGTTGTTAGGTGTAGTTTAACTTGTAGTGTTTTGTGTTGCATGTCAAAGTAATCCTTGTGTATAAATAAACCATCTTTGAACTTGAACTGACTAACTGGTTGTGTGGTCCGTTGATCGATATCCGGTAAAGCTTTGTGGTGGTATCATTTGATACCTGGCGACTCTAAAGAGCATCATTATTAATTGGCAACATTATTGGTGCCGATTGGCAACACCCCCAAATAACGGAAAGGCGGAAAGATAATTAGCTTAACTGAGCTCCTCAACCGGTTCACCAGAAAATATCCACTCTTGCCTAGATTGAATTCAAAACCAAAGAAGGAGCCAAAGGTCTCGGCGAGGCAGTGGTGTAATGGTACTGTCGCTGGACTACTTATCCAGAGACCCAGAGTCCTGCTCTGAGGACCTGGTTTCGCATCCACCACGGCAGATGGTGAAATTTGAATTCAATAAAAAGCTAGAATTAAAAGTCTAAAGGTGACTAAGAAACCATTGTCGATTTGTCGTAAAAACCCATCTGGTTCACTAATGTCCTTTTGGGAAGGAAATCAGTTGTCTTTACCTGGTCTGGCCTACATGTGACTCCAGATCCACAGCAATGTGGTTGACTTTTAAATGGCCTCCGGGGTGGGCAATAAATGCTGGCTCATGAACAGTGAGCCATTCCCACATCCCATGAACAAATTTTTTAAAAAGGTATTAAGCGTCTAAAAGGCGATGTGTATTGGCTGGCAATTGTCGGTCCTTCACAAAGCCTGTTTGATCCTCCGAAATTATATCTGTGAGGCAAGGTTGCAGAAGGAGCACCAGAGCCTCAGCCAGCAGCTTAATGTCAGTGTTTAAAAGTGAGATGGGTCGGTGTGAACTACACTCAGCTGGGTTCCTGTCCCCCTTGATGAGCAAGGAAATAGATTTTGAGTGAGGGTCGGAGGCAATGAACCCCAAGACAGTGAGACATTGAACATATCCAACAACAAGGATATGAGCTCTCCTGAGAAACTTTTGCAGAACTCCACCGGGAAGTCATCAGGGCCAGGGGCCTGGCCAGGCTGCATAAGCCCATACATGCCGCCCAGCTTTTACCACCTAAGCTAATCCCAATTGCCCATATTTGGCTCATATCCCTCTACACCCATCTTTCCCATATAACTGTCTAAATGCTTTTTAAAAAACAAAATTGTACCCGCCTCTATTACTGCCTCTGGCAGCTTGTTCCAGACACTCGCCACCCTCTGTGTGAAAAATGTTCCCCTCTGGACCTTTTTTTAAATCTTTCCCCCCCCTCATTTTAAACCTGTGCACTCTAGTTTTAGACTCCTACCTTTGGGAACATATGTTGACTATCTACCTTCTCTATGCTCCTCATTATTTTATAGACCTCTATAAGATCACTGGTCAGCCTCCTATGCTCCAGGGGGAAAAAAACCCAGTCGATCCAGCCTCTCCTTATAATTAAAACCATCAAGTCCTGGTAGGATCCTAGTAAATTCCAACCATTAACTAAGTAGGTGCTGTCCTGATTCAATCCAGCAAAATGCATCACCTCACATTTATCGAAATTAAACTCCATCTGCCATTCACTGGCCCAATTGATCAAGTTCCTGTTGCCATCCTAGATAACTATCTTCACTGTCCACTATCCAATTGGCTACCTCACCCTGGATCGCATGAGATTTAATCTTATGCAATAACCTACCATGAGGTACCTTGTCAAAGGCCTTGCTAAAGTCCATGTGGACAACGTCGACTGCACTTCCCACATATACCCTCTTGGTTACCCCTTCAAAAACCTCAATCAAATTTGTGAGACATGGGCTGGGATTCTCCCCTACCTGGCGGGGCAGGGGGTCCTGGCGTAGCGGATGTGGCGCCAACCACTCCGGCTTCGGGCCTCCCCAAAGGTGTGGAATTCTCTGCACCTTTAGGGGCTAGGCTCGCGCCGGAGTGGTTTCCGCCACCCCGACTGCCGCCAAAACCGGCGGCAACGGCCTTTGGCGTCGGGGCTGGCCGAAAAGCCTTCGCCGGTCCGCGCATGCGGTGATGCGTCAGCTGCCGCTGTCGTCACCACCAGCACATGCGCGGTAGGGGGTTCTCTTCCGCCTCAGCCATGGTGGAGCCCGTGGCAGCGGCGGAAGAAAAAGAGTGCCCCCACGGCATTGGCCCACCCGTCGATCGGTGGGCCCCGATCGTGGGCCAGGCCACCGCGGGGAGACCCCCCACCCACGCCCCCGGGATCCGATCGCCCTGCGCCCCCCCCCCCCCCCCTGGACCCCGAGGGACCACTCGTGCCGCCAATCCCGCCGGCACCAGAGGTGCTCCAATTCCCGCTGGCGGGAGAGGCCTGTCAGCGGCGGGACTTTGGCTCACCGCGGGCCGGAGAATCACTGCAGGGGGCACGCCGATCGGCGGGGCGTGATTCCCGCTCCCGCCAATTCCCGGGTGGCAGAGAATTCCGGCCACGGCGGGGCGGGACTTACGCCGGCCCCGGGCGATTCTCCGACCCTGCGGGGGTCGTAGAATTCCGCCCATGATTATCCACAACTAAATACACGTTCTAAACTCATTCTCACAGATTATTGCGAAGAGCTGCAGAAAACCCTCTATCCCAATTCCTGTTAACCAACCCTTTTGCTAACAGGGAGACGTCAAACTTGAAAATAAGACCTTATCTAACTTACAACGCTACTTTAGTAAAAGAGAAAAGAAACAGTAAACTGATGCATAAAAAAACAAATAGCAGAAATCCCTCAAATTTAACCAGAGGTGTTGTGAGCACATCCAAATCCTGAACATGAAAATACATAGAATATGAAGTATCTGTCCACAAGACCATAAAATAGATTAAACATAGTTAGATTAAACAGTGCCCAATTGAGCTTTTGAACAAAGAGTTTGCATCTCCCAGCATGTCAACAAAGTTGTCTTTTTTCCCAATAGTCACTCAAAGGTGAGCTGGGTAGACCATTCCGAACCATTTTTATGCAAGATGGCTTTCACACCGTTAAAAGTGTCTCTTTGTTTTGCTAGGTCCGCACTCGTATCTTGGAGTTCTCTATGTTCTCTAGCCTAGCAAAGAACCGGTTCCTTTTCCTTAAAGCAATGAAACCTTACAATCACTGCACGAAGCAGATTGAGACTTTCTGTTGTAGTGTGTGATGGGCCCGGTCCAATTGTAGGTAGGTGGGTGGGTGGGGGGCGGGGGGCGGGGGGGTCCGATCCCTGTGGGTCTGTTAATGCTGCTTCAATACCCTTAATTGTAGCTCCATAAACTTTGACGGTCTTATTCGTGTTTTCCCAGGCTAAACGAATGCGGGCCAAGGCCTCTTAATTGATCTTTTAAGATCTACTGCCAAACTTTGATGGTGTTACTCCAGCTCATTCATCAAAATGCTAGTGAGATCCTCGGCCGTCAGTTGAGTAGTTGGAGGGGGAGAACCCATCCCTGCCATCTTACTTCCAGAAGAACTCTTGAGATTTCAGAATCCGTTGATTGATTTTGGCTCGAATCCTTCTTGGTTTTGTCTCTCTGGGCATGTCAAAGGTAAAAACTCTATTCCACTAAATGACAAGGGTTCCTGAAAAGTAAACGGTCTGTGGTGCCAGAAAAAAGGGCACAAAGATCAACTTTCCATCAGGAGCCACATCCTCTCCTTGCATCACAACACTGGAGTCCAGGAAGTGAAAGGAACATTCTTCTCACCACTGGAACATAATCGTTGTGGAATCAGCCAAAGTTTGACATTGACTTAAGCTGTTGAGGTGCCTGAAGAGTGGACTGTTTGTTTCATTTGCACAGGAGCATGCTATGAGGTGGTACCAGCTTTGCCAGTCCTCCAAGATTGCCTTGTTCTCTCCAGAAATTATTAAAGATAAGGGGCGGGATTCTCTGACCATCCGCGCCAGAAACATGCCCGGCGCGGGGTCGGAGAATAACCGTTCACGATAGAAATCCGGTGCGATGGCGTTTTTGCGATTCTCCGTGGACCCGCCAGTTGTGCGCGTGCACTGTCGACACGGCGCCAGTCGGGGCCGTAGGAACAGGCCCCCTGGGGCGATTCTCTGTGGTTGACTGGCCGCACCCCTGCCGGCGTGGTTTACACCTGGTACCACCTGGCGGGAGCTAGGACCCGCAGCTGCGGTGGCGGTCCTGCTGGTGGGCAGGAGGAACCTGACTCCGGGGGGGGGGGGGCCTCAGCGGTGGCCAGGCCCGCGATCGGGGGCCATCGATCGGCGGGCTATCGCGATCTGGGGGATCTACCTTACTCCACGCGGGCCCGCTGTGTGGCGCCCGCATCGAGGTGGGTCGCCACGCCCAATTCGCGGATCCGCTTGCGGCCTCCATGCACATGCGCAGCCGCATGATCTGGGCAGCAGGGCCCCGCCGGCAGCCAGAGCCGCGGGATGCACGCTGGGGCTCTGCTAGCCCCCTGGAAAATGGATAATCACCCTGGACTTTCAAGGAAAAAGTCTGGAGTGATTCTCTCCTGTTTTCCGGCTGGTGTGGGGTCTTCGTCCCTAAAAGGGAGAATCCCGGCCCAATTCCATGGAATATGTCGGGCGGAAAAATAATGAGTGGGATGTTTTTTTAAAACTTCTTTTGAATAGTATTTGTTAGTTGTAAAAGTATTGGAATTGGGGAGAAAGGCTGTTTGACTGACAGTAAAAAATTATACAATCTGATAGTAACCAGTCTGGTTCGTGTGTGAAGGCTTTGGTGATGGATATGATGGATTAATGGTGATAGTGTGGGGGCTGATTCTGAAATTGCAAGATCATGTGGTAATATAACTAGGAAGGTGTTGAACTAGAGTTACCGTTCCACACAGTACATAGAAAGAAATAATTTGTTGGAACATATTCAAAAGTTCTGGTATACTGAATTAACAGCTGAACATTCCCAGTGGAATTCTCTGTTTGTTTGGGGGGGGGGGGGGAATCCTCTGGTCCACTGACAGCGCACCCACGCCCACGGGTTTCCCGACGGCGTGGGATGGCCAGAATGGGAAACCGTATTGGCCGGCTGCTGAAATGGAGAATTCCGCTGCTGGCAGGGGCGTGCCATGCTGCCAAAGGCAGCTGGCGGACCGGAGAATCCTGCCCTCCATCTCTGCAATTTCTCTGGACCTGGTGTCAATCAATTTTATCTGGGACACGCAAATTATAACTGGGGCAAATTGCTGATTGTTCTTGCCTGAACTATTTACACCCAGATTTGTTTGACAGCATAAATTACTCAAAATTACAAAGAACATTTAAAAAATACTTTGAAATTCAAATTTCTGTCTCAATCTATTAATTCACTGCAATATGTCTCTGCACTGATTTTTTTTTCTCACCCCATTGATTAGTCAATGGGTTGAGTGTGAAGTATATATCTACTGAGCTATCTGCCTTAATATAAAGAAGCAAATATAAAAGCAAATGACTGGATGCTGGAATCTGAAATGAAAACAGAAATTAGACAATCTCAGCAGGACTGACAGCATCTGCAGAGAGAGAAGGAAGCTAACGTTTTGAGGCTGGATGACTCTTGGTCAAAGCTCAGTCAAAGCCGAGATATCTGTCTTGACTGGCAGGAGGTTGGCTCGGACAATGTTTTTTTTTTAAGCTGTCAGTTGTCAGGTGTTAATTTTCACCTGTCAAAAGCTGCTTACCGTCTTTGTACCCGGTTATTTTATTTCCAATTAAGGGGCAATTTAGTGTGGCCAATCCACCTAACCTGCACATCTTTTGGGTTGTGGGGATGAAACCCACACAGACACGGGGAGAGTGTGCAAACTCCACATGGATAGTGACCCAGGGCTGGGATTCAAACCCAGGTCCTCAGTGCTGTAGCCCTAGTGCTAACCACTGTGCTACCGTGCTGCTGCTTACCGACTTCTTGACCAAAATAGCTCAGATTTGGTAGGAAGTAGTTACTTGACTTCAAAGTCAGACTTGTTTTGGAAGCTAAGATGTTAAACCGAGATGGCATTGTCCTATTTAAGGAAAGAGTAGAGTTCTGTTAGCACCCTGTCCCATATTTTTCAGAAACCAATATCACTTGAGCAAATCAACCCATCTCATCTTCTCAAGGGCAGTTGGAGATGGGTGACAAATGCTGGCCTCGTCAACAAAGCCCACGTCCTGTAAAAATGAATGTTTAAAAGAAGTGTTGCATTAAGAACCTTGCTGGCAAATTGGTGGCTTTTATCGACATAGGAAGTGACTCCACTTTGCTCCATAAAGGCAATTTGGTGATTGTGAAACACTATATAAAATGTTTGTTTTCACTTTTCTCTGACTAACGCTGAATGAATTTTCTCCCTCTATCTATCAAAAATAACAACTTATATTTATTTAGTGCCTTTAATGTAATGAAACCTCCCAGGGTGCTTCAGGGGAACAATACAAAGCAAAATATGACTCCGAGTCACATAATGAGATACAGTCAGATGACCCAAAGCTTGGTCGAAGAGGTAGGATGGGCTGAACAGCCGGCGGGATATTCCGGTCCCATGTCGATACATTGATTTTCCGTCAACAAGAGGTGCAGTCGATGGGAAATCCAGGGACCAGTAAATCCCACTGGCGGGCCTCCTCCGCTGCCGAAAAACGCGGCAGGTTGGTCGGTAAATCCCACCTGCAGATTTGAAGTCTTGAGGGAGGAAAATAAGGTAGAAGTGTGTGGAGGGAATTCCAGAGCTTGGGTCCTAGGCAACTGAAGTCACAGCAACCAATGGTGAAGCAATTAAGGCAGAGTTTAGGCTGACCTTCAGTTTACTGAGGGTAGAATGTGGGAGGCCAGTCGGGTGTGCCTTGAAACATCTAGAGGTAATTACAGCATTCCGTATCACAGAATTGCTTCAGCACATGTTTGCGCTGGTTCTATGTACCGAGTTCCATTCCCCTGTCTTCTCCCCATAACCCTGCACATTCTTCCTTTTCGGATCATGATCCAATTCCGTGTTGAATGCCTTGATTAAACTGGCCTCCTCCACACCCGGGCAGTGCATTTCAGATCCCTACCACTCGCTACGTGAAAACGTTTCTCCTCATATCTCCATTCCCTGTTTTTGCCAATTATCTTAAAATCTGTGTCCCCTTATTCTTGATTCTTCCACCAGTGGTAATGGTTTTCACTACTCTGTCCAGACCCCTCAAGGTTTTGAATACTCCTGTCAAATCTCCTCTCAAGCTTATTTTCTCCAAGGAAAACAGTCCCAACTTCTCCATTCTGTGTAACTGAAGTGTACTGAATAACGACGGTTTCAACAGCAGATAAGCTGAGACATGGAGACGTCAAGAGATGTTAGGGACGCCGAAGTAGGCGATCTTAGTGATGAGAAGAACATGAGATCTGTCTGTGTCTGTCACTTTGGCTGAAAGCTCTTTTATACTTCTCCTTTCCACATTCTCTCTCTCTCTTTTGTGTGTGAATGTTTTAAAATTTTCCCTGGGAATCTGGTAATATTGCTTGACTTGCCCTGAGAAGGTGCTGGTGGATCTTCTTGTATCATAGTATTCCTTGTGGCTATGGGGCTTGTGTATTTATTAGTTTATTAGATCATTGACCCAGCAGCAGTATATATCCAGGTGATGATGGTGCACGATCTGGGGATGGTGTTTCAGTCATTCTGCGGATTTGGCCTTCTCATTTGTAGAGGTTGTGGCTCTGGAAGATGCTGTTGAAGAAAGCTTGGTGAATTGCTGCGCTGCATGCTGTGTATCATCAATTCTGCAGGCACAGTGGACAGAATCTTAATGATGCTGACCCACTTACAACTGAGGGGGCCGGCTACGGGTTAGGAACCTGTTGTTCAGTGAAGTGGGCTTTCCTCTGCCCTAAAACCACAACTTTAGCATCCTGCTTCCCAGTCACAGAATGTGTGCTTGATGTTGGTCCACGGTTGTCAATGGAAGGATTTTCACTTGAAAGGAATCACACTAAGCATCAGAGCATTGGTGCTTCAAGAAGGACAAGAATGAAAGTGAGACGTGGGAAAGCTACTAACCATCAGCAATTCCGCCCCACCTGCTTCCACTCCTGCTTTGTATTGTGAGGAACTGCAGAGAGGTTTTGTTGCCTGTGGACAGGAGGAAGAGGTCCACCTACAGAACAAGCAGGCATGGCTGGAAGTGGATGAAACAATGAGCAGCAGGAAGTCAAGAACGATGAGTGGCGTCCAACTTTTAGGTGTCAACTCCTACACTCGGACCTTCCCGCATTCTTCTGCACAGCATTCCTCAGATCAACACTTCTAGCAGCTCCACTCATTCCTCTCTCTCTCGCAAGGCACCTCCTAACATCTCCAACTATGCAGCCAACAATCTGACTCATCTTCATCTTAATGCCATCTCAAACCCATTCCTCACAATCGGCATCTAGAAATATTGCCATTCCATCCTCTGCACACGTTTCACTTCTCCCGTTAATAACTAGATTCTTTCCGTGCAGGAGAAGAGAGTAAAGAACTCCTGGAAGAGGCAAAGTGCCAGACGTGACCTTCCACTGATGGCCACCCTGATCACTGTGAACAAAGAGACAATGGAGGTCGACAGGGTGGCAGAATGCATGGCCTTTAGCGATGGAGAGAGAATTGTGCCACAATACCTGGTGACAAAATGAGATATCTCACAGCCATCTGGCACACAACACTCTCTCTCATGTTGAACTGATGTTATCACTAACTCAAATTGTGAACATCTGCACAATGCTAACTTTTTGCCTTTTCATCAAGTTAGTTCTAATTTGTGTTTTTAATCTCCCATAGATCTTTCAAGTATGATTCTGGAGCAGGAGGAGTCAGAGGAGATCTCCAAGGCAGACACACACTCTGAGAGAGCACTACAACAGTGCTCTGTCCACCATGTAAACCCTCCACAAGTGCAGATTGACGCACCTTGATGGGGACTCCAATGGACATATCTGGGTTGTTACATAGTGAGGTGCACATTACATGTGTAGGAACAGGTGTTGAAGGCAGGGACAGCAGTCAAAAGTCCCTGTCGGAGGACAAAGAACACTCCAAGCATTACTGAACCGGATGCAGAATGCTGAGCCATGGAGAGCAGCCACAGAAAATATGAGGTCCTGTCAGCATTTCCAGAGGAACTGTGCACTCCTGGGGAGATATGGCAGGAGCCTGTCTCAAATGTGAGTGCCATGGTATCTCAGGTATTTGCATTGATATCCACTTGCATGGAGTAACGGATATGGCAGGCAATGAAGTGTATGCTGGTCCTCTACAAAGGCCCACACATTCAATTTTGTACTCTAAATAGGATGGAGGGAAGCCTCGTTTTGGCCATTCAGCATCTCTCTGAAGTACTGCGAAGTACTCTCCAGCTCTTGACATAGCGATGTGGTGTGAGAGGAAGGATGGTTAAAGGAGTAATGGAATTGGGGACTCTTCTATGAGTGTTCCCACTTCTCATCTCTTTACCTCCCTCACAGACACAGCCTCACATGTGACCTCTTGCTGCAATGACTGAGTCTGCTCCTGCACAAGTAGGGTAAGGTTTGTTGGGGTCCTCCGATTCTAGAACCCAGAGTGTCCACAACAGGTATCTCGACTGCCAAGAGTATGTGATTTAACAATCTGCTGAAGCCACAGCAATAATATCAAATAAAAATAAATAAGGGCAGCACGGTAGCATAGTGGTTATCACAGTTGCTTCACAGCTCCAGGGTCCCAGGTTCGATTCCCGGCTTGGGTCACTGTCTGTGCGGAGTCTGCACGTTCTCCCCGTGTCTGTGTGCGTTTCCTCCGGGTGCTCCGGTCCTCCCACAGTCCAAAGATGTGCAGGTTAGGTGGATTGGCCGTGCTAAAATTGCCCTTGGTGTTGTGTGGGGTTACTGGGTTATGGGGTTAGGGTGGAGGTGTGGGGTTGGGTAGGGTGCTCTTTCCAAGAGCTGGTGCAGACTCGATGGGCTGAATGGCCTCCTTCTGCACCGTAAATTCTATGATTCTATGAAGGCAGAAGGGGGAAGGCTTCTTAGTTACATAAATGGATTCATTTGGAAGTTTACACCTCTTGTTCAACCCATCAACAATTAAGTGTCCTATCAACAGCCTGTGAGTTACCATTGACCAGAAACAGAACTAGCCTTATACTGTGGCTGCAAGAGCAGATCAGAGTCTGTGAATGCTGTGGTGAGTAACCCACCTCCTGACTCCCCAAAGCCTGTCCACCAACTACAAGACAGAAGTCAGAAGTGTAATGGAATACTCCTCACTTGAAATGAATGAAAAATGAAATGAAAATCGCTTATTGTCACGAGTAGGCCTCAATGAAGTTACTGTGAAAAGCCCCTAGTCGCCACATTCCGGCGCCTGTCCGGGGAGGCTGGTACAGGCTCACTTGCCTGGATGAGTGCAGCTCTACATTTAAATATATTCATATATTTCATATATTTTTTAAATTAGGGAACTGACAACTCCATGGGTATTTCTTGCACTCTTCAATGAACCCCGATAAAAGCCAGATGTGAGCAGACCCATGTTGGATTTCTGAGGTGGCATTTTGTGGTGGGAGGGGATTAAACCCCATTGCGATCCAAACCCATCCTTGACCATTAAGTTTATGCCCTGAATGTCAGTGGAGGAGGGGATTGACATTCATTGGACTGCTCTGTCCTGGACTTTGTCCAGTCTCTGAATGATGTAGCTGCTGCCATTCACATGAGTAGTGGGTATCCCATCACACTTCTGGATTCTGCCTTGGTAAATTTTGGACTGGTTTTGTGGGTGAGGGTACGAGCTGCTTGTTGCAGAACCATATTAACAACACAGTTGAAAGAGCCATACAGAAGTCAGTTAAAGTTTATACTTTTGGAAAAGGACATTTTAGTTTAAAAGTGCTATAGATAAACCTGCCAGTAGGGTATGCTGGAGGCTGGGACCCTGATGTCGTTCTCCTTTGTTTTGGCAGGCAGTTCAGTTCAGAATTGGATATGGGTGTTTATGCTTGTAAATTGTTTAGATGTGACAAAACACTTCAATTGGTTTTGCCTGCCATTTGTCAGTTCATGCTTGGTTGCTGTCCAACTCCAGATCTTGACTGGCATAGGCTGCTCTTTTTGTCGGAGCAGTTGTGAATGGAGCCGAATGCTGCTCTGACCTGATGAATGGAATGCCATTGATGAAGCAAGAGAAGATGATTGGTTCATGACTCTGCCTTGCAAGGCTTCAGTGGCAAATGATTGGCCTTCACCAATCAGAACGATCTGTGTGGAGTATAATTCCAGACACTGGAAGGGTTTTCTTCTTTATCCCTATAGACCCCAGCTTTGCAGTGACTTCTTGATGCCACAATTTGTTGTTTGTTTTTCAAAAAAACAATAATTTTTCCAATTGAGGGGCAATTTAGCATGGCTAATCCACCTATCATGCACATCTTTGGGTTGTGGGGGTGAGACCCGTGCAGACACGGGGAGAACATGCAAACTCCCCGCGGACAGTGATGCAGGGAAGGGGTGAGGGGGGGGGGGGAAACGTGGTGAGGCAGCAGTGATAACCACTGTGTCACCATGCCGCCTCTACAATTTGTTGTTTGTTGACTGCTGCTTTAATGCAGAGATCCAGTACACGGGACTGTCCTCTGGCATCGGCTCTGTGTTCATGCCTGGATCAAGGCTGGTATGAGGTCTGGAGCTAAACAGTTCTGATGGAAGCTGAACTGAATATTAGTGAGCAGGTGTTGCTTGATGACTTCTTCCATCTCTTTACTGATGTCGAGAGAACATTGATAGGGTGCTAATGGCTGGACTAGATTTCTCAGATTTAACTTGACCAGTCAAACCAAAACGGCTGAAAATGCCCATGCCAGATTTCAGAGGGCTGGATTTTCAAGGATGACATGATTTGAGCAAAATTGATTGGACATTCCGAGGCAGGCATAGCAGAAGAACAATGGAATGTCTTAAAAACTGCTCTTACGTAAAATAAAGTTATATATGTCTCTAGAATGAGAAGTTTAATAGTATGTTACATGTTATAAGGCTCTTCCCCTCTGTCTTTGAAAATAAGATTTTTCAAGTTTCAACTGACTGCAAATTTTGCAATTTGAACTGAAACGGAGAAAACTGCTTAAAAATGCAAGGCCGCATTCCAAGGTGAAGGTGAAAAATAAACAAATTGTGTTCAGGGGAGTATAAAGAGAGATGTTTCCTATCATCCAGACACCCATTAACTTGTAACTGTTTAAGGAAGAGGCATTAAAAATGTAAAATAGTGGACATTGAAACAGTGGCTGCCACAGACGTACACAACCAAAACCTCTTGGAAGTACACAATGGTATTGTGTATTTCAAGGTAAGGCTGCCCAGCTCTAGAGAGAGATTGCAAGTGACACGAGTCGTGTCAGGAAAGTTGTCAGTAGAGAAAACAAGCTGAGTGCTGAGCTTTCTCCCCCTCTCTTTTAGAATTAGCGTGTCGCCTGATTTGTGAATCCAGCTCCACCAAAGACCTTCCCGTGACCTGAACTATCGTAATAATTGAAACATCTTCTACATATGACCACTTCCAAGAAACCAGCTAACCTAAATCAGCCGCAAAGTTTGAAATCTACCCCTCAAGGACAATCAAGGGGCACTTAACCATATACTCTTTTTTAATCTTTTTTTTATTGGCTTTAACTCCCTCAGTGCACGTGTGTGTATGTCCGATTGACTGCATGAGGGCTGGATGCTTGACGTCGCGTTTTTATTACTTTTTTCTCGGGTTTAGTGGTCAATAAATTTGTTCTTTCTTTGACTCAAGAAAACTTGCTTGATTGGCTCCTCATTACTCAGTTTAAATAGTTAAATAAACTATGATTTGGTAAAATCAGTTTAAATAGTTAAATAAACTATGATTTGGAAAACTTAAATCATCATTTTAAACAAAGAAACATAACTTTGCTGTGACCAACTGAGGAGGTTGAATGGAGGAGTGCCAGGTCACCCCTTCTCACCTGCTCATGATACATATTGGCTAATGGATCATGTCGAAAGCCAGTTTGCTTTAGAATTGACCAGAATTATTTTTACAAGTTTAAAGTAAATGACCATTAATGAGAGTAGTGATATGCTTGAGGCAACAAAAACGTGTTCTCCGAGCACTGGATTGCAACACGGAAACAAAGAGCTGTAACAACTGAGGCTAATTCTTTTTTATAGCTACATTTGCAGTTATAAAGCCATTGAGGACTTTTATAGGGTCAATAGAGACAGATTTGGGTTGATTCCAACGTTCCCTACATGACTAGTTTGCATCAGTCTTTTGTGAGTGAAGATGATAATTTTTCAAAGAGGTCACAAAGATGATTGATGCAGGTAGGGCAGTGGATGTTGTCTATATGGACTTCAGTAAGGCCTTTGTCAAGGTCCCTCATGGCAGACTGGTACAAAAGGTGAAGTCACACGGGATCACGGGCGAGCTGGCAAGATGGATACAGAACTGGCTAGGTTATAGAAGGCAGAGAGTAGCAATGGAAGGGTGCTTTTCTGATTGGAGGGCTGAGACTAGTGGTGTTCTGCAGGGATCAGTGCTGGGACCGTTGCTGTTCGTAGTATATATAAATGATTTGGAGGAAAATGTAACTGGTCTGATTAGTAAGTTTGCAGACGACACAAAGGTTGGTGAAATGGCGGATTGCGATGAGGACTGTCAGAGGATGCAGCAGGATTTAGATCGTTTGGAGACTTGGGTGGAGAGATGGCAGATGGAGTTTAATCTAGACAAATGTGAGGTAATGCATTTTGGAAGGTCTAATGCAGGTAGGGAATATACAGTGAATGGTAGAACCCTCAAGAGTATTGAAAGTCAGAGAGATCTAGGTGTACAGGTCCGCAGGTCACTGAAAGGGACAACACAGGTGGAGAATGTAGACAAGAAGGCATACGGCATGCTTACCTCCATTGGCTGGGACATTGAATATAAGAATTGGCAAATCATGTTGCAGCTGTATAGAACCTTAGTTAGGCCACACTTGGAGTATAGTGTTCAATTCTGGTCGCCACACTACCAGAAGTATGTGGAGGCTCGAGAGAGGGTGCAGAAGAGATTTACCAGGATGTTGCCTGGTATGGAGGGCATTAGCTATGAAGAGTGGTTGAATAAACTCGGTTTGTTCTCACTGGAACGACGGAGGTTGAGGGGCGACCTGATAGAGGTCTACAAAATTATGAGGGGCATAGACAGAGTGGATAGTAAGAGGCTTTTTCCCAGTGTAGAGGAGTCAATTACTAGGGGGCATAGGTTTAAGATGCGAGGGGCAAAGTTTAGACGAGGTGTACGAGGCAGTTTTTTTTACACAGAGGGTAGTGGGTGCCTGGAACTCGCTGTCGGACGAGGTAGTGGAAGCAGGGACGATAGTGACAATTAAGGGGCATCTTGACAAATACATGAATAGGATGGGAATAGAGGGATACGGACCCAGGAAGTGTAGAAGATTTTAGTTTAGACGGGCAGTATGAGGCCTGGAGGGCCGAAGGGCCTGTTCCTGTGCTGTACTTTTCTTTGTTTGTTCTTTGTTCTATGATGCTAGGTTGCTAATATTGCAGAACAGTATTGATGGAAACGTTCCTCTTGGGGAGAGGGAATTCCAAACATGCAAGTCCAAGGCTGGAAGTGTGAGAAAGTCGATATGTTCCATCAGGTTGTTGAAAAAGCAAATAGAGTTAGGATGTATTGGCAGGAAAATAAAACAGAAAGCACAAAATACTATTGTCTCTGTGCAAGGGCTTAGTCAGGCCTCATTTAGAATACTGTGTCTAGTTTTGTTTCCCCCTCAAGTGGAATGTGAAAGGTCCCAGTCCCAGAAAAGGTGCAGGAGTGGACCATTGGATGGATGAATGCCTGATTTAAAGGCCTTCAATTACCGCAACAGACTCGGGGAGCTGAGAATTTATACTCTAGAACATGTAAAACTTTGTGGCTTTCAAATCATTCAAAAGATTAGACTTTGGAATTTCTCAGACTTTTTCCTCCTGAATTGGCCTGAGGTTTTGTTTTCTGTTTTTGCCTCTCTCAAGAAGTTGCGTGGCTGGTAAGTTTGGGGCGAGGGAATGAGCAATTAAATGAAAAACCCTGTTTGCTTTCATGGGTTGGACATGTCTGGGACATTTTTTACACTGTTGGGTAGTGTCCTGTTTGTGCTGGATGATCTTGGACTTGATGGAGGCCCAGCTAGCTCTGGAAATAGGTTTTTAGCAAATGGCTAAGATGCTGTCAATTGCAGTAATATTTGTTTGTCCAGTTTACGCAGCAATTTACTGATTTCATGAGAGTGAACTGAATTAGCTGGATGATGAAGACCTCAGGAACCGTTTGAGAGGTACTGTCTATTTGGTATTTTTGGCTGAATATACTTACTATTATTTCAGCCATTTTTATTTTTGCTGGGTTCTAGCATAGTTGAGGATGGGGATTTTCATGAATTCCTCATTGTTTGTGGTAGGGATACATGGTCCTTGCTCTGATTCATTGTTTGAGAGATTTCTGAGCTCTTTCTGTAGCTTTTATGTTTACTATGTGGGCTACACAGTGTGAATCTTCATCAGGTTGGTGCTGCATTTCAAGGGCTGCCTGCTGCTGATCCTGACAGACTACTTTGCACTTACTGTTCAACCAGGGTAGGTTCAGTGCCAGATGGTAATGCAGGTAAGTACGGCATGGTGGCGCAATGGTTAGCTACTGCCTCACAACTCTGAGGACCCAGGTTCGATCCTGGCCCCAGGTCACTGTCCGTATGGAGTTTCCATATTGTCCCCGTGTCTGCATGGGTCCCACCCCTGCAACCCAAAAAGATGTGCAGGGTAGGGAATTGGCCATACTAAATTGCTCCTTAATTGGGAAAAAAAGAATTGGGCACTCTAAATTTCACAAAAATAAGATGGTGATGGAGGAATGTGAGATATCTGAAGTCTTGAGCATAGATTGTGGTGGTATATTTTTTCCGATGTGGTGACTCACAAAGTTTCTTGAATACGAGCTTTAGTATATTTTAGTCTGTGCCATGCGACATTATTTTTACAAGGACTGTGCTGTGGTCACTCCTACCAATTCTATTGTAAAGGTGATGTACAGCAGGGAGTCTCTGGCACTGAGCCTGGCTCTATGGCTCAGAAGGGAAGGGGGAGAATTGAAAAGCGATAGTGATAGGAGACTCAATGGTTAGGGGAACAGATAGGAGATTCTGTGGTCATAAATGACACTCCTGGAAGGTATGTTGCCTCCCAGGTGCCAGGGTCAGGGTTGTCTTGGATCGCGTCTACAGGATTCTTAAGGGGGAGGGGGAGCAACCAGAAGTCGTGGTGCACATAGGCACCAATAACATAGCTAAGAAAAGGGATCAGGATCTAAAAAGTGATTTTAAGGAGTTAGGTTGGAAGCTAAAGAGCAGGACAAAGCAGAGTAGTAATCTCAGGATTGCTACTGGTGCCACGTACTAGTGAGGCAGGAAACAGAGAGCAAGTGCAACTGAACACGTGGCTACAGGGCTGGTGCAGGAGGGAAGGTTTCAGATATGTAGATAATTTGGATACCTTCTGGGGAAGGTGGGACCTGAACATGAAGGATGAGTTGCACCAATATCATGGGCGGGAGATTTGCTAGAGCTCTTTGGGAAGGTTTAAACTAGTTTAGTAGGGAGACCTACGGTGACGGCGGACGGGAGGCAGCCGGACAATGGAGGCCTCCCTTTCGTGAACGGCATTTTAGGGGCTTTAAGCCCGGTCCCACGGTCCATGGAGGTGGCAAAAGCATTTAAGCCCGGTCCCACGGTCCACGGAGCTGGCAAAAGCAGGGAGAAGGCACAGAGGAGGCACAGTGAAGGCACAGTTAAGGAAAATGTCGAGGGTGAGCAAAAAAACGGCAGTAAGAAAAACAGCTGAAGGTCCGTCGGGGAGTGGAAAGGTCACCGTGGGGTCACCAAGGAAAATGGAGGCTGGAGCACCAGGGGAGGTCTCATTGCTTACGGCTGAAGAAATAACTACGGTGATGGCTGCGGAATTCGAAAGGCAGTTTACAAAATACATGGAGACAATGAGGAAGGAGATGAGGGAGGTTTTGAGTGTGCTGGTGGAGGAGGCGATTTCCCCGGCGATGACGGCGGTGGTGAACGCAGTGGCGGAGGTGCGGGAGCAAGGGCAGGCGCTGAAGGAAGTGGAGGAGACATTATTGCAGCACTGTGATCAGTTTACCTTGATGGGGAAGGAGATGTGGAAGGTGATGGAGATTAACACAGATCTGTGAGGAAAAATGAAAGACCTAGAAAACAGATCCAGGTGACAGAATTTGAGGGTTGTGGGGCTGCCCGAAGGAGTTGAAGGGCCGATGCCGACAGTATTTTGCCGCAATGCTGGCAAAACTATTAGGGGAGGGGGAGGATCCCTCCCGGTATGAACTGGATCGGGCTAATCGGTCGTGGAGGCCTGTACCAAAGGCGAGTGAGTAGCCAAGGGTAGTGACTCTGTGCTTCTGTAGGTACAGTGTGAAGGAGAAGACCTCTGCTCTTTGTGGTTTTTATGAGGTGTAGTGTGAATGTTCGATTGCTGACTAAAAATGGCTAATAGCATGCCGAGCACTGACTTTATTTGTAGAACATACGCTCAGTTACTTATGGATGATTAAAGTTCAATACTCTATGCTTTGGCAATGCTCTTGGTCTGTTTATAGAATCCTTTGAAGTATAAATTGTGGGCTGAAGCTTGGAGAGGATTAGAATTCTTTGAACAATTCCATTAATTTCTGACCAGCTTGATTCCTACACCTCCCTATCTAGCCTCAACCTGTGCAAAAGTTCACAATATACTGAGTCAGGGAAACTGTTTGTCAAGGTCAAAATAAAAATGCATTGAGTGGTAACTTGTGCAGCACAGTAAACTGCTTGATTAAACTCCTTTCTGATATGCTTTAATCCCAATCTTGAAGAACCTTCTCTACAGGAAGAGTGTGACTTTTTTTCAATCCGAACCACCCAATAATTCCAAATGAGAGTCTATTTTGGACCAGTGGGCAGATCGTACCCATCAACTGGCAGTAATTTATAGAAATTAATCCTGTAACTGAAATGAGACCTTTCTGAAGGGTGGGATGAGAGTTTGGGTCAGGGGCTTGGTGTTTGCCAGGAGAAGGGAGTAGCAATCGTGTCGCGTTCATTTGTAAAAGAATGATGCAGATGGGATGTAAGAAATAACAGCCAGCTGTGCCTATTGTGGATTTATCTCTGACATGCAATTTCTGTCTTTTTCGTGATTGATTATTTTTGGCACACTATTCTGCATTTTCGTTGTAACATTGGGGACAAGCGTGGACCATTCTTTAATTCTCTAACCCTCTCTCTCTCTCTCTCTCTCTCTCTCTCTAAAATGGCGGCAAAATCGTCAATGGTAGAAATACCTGGCTTCCACAGTTAGGTAAAAATCTTTCTGGAGCCTATTTTAAAATTCCAGATTATAAACCCAAGGTTACTTTCTCAGAAGATAAGTCGTAGCAGAGAGATATTAACATTCACAGACCAAGCATACACATTCTCACAGGGTGCAAATATCAGAGTAAAGAGACAGAATTTTCACAATAGCTCAATTAAAATACTGAACAAAATTTTTCATTCTCCTTCGAAAACTTTATCTGTTATTCCATTTAAGTCAATTTCCACTGATTAATTTTAGAGGCATTAGCTATTCTTAGAGACGTATATTTCTTTGTGCAGATGACCTGCTTGATGAAATGGTTACATTTTTGTACGGAATCAAAAGTTATTCTCGACATGTATCCATTGTTAAGTTTCTAACCGGGAGGGGATTAGTCATCCTCAGATATTCCTGAATAAAAACTAATTGAGTGTTTTAGCCCCGTTCTGATCTTTTGGACTTCACTTAATTTGATTTTTTTTTTCTCTCCTTGAGACATTCCGGGACAGTCGTTAGCCGTAATTGTTGGCAGTTTTGTGATGTCTTTTGCCAGTTTGCACAAACTGTACTGCCGCTATCTTTACCTGCTTTATTGCTATGCTTAAAGTAGTCAGAGCTCCATTCCTCCAAACTAGCCTTCCAAATGGTGTGAAGGTTTAATTTATATAATTTGTGCTTCTAACTTTATTTGTCTTATCTTTACTTCTGTGTATCTCACCATTTTTCTTTGTTCCACAGAAATCACACCCATCTTTGATCATTGTTTTTTTTACCAGAGTATTTTGCTCTTTAAAAACCAAAAAAAAAGAAATTTTAAACTGACTCTTTTACTCATTTGGCCTTGATACCAGATTCGTTGGATGTTACCTCACCGTCTGTCCGCCTTGCCGAGTGACTCTAATTTTTGGCGATCAAAGGTTTGACTACTCACCTTGTCCACCGGCTCGAGCGGTGTCCAGCTCAGCAACATCCTTCCAGACTTACACTAAATGTTAGGGGTGAAAATATTCACACGAAGGCTTGACTATCAGTAACAAAGCAGTTTATTATGTCAGAATTCTGGGAGATAAGGGGAGAAATTCTCCGGGTCGGAGAATCGCCTGGGCCGCCTAAAATCCCGCCCCCGCCATGGCAGAGATTCTCCGCCACCCGGGAAGTGGCGGTGGCGGGAATCTCGCCACTCCGATCGGAGAGGCCCTGCGGTGATTCTCCGGCCCGGATGGGCCGAAGTCCCGCCCCTGGGAGGCCTCTCCCGCTGCCGAGGTTTGAACCACCTCTGGGACGGCGGGATCAGCGGCGCGAGCGGGCCCCCGGGGTCCTGGGGGGGGGGGCGGTGGGGGGCGATCGAACCCCGGGGGGTGCCCCCACGGTGGCCTGGCCCGCGATCGGGGGCCCCCATTCAGACTCCGGGCCAGTGCCCTGGCGGCACTCTTTCTCCTTCCGCGTCCGCCATGGCGGAAGCGGAAGAGAACCCCACATCGCGCATGCGCCGGCAGTGACGTCAGCGGCCAGCTGCCACCGACGTCACTGCCAGCGCATGCGCGGACCGGCGAAAGCCTTTCGGCCAGCCCCGCTGCCGGGGGCGCCGGTTTTTTGCGCCAGTCTTCTGGTGCAAACCGCTCTGGCGTGGGGCTGGCCCCCAAAGGTGGGGAGAATTCCCCACCTTTGGGGAGGCCCGACCCCTGAGTGGTTGGCGCTACTCCCCTACGCCGGCAACCTCCGTCACGCCGGGTAGGGGAGAATGCCGCCCCTTGGGAACTCAGCAGTCCCTGACAGCACCTTATCCCACTTAAACTTAAACTCACATGGATTAATATACAGATTCAAGGCGGATAGCCTAATGACTTGGTCCTTTTCCCATTAGCGCATTCCTTTTTTCTTAAGACCTTGGCTGTTTTAACTATTCCTTTCTCTGTCAATTTTATACCCAATTTTAATGCATTAGTTTTCCCCCAGTGGACATTTTTCTTCTGCTAAATTTTTATGCAATTTCCCCCATAATAATCTCAGCTGTTTAGAGTGTTCACAAAGCGTTTGCAGTGCACGGCCACTTTCAAAAGTGGTGTCTAACGTATCACCCATTATACCCTTTATCTGACGTCAGATGGTCCTTCTGATTACAATTTTAATAGCGATCCTAGATCACTAATTCAATTTTGAATTTATTACAGGGTTATCCTGCCCCGTTTTCCAATTGGTTAAGGAAATTACGTGTGTGGTGTTTTATGTCAGGGTCGGCACACTTTTTGCCCTGTTTGTGTTGTTAAGCAGGGTTATCCGCATCTGCAGGAGATTATAATTTAAATCACGAAGTAATCGCGCTCCGTACAAACCAATTAACAGCTTGAAGGTGACACCGTAAAGATTCAATGTCACCCGCCTTACAAAGTTAACGGGAACCTTTTATCGCGAAGGTTTCAGGTAATAACAAGGACCATGTTGGCATCGATATCTCTTTACCTCCTTTAACTATTTCTTAGGGGCTCCAACCCGATTCTTTTGAGGAATTTTAGCCTCCGGGACTCCAACCCGGTTCTTTTGAGGAATTTTCGCCTCAGGAACTCAAACCCGTAGCTTTTAGAGGAATTGATCCTCAGGGACTCAAACCCATAGCTTTTAGAGGAATTGATCCTCAGGGACTCAAACCCGTAGCTTTTAGAGGAATTGATCCTCAGGGACTCAAACCCGTAGCTTTTAGAGGAATTGATCCTCAGGGACTCAAACCCGTAGCTTTTAGAGGAATTGATCCTCAGGGACTCAAACCCGTAGCTTTTAGAGGAATTGATCCTCAGGGACTCAAGCCCATAGCTTTTAGAGGAATTGATCCTCAGGGACTCAACCCCGTAGCTTTTTTAAGTTTCTGGGGTTCATTGGACTGACCTGAAACTCGTAGGGACGTCTTCAGCTCGGGTCCAAACAATTGAAAAGTAACTTCTTCCCTGTGGTCCAACATGCTTGGGAGAAAGACAAACCTTCCATTTGCCTTGTTGAAAACCTTTCATACATCAGCTCCAAATGCTATAAATATAACCCCTCTGCCTCTGACGGTTTCTGGATCCACAAATTGGCATGTTTTCAGTATTTTGGTGAGCTGGAAACTAAGTGTCTCTTTCAATCCGTTATCTAATGAGTCACTCGAACCTGGTGATATACTGAGAAAATAATCACGCTCCTTTTTTGGAGGACCTAGGCCCTATTTCAGAACTGCTCCACTGATAGTTTAACATGTATATGTGGATGTTGTTGTCGGAAGCTATGGGTTTACAGGGTTAATTTGTGACAGTACTACCTAAACAATGATGTAAGGTGGCATATAGTATAAACCCAGTGTTGTTGGCCAGAGTTAAGATCTGGAATGGAGATAGCTTCATGCCAGTACCCTTCATTGTATGTATATATAGAGGTTACAAATAGTTCAGAAATGCTTGGTGTGAATATTCAGAAGACCGCAAAGACTTCTTTAACAGGCACACTGCAACTAACACCATCCCAACATGGTGGCAGCTCTGGATCAAAATTTCCTGAGCAACTGGAGTTCAGAATCCACTGAAAATGTCCTTCTTTCAGCAGGGTTTTTGATCTAGAGCTGCCACCATGTTGGGATGGCGTTAGGGTGCCTCCGCCAACGTTCTGTGGGTCGGGGAGGGCTGCTACAACCGATGGGTCTAAACTCAGAACTGTGAGTTTAACCTGCTCTCTTTCGTCCAGGCCGTACATGGTTGCCTGTTGCTTTACCTCTGCGAAAAACTGGTGGGGGTCTGCGGTGGGGAGAAACGGAGTGATCTTTTCACACGCGTCCCTTAGTTGGGTTACAGTTAAGGGGGTGGTGTAAGTAATATCGGGTGCGCCTTCTGTGGTCGCTTTCCGTTGGGTGGTGACTGGATTCATTGGTACGGTAATTATCTGATCTGTGGGGGGTTGGGGTGCTTGTCTTTTCTGCTGCGCTGCTGGCGCACATGTTCCCTGAACATAACGCTGCGCTGTCTCACTTAACTCTTTCCAGTCTGGGGCATTCTCCTCATCTAACTGCGTTCCAAAGGTGCTTTGAAACCCATTTTGTACTGAAAGCAGCGATTGCAGCTCCGCAATCTGCTTCCTGCATTTCGCATGATCTACAGTACTCTGTCTTTGTTCTGTGGTGGCAGCATGGAGTGCTCTCAAAGCTGCTTTAAGGTCAGAGCATTGCCTCTGCAAAGCCTCTACCTGCTTCTCTGATTCTTCTCTTATCAGGACGGCACGTTGCACGTCCTGATAGGCCTTTTCGTACTGGGTCTGGGAACTGCTGAGATGGGCTAGACAAGACTGATGTGCCCTCTTGGCATCATCCACCTCTCTACCTTTCTCTGCCAACTTCCCTCTAAGATCCGTATTTTCCTTCTCGATGTCCCTGACATCCACTTTACTCATTCTATTTCTCTCCTCTAACTCTGCCCGGAGCGTCTGAACGACCTCCTCTATGTCTCGCAATTGTGCCAAACAGGACACAATCGCCATCGGCTTACGTGCTTTACTCATATATTTTTCTTGTGAATTTGAGAGAGGTTCTCCCACCAAGTATGTCCTATACTTCCGGGACCTGTCTCCTCATTCAAACAAAACTCTTTCCAAAGGGGCCATCCCTTTCCTTGCAGATACTTGCGGAGTTCCAGCTCCCACATGGGACACTGACCTACTCGGCTACTGCTGGTCGCTGCGACCACAAACCGTTCTGGGTTCATGAGGCGTTCCATTGCCTGCATGGCCATTTTTCTGACTCACTTTATTTAGAACAGGGGGTGTTGAGGTTATGTCTCACGAAACGGGTAAGGCTTACGCTATGTTCCGTTCACAAAACTACCGAAAATTTGTCGCAACAAAAATGCTTTCAGGTTTTCCTTACAACCCTGTTAGTACGCATGCACTAAACACACTTCCGAATTACGTTTGTTCCTTTGAACACCTTGAATATTTGTGATTTCTTTCCTTTTTCTTTACCAGATTTCTAATTCAAATTTCAGGGTCCTCGACTGAGTGGGGGTACCACTTGTAACCGCGTCCCGGCGGAGTCACCACTAAATGTTGCACGTTTTACTTGAGTGTAATTCGCGTTTATTGGAGTGTATTAACACGCCTCCGTTTAAAGGCCGTGTGCTTAACACTGCTAGGCTCTATATGTGTATTTTCAGCTAGGGAGTCGCCAGGTGTCGTATAAACACCTCACAAATATTCCAAGGTCAGGTTCAAAGTAATAAAACGATACACCGATTAGTAAGTTCCAAACGATTAGTATTTATTATTACAAATATAATAAATACGCATGCACACGCTAAGGGACTAAGCTACAACTAAACTAAGCGATCAGAATACTTAACTAAACAGGAACAGGCAAGGTCAGGGAGCGAGGCCTTCATTTCGATCTTAGTCTGTAACCTTCAGAGAGTGTGCTGGTCGCTGGGGGTCTAGTGGGGCTGGTTTGCGTAGCGAGCGTCGTATTGTCACTTACGGTTCGGCGGCTGGTGCTCAACGGCTGGAGTCAGGATACAAGTCGAAGTTCTGGGTCGAAGTCAAAGCCGGAGCACGAAAACAGACAGGACCATGTGTGGGGGTCTATCTTTATAGTGGGCCCCAATGTCCGTGCCTTTTTGGGGCGGGCTTTTACCTTCAGGTATCGATTGGATCAGCTCCCAATCGATATCTTTCGAATCCCCCAATGTGAGGGTCTCTCCTCGATGGAGGGGGCGGTCTCTATGGTCTTTTGTGGTGGATACCTTTGGTGCTGCTCTGTCTGGACATCCACTTAAAGTATCTATTCAAACCCAAATGTTGCCATTGTGTGTGCCCAGATCTGGATTGCCTCATTAATATGCAAAGCGTTTTGCTATTAACATCTTTGGTTGAGATCTTCCACCTGGCCAGAAACTAGTTTTGCTGCGTGCAAAATGCTAATCAGTCTTTGCAGACTGCTTGTCTTGGCTAAACTGCTTTTTCCCTGCAGTCTTAGCAGTTCTCCATCTTGTTAGCCCAGTGTCCATCTTAGGTGGCTACAAGGTGAACAGCCAGTCATCGTGTTACACATTGGTACAAACTATATAGATACACCTACATAGATTTTAAAAAGGAATGAGGTCCTAAAGGTAGACTACAGGGAGTTAAGAGAGTTGAGAAGTTGGAACTCAAAAGTAGTGATCTCAGGATTACTACCAATGCCACGTGCTAGTCAGAGAAGAAATAGCAGGATATATCAGATGAATACATGGCCGAAGAGATGGTGTGAGGCGGAGGGTTTCAGATTCCTAGGACATTGGGACCAGTACAAACTGGACAGGTTACACTTCGGCAGGATCGGGACTGATGTCCTAGGGGCAGTATATGCTGGAGTGTTTGGGGAGGGTTTAAATTAATTTTGCAGGGGGATGGGAACCTATGTAAGGATTCAGAGCAAAGGGGAACAGAGAAGAAGACAGCAAGGAGAATAAGAAAAGTGATAGGCAGAGAAATTAAAGACCTGTATCAGATAATGACACTGTAAAAAACATAGTAGCGATGGGACAAGGAACATAGATACATAAAAGATAGCAACAGGAAGCCTTTTGGCCCTTCAAGCCTGCTCCGCCATTCATCACGATCATGGCTGATCATCCAACTCAATAGCCTAATCCTGCTTTCTCCCCATAGCCTTTGATCCCATTCTCCCCAAGTGCTATGTCTGGCCGACCCTTGAATATATTCAATGTTTTGGCATCACCTACTTCCTGCGGTGATGAATTCCACAGGCTCACCACTCTTTGGGTGAAGAAATGTCTCCTCATATCTGTCCGAAATGGTTTAGCCTGAATCCTCAGACTGTGACTCCTGGTTCTGGACACCCCCATCATTGGTAACATCTTCCCTGCATCTACCCTGTCTAATCCTGTTAGAATTTTATAAGTCTCTATGAGATCCCCCCTCATTCTTCTGAACTCCAGCAAGAACAATCCCAACCTAGTCAATCTCTCCTCATATGACAGTCCCGTCATCCCTGGAATCAGTTTGGTAAGCCTTTGCTGCACTCCCTAGAGAACAAGAACATCCTTCCTCAGAAAACCAAAACTGCACACAATACTCCAGCTGTGGCCTCACCAAGGCCCTGTATAATTGCAGCAACACATCCCTGCTTCTATACTTGAAACATCTCGCAATAAAGGCCAACATACCATAAGCCTTCTTTACCGCCTGCTGCACCTGCATGCTTACCTTCAGCGACTGTGCACAAGGACACCAGGTCCCGCTGCACACTCCCCTCTCTGAATTTACATCCATTCAGGTAGTAATCTGCCTTCCTGTTTTTGCTTCCAAAGTAAATAACCTCACACTTATCCAAATTATACTGCATTTGCCATTGATTTGCCCACTTGCCCAACCTGTCCAGATCATGCTGTAGGATCCCTGCATCCTCGTTACATTTCACCCTCCTACCTAATTTGGTATCATCTGCAAATGTTGAGATGTTACATTTTGTTCCCTCATCCAAATCATTAATATATATTGTGAATAGCTGGGGTCCCAGCACTGATCCCTGTGGTACCCCACTAGTTACTGCCTGCCAATTTGAAAAGGACCCATTAATCCCCACTCTTTGTTTCCTCTCTGCCAACCAGTTTTCGATCCACCTCAATACATTTCCCCAATTCCATGCGCTTTAAGTTTGCACAATAATCTCTTATGCGGGACTTTGTCAAACGCCTTCTGAAAGTCCAAATATACCACATCGACTGGCTCTCCTTTCTCGACTGTACTGGTTACCTCTTCAAAGAATTCCAACAGATTTATCAAGCATGATTTTCCCTTCATAAATCCATGCTGACTCTGACTGATCCTGCCACTGCTTTCTAAATGTTCCGCTATAAAGTCCTTGATAATGGATTCAAGCATTTTCCCCACTACCGATGTTAGGCTTGCTGGTCAATAATTCCCTGCTTTCTCTCTCCCTCTCTTTTTGAATATCGGAGTGACGTGAGCTACCCTCCAATCTGCAGGGACAGTTCCAGAGTCTATAGAATCCCGAAAGATGACCACCAATGCATCCACTATTTCCAGAGCCACCTCCTTAAGCACTCTGGGATGCAGATTCTCAGACCCTGGGGATTTATGCGCCTTCAATCCCATCAGTTTTCCCAGCGCCATTTCTCTACTAATGTTAATCTCCCTCAGTTCTTCCCTCTCACCAAACCTTTCATTCTCCAACATTTCTGGTATCTGATTTATGTCCTCTTTTGTGAGGACAGAACCAAAGTATGTATCAATTGCTCACCCATTTCTTTGTCCCTTATTATGCATTCCCCTGTTTGTGTCTGTAGGGGGCCTACATTTCTCTTCACCAATCTCTTTCTCTTCACATATCTATAAAAACTCTTAGTGTCAGTCTTTATGTTCCCTGCAAGCTTCCTTTCGTACTGTACTTTCCCCTTCTTAATCAATCCCTTTGTCCTTCTTTGTTGAATTCTAAACTGATCCCAATCCTCAGACCTATTGTTTTTCTTGGCTAATCTGTATGCTTCTTCCTTGGATCGGATACTATTTCTAATTTCCTTTGTCAGCCATGGATTGCCCCCCCTTGCTTTTGTGCGAGACAGGAGTGAACAGTTGTTGTAGTCCCCCCATGCGCTCCTTGAATGTTTGCCATTGTCTATCCACTGTCATCCCTTTAAGTAACTCTCCCCAATCTATCAAGGCCAACTCACACCTCATATCTTCATAGTTCCCTTTATTAAGATTCAGCACCCTAGTCTCTCAATCAACTACTTCACTCTCTTCATGTTATGGTCACTCATCCCCAAGGGGTCTCGTACAGCCTGATTGTCAATGATTCCCTTCTCATTACACCGTACCCAGTCTAAGATGGCCTGCTCTCTGCTCTCCAGGAATTCCTCCTCTACGGCATTGTGGCCAATTTGATTTGCCCAATCTATGTGAAGATTAAAATGACCCATGATCACCGATATTCCCTTATGACATGCATCTCTAATTTTGTGTTTAATGCCATTCCCAACCTCACCACTGCAGTGTGTTGCACCAAGGAGGCAACATACCATTCTAGAGTCTCATTTGCGGCCACAGAAATCCTTACCTGTCCTCTTTGCAATTGAATCCCTATAGCTATTGCGTTCCCACATTTTTTTATTCCTCCCCACTGCAGCAGAACCAAACGTGGTGCTACAAATTTGGATGTTGCTGCTTTCTCCTAAGAGATCATTCCCCTCAACAGTGTCCAAAGTGATATTTCTGTTTTTCAAGGGAATGGCCACGGGAGATTCCTGCACTGCCTGCCTGGTTATCTTGCTGTGCTTGGTGGTCACCCATTCCCTGCCTGCCTGTGAAGCCTGAGCCTGCAGTGCGACCACCTCTTTATACATGCTATCCATGATACTCTTTGACTCATGGATGCTCCACCGTGTCCCCTGTCACTACTCCAGTTCCAAAATACAGGCTTCTAGGATCTGTAGCTGGAAACACTTTCTGCAAACATGCTGGTCCTGGGAATTGGAAACGTTCCCACGTGGAGCAAGAAGAGCAGACCACGGCTTGGGGCTCTGCTGCCATGCCTTACCCTTTAAATTAAATTCATCCTTTTAATATTAACTAGGGCCCTTTTTCTCTGCTCCTTGTTATTACGGAACATACAAATGTACTTGCCAATAAGCTCTTTTGATTTCCTGGTTCTGCTTTAAGATTCACTTCTTCTTTATCCCCCAAGCTTTGTTTCCTAACTTGTCTTTTTCAGTTATTTAAGTTTTAGCTATTTGGACACAATCAGCTTACCGCTTTCTGTGACATCAGTGTTGATTTTTCTTCCTCAAACCGAGCGCACTGAAGCTGCTCTCACTTTTCCCGCTCTTTTAACTGGCCATGTCCGTTACTCCCTGCATTGTTTCTGGCACTGAAGTTGCACTCACATTTCTTGTTCTTCAAACTGGCCAGGTCCGCTACTCTCCACGCTGTTTCTGTCTGGGTCCGCTATTCTCTGCGCTGTTTCTTGCACTCAACATAAAGCATTGGACGAAAATAATGAGAGCATACCCACATGCCAGTCCAATCGCTGAGACAATAACAAGAACCAGAACCAACCAGTCTCCCAACAGAATGGTGAATGAGATGTGCCAGGGTCATAAGGCCTCCAGACCATCTGAACCTCTAATTTCAACGACTTGGAAGGGGGAGATGGAGTACGGAGAATGTTGTTAATGCTAATACTGTAATAGTAATAAAGTTAGATTGTAACTAAGGTAAATACATAAGACGTCTAACAATTAAAGACTCGAAGTAAACTAAAGTGCAATAACCATGGGATAAAGACTTTGGCAGAGTGTGGGGTAGGGGTGAGACGGTGTAGTAGAAAGGCCTGGAATGCCGGAAGAACCGGAGGGGATGAAAAGGTTTCTGGACGGGTTAACATTCCCAAAAGTTGGTGGGGGGCGAGTGGAAGAGCTGGGGGCCCCGATTAGAGTAGAGGAGGTATTGGGGGGCCTTAAGGCTATGCAGTCGGGGAAGTTCCCGGGGCCGGATGGATACCCAGTAGAGTTTTATAGGAAGTTCTCTGAGCTGGTGGGCCCGGTCTTGGTGAAGGTTTTCAATGAGGCAAGGGACAGAGGGACCCTGCCGCCGACAATGTCACAAGCCACCATATCTCTGATATTGAAGCGGGGTAAAGACCCGGAGGCGTGCGGGTCCTACAGGCCAATCTCCCTGATTAATGTAGACGCCAAGCTCCTGGCAAAAGTACTGGCGGGTAGAATGGAGGACTGTGTACCGGAGGTGATTGGGGAGGATCAAACGGGGTTCGTGAAAGGTAGGCAGCTGGCGGCCAATTTGAGGAGATTACTCAATGTGATAATGATGCCCCCGATGGGTAGAGAGGTGGAGGTAGTGGTGGCAATGGACGCCGAGAAGGCCTTTGACCGGGTGGAGTGGGACTATCTATGGGAGGTGCTCGGACGGTTTGGGTTCGGGGAGGGATTGGTGGATTGGATCAAATTATTATATCAGGCCCCGAGGGCCAGCGTCAGGACTAACAGAGAAGTATCGGAGTACTTTAGGTTGTACCGAGGGACCAGACAGGGCTGCCCGCTCTCCCCGCTGCTGTTTGCGCTGGCCATAGAGCCGCTGGCGATTGCGCTGAGAGCCGCAGAGGGTTGGAAGGGGATGGTGAGGGGCGGGGTTGAACACAGAGTTTCTCTTTATGCAGACGACCTGCTCCTGTACGTGTCGGACCCAGTGGCCGGGATGGGAACTATACTGGGAATGCTGAGGAAGTTCGGCCAGTTCTCAGGATACAAATTAAATACGGTCAAGAGTGAAATGTTTGTGGTCCAGGCAAAGGGCCAGGAAAACAGATTGAGAGGGCTACCGTTTAGGCTGGTTGAGGAAAATTTCCGGTATTTGGGAATCCAGGTGGCACGAGACTGGGGCAGGCTGCATAAGTTAAATTTGGCCAGGGTGGTGGAGTAAATGAAGGGAGAGTTTCGGAGATGGGATGCACTCCCGCTGTCGCTGGCAGGGAGGGTGCAGACTGTAAAGATGACAATCCTCCCTAGATTTCTGTTTATTTTTCAGTGCCTCCCGATCTTTATCCCACAGTCCTTCTTCAAAAGAGTTAACGGGCTGATCATGAGCTTTGTCTGGGCGGGAAAATCCCCGCGGGTGAAGAAGGCAATGTTGGAGAGGAACCGCAGCGAGGGAGGGCTGGCTTTGCCGAGTCTGATCAATTATTACTGGGCGGCCAACATCGCTATGATAAGGAAGTGGATGGTGGGTACGGGGTCTATTTGGGAGCGGGTGGAGGCGGCTTCGTGCAGGGGCTCCAGCTTGGAAGCCCTGGTCACGGCCCCTCTGCCGCTGCCGCCGGCCAAGTACACCACCAGCCCGGTAGTGGTGGCGACCCTGCGGATATGGGGCCAGTGGAGGAGGCATGTGGGGGAGATGGGGGCGTCTGTCTGGGCGCCAATCTGCGACAACCATCGGTTTGCCCCCGGCAGTATGGATGGGGGGTTCCGAGTATGGCGGCGAGCAGGGGCGGGAAGGGTGGGTGACATGTTCCTGGAAGGGAGCTTCGCGAGTTTGAGGAGCTTGGAGGAGAAATTTGGGTTGGTAAGGGGAAATGATTTTAGATACCTACAGTTGCGGGGCTTTGTTCGTAGACAGGTCCCATCTTTCCCACGCCTCCCGCCAATGGGGATCCTCGACAGAATAGTCTCTAGGAGGGAAGAAGGGGAGGGCAGAGTCTCGGGTATATATAAGGTGCTTATGAGGGAGGAAGGGTCCCAGACAGAGGAACTGAAACTTAAATGGGAGGAGGAGCTAGGCGGGGAAATGGAGGATGGGCTGTGGGCAGAGGCCCTGAGTAGGGTAAATTCGACCGCGACATGTGCTAGGCTCGGGCTGATCCAATTTAAGGTCGTTCACCGGGCCCATATGACGGTGGCTCGGATGAGCAAATTTTTCGGGATAGAGGACAAATGCGCTAGGTGCGCGGGAGGGCCAGCGAACCATGTTCACATGTTTTGGGCATGCCCTGAGCTGAGGGGATACTGGGAGGGATTTGCGGGGGTCATGTCCCAGGTGCTAAAAACAAAGGTGGTGATGAGTCCAGCGGTGGCAATTTTTGGGGTTTCGGAAGACCCGGGCGTCCAGGGGGAGAAAGAGGCTGATGTTTTGGCCTTTGCTTCCCTGATAGCCCGGCGACGGATATTATTGGCGTGGAGGGACTCAAAGCCCCCGAAGACTGAGTGGTGGCTTGCGGACATGTCGAGTTTCCTGGGGATGGAAAAAATTAAGTTCGCCTTGAGGGGATCTGTGCAGGGGTTCACCCGGAGGTGGCAACCATTTATTGACTTCTTTGCGGGAGAGTGAGCGTCAGCAGGGGGGTGGGGGGGGGGAGGGGGGGGTAGAGTAGGAGGGAAAATATGGCGGGTAGTACCGGTGGGAGGGGAGCGGGCTTGTGCAATATGTTGCGATGGAAGTATTGAAAGTACGTGGATGTTTGCACATTTTTGCCTTTTTTGCTTTCTTTCTGATGATGTCTGTAACTGTTATAAAGCCAAAAACTACCTCAATAAAATTGTTTATTAAAAAAAAAGAAAGGCCTGGAATAATACAGGGTTAATGTGAGACTTAGTACAGTATGCTCATACAGTGATGTATGAAGGCATATGACCTAGACCCAGCATCTATCTCAGTCCATCCAGGCATGTTGACCAGAAGAAAGTCCTATTGGCAAATTTCTGGTCACTGATATCCCTGGGTTTGTCGTATTCCTTGGATCTGATGTGGTCTGGATTCTATTCGCAGTAGATGGTGCTGAAAAGGCTCCTTTTTTAGGAGGTATTCGACCAGAGGACCTTTACTGAACAATCAAAGTGAAACGGGAGCCCTGGGAAATATTAGTGTATCCTTAGTATGTATAGAGCAGCTGAGTTGCTTCATGGTAGCCAACATCCAGATTCAGCATTTCACTATGTGGAAATCCATACTGGTTTCTATTACATTTAATGGAGTTGTGTGACTCGGTAGCTGTTGGCTCAGCCAAGAGCAATTCAAATAGAATATGTTCTTCAGGCTTGTTAGGTAACGTTAAATAGCATTAATGGAAATGCTGTTAAAAGTTGATAGAAAACAATGATCACTTAAAAAATAATATTGTGTCAAGGATTTGAGTGTTAACCAACATTTCTGTACATTAATGTGTGGATGAACAGTCACTGACCTGGTTTTTGAGAGGGAGTTTGCTAATGGTTACCTGCTGATGATTTGGATTATTATTTTTCATTATGGTAAGAGAGCCAGGGCCATAACATAATGATATGGCCACTTCTGGAATGGGAGAATCAACAGCATAGAAACCAGCCATTTGCCTTTTCTACTGTGTATCTTCCCAACCTGTCACCATATCTTCTATTCCCTTCTCCCTTATGGATACGTATCCAGCATCCTCTTAAATGAGTCAAGGCTATCTACTTCAGCTGATCCCATGTAATAGCAGTTTTCACATTCTCTCCACAATTTCTTTTCAATGTTATTGTAATAGTTGTCTTTTGACTGAGCTTCTGCTGTTTAATGTTATTTCCCTTTTTTATCCACTTGACCTAGTCTGATGTCTCTTGAGCAGCAAACACTGGCCCTTCTTGGTCTCTTCAAATGCCTTATTGCTGGAAAGTGAGAGAAACCTGATGGTCCATTTTGAAATGCTGATTGCAATTTTAACATTAAGGAGTATTTCCCGCAGCTGGTTTAACTGTGTTCGGTTAACTCTGTGCTTTTCTCCTGATGCACTGCCGAATTTTCAGACCAAAACCTGAGCCACTCTGGCAAAGAAAACTGGGGGTGAGGTTTACACCGTCAGTCTGATGGGCTGATCAGCACTGAGGTTAAACTCGCCCAGCACTCACCACCACCACTGAACCCTCCCCCCAATGCCAAGTCCCCCTTCAAATGCCTCAGCACTCTTCTTCTCTCTCTCTCTCTCTCTCTCTCTCTCTCCCCCCCACCCCACACCACCAATTGAACTCTGCAGAAAGCCCGTCCCTGGCACAGGCTCGCACTGTTAGTGGCCAACATGTGCCTGGGGCAGTGCTTGGGCATTGCCTGGTATGTGCAGCACGGTAGCATTGTGGATACCACAATCGCTTCACAGCTCCAGGGTCCCAGGTTCGATTCCGCCTTGGGTCACTGTCTGTGCGGAGTCTGCACATCCTCCCTGTGTGTGCGTGGGTTTCTTCCGGGTGCTCCGGTTTCCTCCCACGGTCCAAAGATGTGCAAGTTAGGTGGATTGGACATGATAAAATTGCCCTTAGTGTCCAAAATTTCCCTTGGTGTTGGGTGGGGTTACTGGGTTATGGGGATAGGGTGGAGGTGTTAACCTTGGGTAGGGTGCTCTTTCCAGGAGCCGGTGCAGACTCGATGGGCCGAATGGCCTCCTTCTGCACTGTAAATTCTATGATCTATGTGCCTCTCCCCCCTGGATTATACTTACCTTGGCGCCGCAGGCAGAATCCCCTCTGCTATTTCTATAAAGCAGTTGTGAATATTTATTGATGAGGGATCATGTGGCAGGTAGGCCCTTTAATAATATGCAAATTTATTCAAATGTAAGGGCAGGAACCTTGTTACGTTGCCAGTGAGGGACAGGGAAAATTGGGAAACGAGATCCCTCTGCCCTGGCTGTGATTTGAATTAAAATCATCTGAGGTGCTAAGACCTGAATGATTTAAATGTGTTTCAGAAGGCTAGTGAAAAGCAGGATTTATTTATATGTCTGCGCTACAACCTGTGCAACGTTAGTAGATTAACATATTGATTTGGGAGTATTTAACATCACTAATCAGTCATGTTTTGCCCTAAAAGTAAACAACATAATTGTTTTTGTGAAAAGATATTGTGACATTAATTCAAATAAAAATTGGGCAGGCAATTTTCCTGACTAATCGATATGAAAAATAATCATCTTAAAATGAACAAAGTAATCTTTTTTTCCTGTAAACATGGGACAAGGTATTCACTCTGAACCAGGAGTGCTGTCTTTATTTTCAGGACCAGTGTTTGAACACATGGTGAACTTGGTTCCTGACGTAGTCCGATGCTGTTTGAGGTTGAGCAGTGTTTGACAGGCTGGGTGGGTGTTGGAGGTTGGTATGAGCAGTTGTGGGGGAAAGGGGTGGACGATGTAGGGACAGGGGATGAGCAGTGTCAGAAGTGTGGGAGCAGGATGAGCAGGTTGCAAGATGTAAAACTATATTTTACGCCTGCTGGGAATGGCGCTAAAAACTAGGTAAGCAATTGCTGGGCAAGCAGCACCAAGTTTCCATGCTGAAGGGTCCTGAATGGGGACCATCTATAATGGCTCTGTTTTCTTAAGTTAAAAAAATGGCCACAGTAGCTGGGCTGCCCTCGTGGAGGAGGATCCCTTTTCAGGGCGGTGCGCAACCAGAATTGTAGCAAAGTAGGTGGGGTGATCCTCAATGGCTTCCTGGAGTGCTGGCCCCTGGTCAGCTGCCAACAGGCTATCTGCAGCCAATGCCCTATTTCCAATGTCGTGGGGCATTTGTGAGCAATGCCCTTACTTTGCTGCCTGCTGTCCTGCACCCTGAATCCTACATAAATGAAAAGTGGACAAACAACAGTTTTTTAAAATATGTTTTATGAACTCGCATTGTAGTCCTGTGTAGGAGATACTGGGTGGGATTTTCCGGTTCTTCCCGCCGGCGGAATCTTCTGGTCTTGCCAAAGACAACCCCCTCGCGGGTTCCACGCTGGTGGGGCAGGCGAGTCATGAAGAGTGGCGTAGAATTTGGTGTCACGCGAAGATCCGACTGATGGTGAGTCGCCTCCATAGCCAGAAAACACACTGCGGGGTAAGGGAAGGGGAAGGAAAATCCTGCCCCGCCTCAATGCAGTAAATCAGTTGTGACTCGTTGTTACACATTTGCATGAGTCAGAAGATTGTGGGTTCAAGTCTGACTCCAGGCTGACACTCCAAGTATAATACTCAGGAAGGCAGGCATACAACTCCAGCATCCTCATTGAAGCCAATTCCTTCAACATCGCAGCCACGACCAAGTGAAATCAGCTCCGCTACTCTGGACACTGCATGCGCATGATCCCTTTTTCACAACTTAAGAACGGCATCCGATCTCGAGGACTGGGAAGATATTTTTATATTTTAAGAACACTCTCTGAAGGCCTCATTGAAAAGAGGACAAATTGACATGAGTGCGTAGGATGAATTTGCTGCAAATGGTGGCCTTCATCCAAGCTGAAACACACCACATAAACTGTTGTGGAGAAGCAGGAAAGTGGAAGAAGAGAAAGCAGAAACCAGCTTGGGGACTGCCCTTCCTCAGGACACCTCTTGCCCTCTCTGCCCAATGAACTTTGGTGCTAGGATTGGCCAGATGAGTCACCTGTGGGGACACAAATCATGATGCTTGGCAGATAGTATCCTCGTTTTGAGGTACAGCGGTATCAATGATTGCAGTATCAGAGGGGGTGTCTTCTGGATGAAATGTTAAATCTACCCTCTCAGGTGGACTGTAAAGATTCCATGGCATCATTCAAAGAAGAGCAGGCAAATTATTCTGTGTCCTGACCAATATTTATCCCTCAGTCAACATCACAAAAATCATTATCTGGTCATTATCAGGTTACTATTTGTGGGCGTTTGCTGTGCGCAAATTGGTTGCTGTCTTTCGCACATTACACCAGTAATTACTCTTCAAATGTAAAGTGCATTGTGACATCCGATGGTTGTGAAAGGCATTATATGAATGTAAGCTTTTTTTTTTCTTGTATGGCTGAACTTGCCAACAGTTTTGGGGAGTGAGTTGGTACCTGTGTTTGAGAGGTGAGGAAGGGCAAAGCTTCTCTCACCCATCCAGCCAAGAATGTTCCAATGGAGCTGCACTCTTTGTTTGCTCTTCATCTTCCTTCTCTTCGCAGAAAGCGAGGAGTCCTTTAGTCTGAGCTTCCTTTGTGCACTGCTGCTTCTCGAAAAATTATATTTTGTTTGCTTGATGCAAACTGGATTATCAATTTTGTGATTGAGTGGAGGTACTTGTAATGTTACTGGACAGGAGATCCAGGATAGTACTCTGGGAACCTGGGTTCAAATCCCAGCACAGCAGATGGTGGAAATTGAATCCAATAAATATCTGGAATTAAAAGTCTAACGAACATGAAATCATTGTCGATTTGTGAAAAAAAAAACCCCAGCTGGTTCACTAGTGTTCTGTATGGAAGGAAATTTGCAGTTCTCACCTGGCTTGGCCTGCATGTGACTCTTGAATGCCCTCTGAAATGGCGTAGCAAGTCACTCTGTTGTATCAAACTGTCAATAAAAAGGAAAGAAATCGGACAGACCACCTGGCACGGCCCAGGAACTGAAAATGACAACGCAAACTCAGCCCTGTCAACCCCACAAAGTGCTCTTCGCTAACATCTGGGGGCTTGTGCCAAAATTGGGAGAGCTGTCTCACAGACTAGTCAAGCAACAGCCTGACATAGTCACACTAGCAAAATGATACTTTACTGATCGCATCCCAGATATCACTATCACGATCCCTGTCCCACAGTTGGGACAGGCTAAGCAGAGGTGGCAGCACAATGGTATGCAGTCGGGAGGGAATTGCCCTGGGAGTCCTCAACAATTGCTCCAGAACCTAAAGAATCTCATGGCTGTAGAGCAAACATGGGCAAGGAAACTTTCTGTTGATTACTTTGTACCGTCCACTGTCAGCTGATGAATCGGTGGTACTCCATGTTTAGCACCACTTGGAGGATCGCAAGGGCACAGGATGCACTCTGGGTGTTGGACTTCAATGTCCATCACCGAGTGGCTTGGTGGCACCACTGCTGGCTGAGTCCTAAAGGACATAGCTGCTAGACAGGATCTGTGACAGGTGGTGAGGGAGCCAAAAGTGGGAAAATCTTACTAGACCTCATCCTCACCATCTGCCTATCACAGATGCTCTTGACCATGGCAGTATTGGTAGGAGTGACCACCACACAGTCCTTATGGAGATGAAGTCCCATCTCCACATTAAGGACGCCCTCCATTCTGTTGTCTGGCACTACCATTTTGTTAAATGGGATAGATTCAGAACAGATCTACAACTCAAGACTTGGGTGTCCATGAAACGCTGTGGGCCATCAGCAGCAGCAGAATTGTCCTCCACCTCTGTAACCTCATAGCCTGCCATACCCCCCACTCTCCCATTACCACCAAGATAGGAATCAACCCTGGCTCAATGAAAAGTACAAGAGGGCATGCCAGCAGCAGCATTAGGCATACTGAAAAACGAGGAATCATCCTGGTGAAGTTGCAACACAGGACTACTTTCATGACAAGTGATAAACAGAGCTAAGCAAATCCACAACCGATTGGATCATATCTAAGCTCTGCAGTGCTGCCATGTCCAGTTGTCAATGGTGGTGGACAATTTAAACCACTCACTGAAGGATGAGGCTCCACAAATATCCCCATCCTCAATGATGGAGGAGCCCAGCACATCAGTGCAAAAGGCAAGGCTGAAGCATTTGCATAATCTTTCGCCAGAAGTGCTGAATGGATGATCCATCTCGGTTTCCTCTGGAGGTCCCCAGCATCGCAAATGTCAGTCTTCAGCCAATACGATTCACTCCACGTGATATCAAGAAACAGCTGAAGGCACTAAATACTGCAAAGCCTTTGTGCCCTGACAATATTACGGCAATAGTACTGAAGACTTGTGCTCCTAAACCAGCCAGGTCCCTAGTCAAACTGTTCCAGCAAACTACAACACTGGCATCTACCCAGCCATGTGGAAAATTGCCCATGTATGTCCTGTACCCAAAAAGCAGGACAAATCCAACCTGGCCAATTACCACCCTATCAGTCTACTCTCAATGATCAGTAAAATGATGGAAGGGTTCATCAACAGTGCTATCAAGCGGCACTTACTTTGCAATAACCTGCTCACTGATGATCAGCTTGACGTCCGCAAAGGTCACTCCGCTCCTGACTTCATTACAGCCTTGGTTCAAACATGGACAAAAGAGCTGAACTCCAGGTGTGAGGTGAGAGTGAGTGCTCTTGACATCAAGGCAACATTTGATTGAGTGTTGCATCAAGGAGTCTTGGCAAAACTGGGGTCAATGGGAATCGGGGGGGGGACTCTCTACTGGTTGGAGTCCTACCTGGCACAAAGGAGGATTGCTGTGGTTTTTGAAGATCTCAGTCCCAGGACATCACTGCAGGAGTTGGTCAGGATAGTGTCCGAAGACAATATCCAGGCTTGGGCTGACGAGGGGCAAACAACATTCGCACCACACAAGTGCCAGGCATGACCAACTCCAGTAAGAGCAAATCAAATCATTGCTCCTTGACATTCAGTGACAATATCATCACTGAATCCCCCACTATCAACATCCTGAGGGTTACTGTTGACCAGAAACTGAACTGGACCAGCCATATATATACAAGCAACAGGATTGAAAATTTTAAAATGGATCGTTTTGTAATAAGAAAGAGAGGGTCAGAGACACAAACTGGCCAGGATATCAGAACTAAACCTGCTGGAATCAGTGGCTCAGGAGAATCCACAGCAGGACAAAGCAGTGGTGGTGTGAGCTGTTCAGGAGAATCCACAGCAGGACAAAGCAGTGGTGGTGTGAGCTGTTCAGGAGAATCCACAGCAGGACAAAGCAGTGGTGGTGTGAGCTGTTCAGGAGAATCCACAGCAGGACAAAGCAGTGGTGGTGTGAGCTGTTCAGGAGAATCCACAGCAGGACAAAGCAGTGGTGGTGTGAGCTGTTCAGGAGAATCCACAGCAGGACAAAGCAGTGCCGGTGTAAGCTCCAGGACCTCTGATGAACAACCCATGCAGAAATGTAACATTGAATGACAAAGCAAGTGAGATCATGAAGACCAAGTAGGCTCACCTGTCTCATTAAAGGTAAGCGAAAAAGGTGGATCATGAGGTTTGGGCAGCGTGGGTTGCAAAAATCGGCTGGCATGGGTTGCGACAGTCGGCTGGCGTGCGTCCCGAAGGTTGGCAAATTGGTAAAAATGGGTCCCCGGAAAAAAAGTTTGAAAAACGCTGATCTACAAGATGCAAAGCAGGAACACAGCAAGGCTCCTTAGGCAGCACCTTCCAAACCCAAGACCACTACTATCTAGAAGGACAAGGGCAGCAGGTACATGGGAACACCACCACCTGGACGTTCCCCCAAGTCACTCACCATTCTGACTTGGAAATATGTTCCTTCATTGTCGCTGGGTCAAAATCCTGGAACTCACCGGGGGGGGGGGGGGGGGGGGGGGGGGGTGCACAGAGTCTCGCTTCACGCAGACGACCTGCTCCTGTATGTATCGGACCCATTGGAGGGGATGGAAGAAATTATAAGGATTCTGGGGTGAATTTGGCCGGTTTTTGGGATAAAAGCTAAATATGGGGAAAAGTGAGATGTTTGCGTCCAAGGAAGGGGCAGGAGAGGCGACTGGGGGAACTGCCGTTTAGGCTTTCGGTACTTGGGCATCCAAGTGGCGCGGGAATGGAAACGGCTGCACAAGCTAAACCTGGCCTGACTAGTTGACCAAATGAAGGACGATTTTCAAAGGTGAGACGCGCTTCCGTTATCTCTAGCTGGGAGGGTGCAGACAGTGAAAATGACGGTCCTCCCGAGATTCCTGTTTGTGTTTCAGTGTCTCCCCATCTTTATTCCACAGTCCTTTTTAAACGGGTCAATAAGGTGATCTCTGGCTTTGTATGGGCAGGTAAGACCCCATGAGTAAAAAAGGGGATGCTTAAGCAGAGCCGGGGGGAGGGCGGGCTGGTGCTGCCGAACTTCAGTAATTACTATTGGGCGGCGAATATAGTCATGATCAGGAAGTGGATGGTGGGGGGAGGGTCGGTATGGGAGCGTGTGGAGGTGGCTTCATGCAAGGGCACCAACTTGGGGGCGTTGATAACAACCCCTCTGTCGTTCCTACCGGCACAGTATTCCACCAGCCTCGTGGTAGTGACGGCCCTGAGGGTCTGGAGGCAATGGAGGAGGCATGTGGGAGCGGAGGGAGCATCGGTGTGGTCTCCAATCTGTAATAATCACCGGTTTGCCCGGGAAGGATGGATGGAGGGTTTTGGAGATGGCAGAGGGCAGGGATTGAGAGGATGGGGGATATGTTTACAGAGGGGAGCTTTGCGAGTATGAGGGTGCTGGAGGAGAAATTTGGATTGGCGAGGGGAAATGAATTTAGGTACCTGCAGGTGCAGGACTTCCTACGCAGGCAGGTTTCAACCTTCCTGCTCCTACCACCAAGGGGGATACAGGACATGGTAGTTTCTAGAGTATGGGTGGGAGAAGGAAGGGTCTGTTACATTTACTTTTTTAAAAACATGTATTTATTCAAAGTTTTTCAATAAGTTTACAAAACACTCCAAAAAGGAAAATAATACAAAGAAAAAAGGGCAACATGCCAACCAAACAGAACAACTTGACCCTCTAAACGATAAACAGCTTAACAGATTAACACCCAACTTAAAGCAAAAATAGGGCAAGCCCCCCCCCCCCCCCCCCCCCCCCGGTTGCTGCTGCTGCTGACTTCCACCTAACGTTCTGCGAGAAAGTCAAGGAATGGTTGTCATGGCCTGGAGAACCCCTGCAAGGATCTTCGCAAGGCAAACTTTATCCTCTCCAACCTGAGAAACCCCGCCATGTCATTGATCCAAGCCTCCACACTTGGGGACTTCGTGTCCCTCCACATTAACAAGAGCCTTCTCCAGGCTACCAAGGAGGCAAAGGCCAGAACTCCAGCCTCTTTCGACTCCTGCACTCCCGGATCGTCCGATACCCCAAATATCGCTATCCCCCAACTCCGTTTTACCCGAGTATCCAAGACCTTGGACATAACCTTTGCAAAGACCTTCCAAAATTCCGTAAGTGCTGGACACGCCCAGAACATATGGGCGTGGTTTTCTGGGCTCCCCGAACACCTCACACATCTGTCCTCCACCCCGAAAAATTTACTCATCCTCGCCCCTGTCATATACGCCCTGTGTACCACTTTAAACTGGATCAGGCTGAACCTGGCGCAAGATGAGGAGGAATTGACCCTGCCCAGGATGTCAGCCCACAGGCCATCATCTAGCTCCTCACCCAGCTCCTCTTCCCATTTGCCCTTCAGCTCCTCCACCGAGGCTTCCTCCGCCTCCTGGAGCTCCTGGTATATCTCCGAGATCTTACCCTCTCCGACCCACATGCCCGAAATCACCCTGTCCTGTATCCATCGGGCAGGTAGCGACAGGAATTCTCCTACTTGCTTGCTGACAAACGCCCGAACCTGCATGTACCTGAAGGCATTTCCCGGGGTAACACAAATTTCTCCTCCAGTGCCCTCAAACTGGCAAAAGTCCCATCAATATAAATCCCCCAGCCTTCTAATTCCCTCCCGGTGCCAGCTTCGGAACCCACCATCTATCCTGCCTGGAGCAAACCTATGGTTGTTTTGTATCGGGGACCAGACTGAGGCCCCCGTCTCCCCTCTTGTGCCGCCTCCATTGCCCCCAAATCCTCAGCGTTGCCGTCACCGCCGGGCTTGTGGTATACCGCGTCGGCGGAAGCGGCAACGGTGTCGTCACCAGTGCCCCCAGGCTAGTAGCTACACAAGGCGCCACCTCTTGTCTTTTCCTTGCCGCCCCCTCCATCATCCATTTCCGAATCATCGACACGTTTGCTGCCCAATAGTAGCTATATTCATACGCTACGCCTTGTACCTTCCTCCACTAGGCCTCGGCTTTCCCTATAGTCAGCAAGTCAAACTCGGTTTGGAGGCTCCTGCGCTTCTTCAGCAGCCCCTCCTCGGGGGATTCCGCATATCTCCTATCCACCCTAAGTATCTCTCCTACCAATCTATTCCTCTCCCTCCTTTCCCTCTTTTCTCTGTGAGCCCTGATGGAGATCAGCTCCCCTCTAACCACCGCCTTCAGCGCCTCCCAGACCACACTCACCGAGATCTCCCCATTGTCATTGGCCTCCATATACCTCTGTAGGCACCCCCTGATCCGCCCACATACCTCCTCATCCGCCAACAATCCCACATCCATGCGCCTCAACGGGCGCTGGCCCCTCTCTTCCCCTAACTCCAGCTCCACCCAATGTGGGGCATGATCCGAAATTGCGATGGCCGAATACTCCGTCCCCTCTACTCTCGGGATCAGTGCCCTGCTCACCACAAAAAAGTCTATCCGTGAATAGGCCTTGTGCACGTGGGAAAAGAAGGAGAACTCCCTCACCCTAGGCCTAGCAAACCTCCACGGATCCACTCCCCCCATCTGATCCATAAACCCTCTCAGGACCTTGGCCGCAGCCGGCCTCTTACCCGACCTAGACCTAGACCGCTCCACTGCCAGGTCCAGTACCGTGTTGAAATCCCTCCCCATAATCAGGATTCCTCCAAATCCGGGATTCGGCTTAGCATCTGCTTCATGAACCCTGCATCGTCCCAATTTGGGGCATATACATTCACCAGCACCACCCGGGCCCCCTGCAGCCTACCACTCACCATCACATACCCGCCCCCTTTATCCGCCACAATGCCCACCGCCTCGAAAGTCACCCGCTTACTCACTAAAATTGCTACACCCCTGTTCTTCGTGTCCAACCCGGAGTGAAAGACCTGCCCTGCCCAACCCTTCCTCAGCCTGGCCTGATCCGCAACTTTCAGGTGCGTCTCCTGTAGCGTGGCTACGTCTGCCTTCAGTCCCCTTAAGTGCGCAAATACCCGGGCCCGCTTGGCCAGCCCATTTAGGCCTCTCACCTTCCACGTGATCAGCCGGATCGGGGGACTACAGCCCCTCCCCCCCGCCCTCCGCCGACTAGCAATCCCCTTTTGTTGGGCCAGCCACGTGCACACGCCTCCTGCACTTTCCAGCCCCCCAGGCAGAGGCTCCCCGCCCCGACTCTCCCTATTATCTCCAGCTCTTACTCGGTCAATACAGCAGCAACCCCCCCCTCCCCCCGGCCAAGCAATTGCTTAACCCCCCCTACTCCCCCCATTGCAGTCCCGTAAGTCAGTTGACTCCTGCTGACCCCGGCCGCTCCCGCCTCTGCCACCGATCCCCATTGGATTCCCCCCCAAAGCCCAAGTCTCCCACCCCCTCCACTCTCCCTGTAAACCAATGTGGACTCTAATCCAGTACCGCTCCCCCGCGTCCTGCCCCACCCCCTCCCTTTCCGCGGGAAAAATAAACCCGTGCTCCCAGTCCGGGCCGACCCCGCCCTCTATGGCGCAGCTCCATTCTCCTGCAACCTCGCCCCAATCCCCAGAGGCCCAGGGTCCCCGCCCCTTCTCCCCCCACTGAACGCAGGGAACAACCCCTCCCAAACCGGCACACACACACAGAAAGAAAACACAAATATCGCCCCCTCCCACTCCCCAACATCCCCCAAAACATGCTACAGACGACTAATTTGACTCCAGCTTCTCATTTTTGATAAAGATCCACGCCTCGTCCGGCATATCAAAATAGTGGTGACGGTCCTGATATGTGACCCACAGTCGCGCGGGCTGTAACAGCCCAAACTTCAGCCCCTTTCCATGGAGAACCGCCTTGGCCTGAATGAATCCTGCCCTCATCTTGGCCAGCTCTGCGCTCCAGTCCTGGTAAATGCGAATTTCAGCATTCTCCCACCTGCTGCTCCGCTCCTTCGCCCATCTCAAGACGCACTCCCTATCGGTGTAACGGTGAAACCTCACCACCACAGCTCTCGGCAGCCCATTCGCCCTTGGTCTCCTCGCCAGGACACTGTGCGCCCCATCCAGCTCCAAGGGCCTCGGGAAGGCTCCCGCGCCCATCATCGTGCTCAGCATTGTGGCTACATACGCCCCAGCATCCAACCCCTCCACACCTTCAGGGAGACCCAGAATCCGCAATTCTTCCTCCTCGACCTGTTCTCCAGATCCTCTAATTTCTCCTGCCACTTTTTATGGAGTGCCTCGTGCGCCTCCACCTTCACCGCCAGGCCCAGGATCTTGTCCTCGTTATCAGAGGCCTTCTGTTGCACCTCTTTAATCGCTGTCCCCTGCATCTTCTGGGTCTCTACCCACCTTTCGATCGACGCCTTCATAGGGGCCAACATCTCTGCCTTCAATTCCGCAAAGCAGCTTCTTAGAAACTCTTGCTTCCGCGACCACTGAGCCCACGCAGCCTGGTTTCCCCCTGCCGCCATCTTGCTTTTTTGCGCCCGTTCTCCTCTCTTCTCTAATGCCCCTTTTTTGACCGCGCCGCTCCTGGTCCACTCCATACAGTGCTGGGGAACCTCACTGCCCTCTTCCCACACCGGGAATCGTCGACCAGGTGCCGCTGGGGCTCCTTAAAAGGGCCCAAAAGTCCGTTCACGGCGGGAGCTGCCGAACGTGCGACCTACATAGCCGCAACCGGAAGTCGTCTGTGACATTTACAAGGAACTCATGGGGTCAGAGGAGACGCAGACTGAGGAGCTGAAGCGCAAGTGGGAAGAAGAGTTGGGAGGAGGGATGGTCTCTGGGCGGACGTGTTGAGTAGAGTCAACATGTCCACAACATATGCCAGGATCAGCCTGATACAATTCAAGGTCATTCACCGGGCTCACATGACAGTGGCCCGGAAGAGCAGGTTCTTTGGGGTAGAAGACAGGTGTGCGGGGGAGGGGGGGGGGGGGGGGGGGCAGCGAACCACGTCCCCATGTTCTGGACATGCCTGAAGCTGAGGGGATTTTGGCAGGGGTTTGCGGATGTCATGTCCACAGTGTTAAAAACAAGGTTGGCACCGAGTCCAGAGATGGCGATTTTCGGGGTGTCGGAAGACCCGGGAATCCAGGAGGAGAAAGAGGCAGACGTTCTGGCCTTTGCTTCCCTGGCAGCCCGGAGGGACTCGAAGCCCCCAAAGTCAGAGACCTTGCTATTGGACATGACTAGCTTCTCTGTTTGGAGAAAATCAAGTTCGCCTTGAGAGGGTCAGTGTTAGGGTTCGCCCGGAGGTGGCAGCTGTTCATCGACTGTTTTGCGAAAAATTAACCGTGAGCAGAAAGGGGGGGGGGCTGGGGGTTAGCTTAGTTTAGAGTAGGGGGTTAGTAAAGGTGGGACCTGTAAGGGAGGAAGATGGCTTTTGCACTATGCTTATAAGTTATGTACATTGTTATTTTGTTGTTGTTGTAAAACCATAAATACCTCAATAAAATGTTTTCTTTTAAATATATAATCCTGGAACCCCCTCCCTTTAACAGCACTGTGTGTATCTACATCATATGGACTACAGTGGTTGAAGAAGGCGCTCGCCACCACTGTCTCGATGGCAATTAGGGATAGGCAACAAATGCTCGCATAGGCAGCAAAGCCGACATCTCGTAAAAATGATTTTTTTTTAAATTGCCATTGTACGTAAATTGAAGGACTGAATAAAAAATATTAAACTTAGTTGCACTGTGCTTTTACACAACGATGCCTCTGAGCGCTCGATACAATGAATCACTTTCTTGAAATGCAGTGACTGTTAAATAGGCAAAGCCTGAAAGAAAAATGATTTCTTGCTCCATGCTATTCTCTGTTTTATTCCACTCTGATTTGTTAGCTTGGAGTTTATTTTGCGTCACATTAGTCAATAATATCCTGCACTCTGCAGACAAAGTCATAACTTTCAGATTTAGGAATGAATTATGATTTGAAATTGGAGGCAGATATCAGACTGCAGCTGAGACTGTACATGTTAACTGCCTCATTTAATCTTGTGATTGACCACAAAATACAACAATTTTATAGTTGCCATCAGAGAAACTGCATATGGTATATTAGACGCTGTGTCAAAGACCAAGGGTCCAGAGCCTACAAAATGTTAATGTTAATGTTGCGTCTTTCTAAATTAGTGATTAGCTATTTCCTTCCAGGCTTCGTCACCTTGTGTAATTCTGGTGTCTAATGATGGGAATTCAGACAAATATTTCATGCCCTGGGGAAGGATGCCTTGTGCTTGTGATCCACTGATGCTGCTACCAATCAGCCCCAGTCTCAAAAGCTACATCCTTGGAACTATCCAATTACTCATCACTGGTTAGTGTAAAGTGACAGTTTGATCTACCCAAGGGGCAATGAGTGCACCAGAATTTAATTCATGGGGAAGAGGTTTCCCCTTGTATTCCAGCACAATCCGTGTGGAATAGGGGGAACCAGTGTAAAAAATCAGGGGTTTTAAAATGCAAGTGTGTTGCGCCTCAAACCACTTGTACTCGTGTATTCTGCCATCTTACATACCGGTTCAAGTTTCACGTTTTCCAAATTAGGCCCTGCCCACACCTTCCCATATTGAAATTGTGTTTGAAAATGCATTTGTTTATTTAAGTGTATAAACACACCTAGGCACATTTTAAAATATTTTTTCAGATCAAATGTATTTGATGTACAAAGAAACTGATTATTGTATACCAATGAAACTACTAAATCAGTATTCTACAAACTTTTTTTCCGGGGACCCTTTTTTACCAACCGGCCAACCTTCGGGATCCAACCTGGCCGACCTTTGCGACCCTTGCCAGCCGACCCTCGCGACCCATGCCGGATGACCTTCGCGACCCACCATTTTCTCTTATGGTTAACGCGAGGTGAGCCTGCTTGGTCCTCACGATCTCACTCCAATCAGGTTCACATGAAGAGAGGGCTATGTGCATATCGGTGAAGGATTCAGCCGGTTCCTTTGTGGCGTCTTCATCTTTGTGAGGAAGGAAAATCCAACCTCGCACATGCAGGTCGTTGTGAAGGGCAAGAGCAACAAAATGCTTGTTTTACTCAGCTCCGGATACTCCTCAGAGATGCTACTCCAGAATGCTGACAGACTCATTGATTTGTGCCGTGTTTTTAATATGCTGTCACAGCTGAGACGCACAAGCTCAATTTCTTTGGAGTCAGCTGCAAGTTAAGAACTGATTCTGGGGTCTCAAACTCAAAGGGATTTTTCACCCACCTCCTCTCTCTCAGAATCTTAAACTTCTCCTCTGGAAAGTAGTGATGCTATAGTTTTGCTATATAGTTTCGCGCATGCGCACCGATGATCGGGTGCGCACTGCGGTCGATTTTAAAAAAAAATATTTTCGCGGCTATTTTGAAGGCTGCTTGCAGCCGGCGTTATTAAATATCGGCTGCTGCAGCTGATTTGAGTGATCCGGAGTGCTGCGAAGGCGGCTCCGCGACCCACCCGACACCCGCCTGCGACCCATCCATGGGTCATGCCCCTGAGTTTGAAGAACACTGTACTGAATGGTTCTGTATAGTTTTTTTCAAGTGGAATTTTCAGTGATTTTGAATCCATTTTCAACTATAGTAACACAACTGCATCAGGGTACCATTCTTAGATCAATAAGAAATACTTTGTATGAACAAAACAAATGTGTACTGATATGTTGTCTGCTGCTTTCTGGAAGATTAGTGGTTGTGCAAATGAATCTTAGTGGATATGTGAACCATAACCTAACCAGCAGAATTTCAAGCATATTCTGGGTGCAATTACCTGATTGCAGGGACTAAAACAGAGCCTCAAGCACTGCAGTTGTAATAATAAGTTTTTTTTAAGCAGGCAATGTAAATATATACGGCTGGATTCTCTGGTCAGCTGCGTGTTTCTCGGTGGCATGCCATTCGCTGGCGGCGGGATTCTCTGCTTCCACTGCTTGTCAATGGGATTTCTCACCTTGTCAGAGATCCTGGAGGCGATTCCTTGAGCTCCGATCCGGGCAGGAGAATCGCCGCAACCGTGCCACGACGCCCCGATGCCGGCGCGCGATTCTCTGAGGTGCGGGGAATTGGCGCTATTTGTGCCGGCGCGTTGTTGCTATATTTATCTGGTTATAAATAAGGCAATCGATATGGTCGCCTTCCTTAATCCTAATTATGTTTGCTGTGGAGACGCCAGGTATCTTTCGATACCGCCACAAGGTTCAAACCCGAATACTGATCAAAGAACCAATGCACCAGTTGGTTAGTTCAAAGTCAATACTATTTATTTACACACACAGTAATATCTACTCATGCACAAAATACCACAAACTAAATTATCTCTAACGCTAACACCTATACTTAAACTCGGGTGCCCACTCAGTCAGAGGAACAATGGCCGTTGTTTGGATCTGAGGCTGTTGGGTGCGAAGGTGTAACAGGAGAACAGCTAAGGTCGTCCCTCTGATAGCGAGCATTGACCTTGGACTTACTTGCTTCTGGTGCAGCTGGTGGACGGTCTCTCTGCTTCGAAAGCCGAGTCCAAGAGAGCGATTCTCTCTCGGGGGGGCTTCTTATACCCGAAGGGGCTTCACTTGCTTTTGGGCGGGCCTTGAACTTGGCCCCGATTAATTGGGCCGTATCTTGATCACTCTTATTGATCGTGACCAATAAAGGGGTGGGTGCCCTGATGACTGGGCGTGTCCTAGGTGGCCGTTGGCCTTGCTTTGTTTGTGTCTTTCTGGCGCCAGGGTGTCTGTAATAGTATCGGTTACTTGAGTGTCATTCCTTTGTTCCCGGAGATGGGCCATCAGTATGTTAATTGACCAACAGTTTCAGTCTCGTCTGGGAGTTGCCTTCTCAATACGCATACTGGCTCTGTGTCTGCTTGCTTTCCTAACATTGTCCATATTTCCCAACTGTCATTGCGATCATCCATTTTGTATTCTAGAAGTGGCCATCCCACATGGCTACAGCATTGGTGCGGTGCTGGCCGCGGGCCGCTGGAATCTCCGGATGGGCCGAGCGGCCGCGCCGATACAACGGAGTCCCGCCGGCGCCGTTCACCCCTGGTCGCTGCCGGCGGGAACTCTGCGGGAACGGTCGGTGGGGGGGGGGCGGCCTGTGGGGGGGGGGGGGTGAGGAGGGAGACCCCTTCACCAGGGGAGGCCTTCGATGGGGTCTGGCCCGCAATTGGGGCCCACCAATCGGCGGGCCAGCCTCTTTCCCCCCCCACGGGCCTACTTCCTGGCACGGCCGGCCCCTGAACACCGACTCCATGTTGAGTCGGGGCCGGCGCGCAGAAGAAGTCCCCCGCGCATGCGCAGGTTGGCGCGGCGCCCATTTGGCACCGCGTAAGGAGGCTGGAGCAGCGTGAGCTGGCCCGCTGTGGGGGCCAGAATCGGTTGTACCAGGGCCCGGTTCGCGCCGTCGTGAAACCCGACGGCGTTCACGACGGCACGAACACTTGGGCTCCATATCAGAGAATCGCCCCCCCTAATGGACAGGGGTGTGCTGCCATCGGGAACAGAGAATCCCAACAGCTGGAGAATAACGGCCAGATTACGAAGTTCTGAAGAAGAATCATGCAGACTCGATGTTAAATTTATTTCTCTCTTAGCCGTGCTGCCAGACCTCTGTTTTCCAGCATCCACAGTATATTGTTTTATTAAATATATAGTCATTGCTTCAAAGTACATTTTTGCTCTACTTTTCGTATTGTAATTCTTAAAGCTATGTAAGTGAGGATTGGCTGTATGCATTTTTAAATTGCTGTAATTCTGTTCTGCATTAGCAGAAGTGAGTTTTTAAATTCTACATGGCATTATGAACATTAGCTTGGTACCAGCTGCACGCTGGCAGTACTTTCTGAGGAGTATCCATTGTGCCATCACAAAATTTTGCTGGTGTCCTTCTCGATAATTCATGAGACATGCGTATTCTAGCGCTGATCAGGTCAACAAAAGAATGCACATTATTTTCTTCTTTCTATGTCCTAGTTTTTTTATGCAGAGTTGAAAGGATAGAAACAGATTCATCAATGACTTTCAAGAATGATTTTAAAAATGTAGAGCTATGTGGAAAGAGCAGGAAATAAGACATTGGATATTAGTACTGCTGAAGAAAGACAAAATGCAGAGCTATGTGGAAAGAACAGGGAATAGGACATTGAATATTAGAGTACTGTTGAAAAAATAGACATGCTGTTGAAGTGTTTCATCTTGCACTCATCGGGTTGATACAAGAATACCAAATTTCAAAGGAACAACAGTTTGTAGTTCATGAGAAAAGGATTGTTGTTACATTTCTAAATCCACTCTGGTTGAAACGTTGCCATAGCAAATGCACCAAGGAGTTATTGGCCCTCTTGCTTTCATTTGTAATGCCTGGGCATATTCCTTTAACCTGCAGAGTATCTTTCAGAGCTGGCACAGGCACAGTGGGCTGAATTGCATCCTTCTTCACTAGATTATTCACTTTTGCTAGGATATGGGTCTATAGTTCTCCAGTATTTTCCCCAAGGGCAATTCGGTGAGCTTCTGTGCCAGTGGGCTGTTTGGTCACAGTGAGCTGAGCATTAAATTGAGCAGAATCCTGCCCAATGTTTATGTGTGTGCACCTTCCTCCAGAGATCATTTAATGCTGTTGAGGATGAGGAAGCCAATATTTCAGGATGGTAAAGTTTGGGTGCCATATTTCTGGTGATTTCATCACATGACTTCCAACTTTCGCACCCCAACTATTGGCATCTCAACATACCGATCCTGTGTGTGATGCGTCACCTTTCGATGCTGATTGGAAAGCCCATGAGACTCTTCATTACCAGATTGGATGAATCTTGACTATCATTTCTCCATTTCAAATAGTTTCATGACTAATGAAGGAAGGGTGAAATTTAACAGCCCCGTTGTGATGTGGTTTGGGGCCGTAAAATACAGCAAACCGTTCAAAAGTCCATCGTCTGTGGCGGGACCGAAACATTGTGCCAGTGGAAGGGCCATAAAATTCCACCGAAATCATGTTTAAAAGCACTTTTTGTTTAAGGCCCTGTGATCTTTCTCTTTGGCTTTTTGTAACATTATCCTGGACATTGTAATTCCTGGAGACCCAAGACACTCTGGAATGTTGACAACCCTGTGTGTGATGGTGGCACTTCTCCCTGTGAACTGAGATGGTTCCTTCTACCTTGGACTGTAGACTTACTCTGGTATCAGCTGGACACTTATTCATTAGTACTACATCTAAACAGGTTACAGAGTAGGTATGTAACTCCTAGGCATGATTTCAACCCCTCTCTCTTTCGCTCCCTCTCTCTCTCTCTCTCTCTCTCTCTCCAGAACCACACTACAACGGGGCTGTAAAATTCCACCCTTCATTCATTAGTCATGAAACTATTTCAAATGGAGAAATGAAAAAAGGTTTTGATTGACAGTCAAGGTTCATCCAATCTGGTCATAAAGAGTCTCACGGGCTTTCCAATTAGCATCGAAAGTGGTGCATCACACACAATGATCGGTTTGTTGAGAGAGAGTCTGACTGACTGACATCAGTAGTACATCATCATATATTAGCATATCCCATCTGTTAACCCTTTATACTATGCCCTGGGTGAAATCCATACAGGCTGGCATTTGAACCTGAGACCTTCTACTCTGAATAAATTGTTGGTCACACTGGGCAGTACCTTTCTTCATGTCACGTGAAAGTGCCTTTAAGAAATGGGTGTTTTAGAAATGTATCGTTAAGAAATGGAGCTGCTCATGTTACTGGAGTGATTTCAGAGTGTGGGTGGAGCTGAGTTCACTTCTGTTTTTTTTTTAGTTTCAGTTTGAAAAAGCTTGGATGTGGCTGTGGGCTGCACTGCTGTTGATCTCTGCCATGAAGGACTATCTCTTAATCATTTGGCGAAATCAGAATTGTAAAAAGGTCTCAGTATTTAATATAAATCTAATGTGCTCCTGTTTGAAGGATTTGTTAAGTCTTTTGGATGTCAAAAGGACAGCATACAGGTGATTTAGTGTTGTATTCTTTGGGGAGTGTATTTGATTTACTGGTTGCTAAGATGTTCACTGTTTGTTTTAGAAAGGTTAACTGAGTTCATAGAATAAACATTGTTTTGTTCTAAAAAGCACTGGTCCATTTTCTGCTGTACCATACCTGTAGAGTAAGCAGTGTGCTCCCCATAATCACAATCTATTAAAAGTTGTGGGTCAGGTGAACTCCATGATACACTTTGGGGTTCCCTAAACCCTGACCCATAACACTCAGTTAAAACACTTGATATGTTTAATTGATGGTTCAAAGTATGTTGAATCACGTCAATCACTAGGAATCATTGGTACAAAAGGTTTTGACAATTCTTCCCCAGTCTTCTGTGTCTTGCTTTGTTCAGTTGTAATCACAGCTGTTTTGTCACTCTCTGTGAAATGTATGGTTAAATGTTCTAGTTTACTTTTGATCTGCCACTTCTATATTATTGAAAATTAGGAAATTAATAGTGACTGATCGCATATAAAGTGAGCAACAGGCGAGGGTAGCACGGTGGCACAGCGTTAGCATTCTAGCTGTCTGTTGCAAGTTCTCCCCATGTCTGCGTGGGTTTCTTCAGGTGCTCTGGTTTTCTCCCATAGTCCAAAGATGTGGGCCATGATCAAAGCGTGGGGTTACAGGGATAGGGCAGCACGGTAGCATAGTGGTTAGCACAATTGCTTCACAGCTCCAGGGTCCCAGGTTCGATTCCCGGCTTGGGTCACTGCCTGTGTGGAGTCTGCACATTCTCCCTGCGTGTGCGTGGGTTTCCTCCGGGTGCTCCAGTTTCCTCCCACAGTCCAAAGATGTTCAGGTTAGGTGGATTGGCCATGCTAAATTGCCCTTAGTGTCCAAAATTGCCCTTGGTGTTGGGTGGGGTTACTGGATTATGGGGATAGGGTGGAGGTGTGGACCTTGGGTAGGGTGCTCTTTCCAAGAGCCGGTGCAGACTTGATGGGCCGAATGGCCTCCTTCTGCACTGTAAATTCCATGATTCTATGAGGGCGTGGGTGGGCCTAGGTGGAGTGCTCTTTTGGAGAGTGGAGCAGACTCGATTGGCCAAGTGCCTCATTCTGCACTACAGGGATTCTATGGATTCCAACCTAATGGAAATGTGGTTTCCGCTGATTGATAAGTTCAAACTCCAGTGCTGATTTAAAAGAGAAAGACACTCAACAGATTGGGCAACATCTGTGGCGAAAGAAACAGATTTAAGGGATACGATTTCCCTTGCAGGCTTTGATCAACATCAGTTGGTCAAATAGGGTCAGAGGTCCACACAGTATGGGGAACAGTCACCCAGCTGTAATTTCCCCCAAATTGACCAACTGGTAACCAGAAGGTAGGTGTGCTGTCCAATTAAGGAAGGCAAGCTGGCGCTTGAAGCTGGAGGACCACTAGGAGGCCCTGCAGCTCCCAAAGAGCTGGGGCTGGATTCTCTGTTTTTGGGACCAAATCACCACGCCGTCGTAAAAACTGTGGTCTTTCACGACAAAAAAAACTGGCGTGAAAGGGCCGTATATTCATACGGGTCCCATCGGGAAGCTCGCAGCTTTTGTTGCAGATACAGGCTCTCTCATGTCTGGGTCAGAGGCTGCGCATGTGCATGCCGGCAGCCTCCTGTGGCCGCGCCGTGCTCCTTGGCAGACTTAGACCGCGGAACTGGACCTCCCAAATAGTGCCTCCGATTGGCCGCCTGCCCAAAATTAACCCGATGCCGTATAAGGCCCCCCCACCCCCGCCCTCTGATCGGCCCACCCCCGACCATGGCTGCCGCGGAATGAGTCCGCAGCTGCCACACTAGTATCCCGAATGGCAGGACCATATTAGATCCATGTCGTCGTGACTTCGGCCGGTCGAGGGCGGAGAATGGCAGTGCGGTCCTCCAGCAATGGTCGCAGGTAGGGGATACGCAGCGCAAGAGTACGCCACTTTTCGGGGCCCATAGAATCAGGGAACCGGCACCGGTCCCGATTCCATGTGCAGAAATGGATTCCCCACCCAGCCACCAGCCGCGATTTCTCCGTTGGGGTGTGGAGAATCCAGCCCCAGGTTGTTCCAGATAAATGAGAGAGAGGGGACTCCAAAGTCAAGGCTTCCTTTCCAACTTTAACTTGAAAAAAAGTAGACTGAACAGCCAGACGACCAACTATCTCTACAAGGCAACCTGGAGCTGCAACTGAAGCCAGGCAGGTGGGAGGGTCTCTAAGCCTGCCTCCACTGTGGCCCAGAAATTGAGATCAATGATTCACATTGATGACCTTTCATCAGAACTGGAAATGGATAGTTTTTTTTTTAAAATAATTTTTATTGAGAAATTTTGATTTTATACAACAATAACGCACCTTAGTAAAATACCGAAAATAACAATAATATTAACAATCATATACATTCGCCCCATCCCCATGAACAACCCAGCATTTTAACAACAACGCAAATTAACACACTATAAAGTTACAGAATAAACACTACAATAATGCACCCCCCCCCCCCCCCCCCCCCCCCCGGGTTGCTGCTGCTATTGACCCAGTTACCAATCTCTGAGCCGGGAAGTCCAGAAAAGGCTGCCACCGTTTATAGAACCCTTGTGTTGATCCTCTCAGGGCAAATTTGACCTTTTCCAATTTTATAAATCCCGCCATGTCACTGATCCAGGTCTCCACGCTTGGGGGCCTCGCATCCTTCCACTGTAGCAGAATCCTTCGACGGGCTACTAGGGACGCAAAGGCCAGGACCCCGGCCTCTTTCGCCTCCTGCACTCCCGGCTCCACCCCAACCCCAAAAATCGCGAGTCCCCACCCTGGCTTGACCCTGGATCCAACCACCCTCGACACCGTCCCCGCCACCCCCTTCCAGAATTCTTCCAGTGCTGGGCATGCCCAGAACATATGGGCGTGGTTCGCAGGACTCCCCGAACATCTGGTGCACCTGTCCTCACCCCCAAAGAACCTACTCATCCTAGTCCCGGACATGTGGGCCCGGTGCAGCACCTTAAATTGGATGAGACTAAGCCTCGCACATGAGGAGGAAGAGTTGACTCTCTCCAAGGCCTCCGCCCAAGTCCCGTCCTCTATCTGCTCCCCGAGTTCCTCCTCCCATTTAGCCTTCAGCTCCTCCACTGACGACTCCTCCACCTCCTGCATTACCTTATAGATGTCAGACACCTTCCCCTCTCCTACCCACACCCCCGAAAGCACTCTGTCCATCGTCCCCTGCGAGGGCAGCAAAGGGAATCCCTCTACCTGCCGCCTAGCAAACGCCTTTACCTGCAGGTATCTGAACATGTTCCCCTGGGGAAGGCCAAATTTATCTTCCAGTTCCCCCAGGCCCGCAAACCTCCCGCCAATAAACAGGTCCCTCAATTTGCTGATGCCCGCCCTTTGCCATCCCCTGAATCCCCCATCCGTGTTCCCCGGGATGAACCGATGGTTGCCACCCAGTGGAGCCTCCATCGAGCCCCCTGTTTCCCCCCGATGCCGTCTCCACTGTCCCCAGATTCTTAGGGTCGCCGCCACCACCGGGCTCGTGGTATACCTCTTGGGGGAGAGCGGCAACGGTGCCGTTACCATGGCACCCAGGCTTGTACCTCTACATGACGCCATCTCCATTCTTTTCCACGCCGCCCCTCCCCCCTCCATCACCCATTTACGCACCATTGACACATTGGCTGCCCAATAGTACCCCAGAAGGTTGGGCAGCGCCAGCCCGCCTCTATCCCTTCCTCGCTCCAGGAACACCCTCCTCACTCTCGGAGTCCCATGTGCCCACACAAAGCTCAGAATACTGCTGGTCACTCTCCTAAAGAAGGCCCTGGGGATAAATATGGGCAGGCACTGAAAAAGGAACAAGAACCTCGGAAGCACTGTCATTTTGACGGACTGCACCCTCCCCGCCAACGGCAATGGCAGCATGTCCCACCTCCTGAACTCCTCCTCCATCTGATTTACCAGTCTGGTAAAGTTATGCTTGTGGAGAGTCCCCCAGTCCCTGGCCACTTGCGCCCCCAGGTACCTAAAGCTCTCCCCTGCCCTCCTAAGCGGGAGCCTACCAATTCCTTCCTCCTGGTCTCCAGGGTGCACCACAAACACCTCGCTCTTGCCTAAGTTTAATTTATAACCTGAGAAGGTCCCAAACTCGGCTAGTAACTCCAGCACTCCCGGCATCCCTCCCACCGGGTCCGCCACATACAGTAACAGGTCGTCGGCATACAACGAAACCCTATGTTCCTCTCCACCTCGCACCAAGCCTCTCCACCTCTCTGAATCTCTCAATGCCATCGCCAGCGGCTCGATTGCCAGTGCAAACAACAAGGGGGACAAGGGGCAACCCTGCCTGGTCCCTCGGTAAAGCCGGAAGTACTCCGACCTCCTCCTATTCGTGGCCACGCACGCCATCGGGGCCTCATATAGCAGCCTTACCCATCTAATGAACCCTTCACCAAATCCAAACCTCCCCAACACCTCCCATAGGTACCCCCACTCCACTCTATCGAAGGCCTTCTCCGCATCCAGCGCCACCACTATCTCTGCCTCCCCCTCAATCGCCGGCATCATAATGACATTCAGCAATCTCCGCACATTCGTGTTCAGCTGCCTTCCCTTCACAAAACCTGTCTGGTCCTCATGCACAACCCCTGGCACACAGTCCTCTATCCTGGTGGCCAGGATTTTTGCCAGCACCTTAGCATCCACGTTGAGGAGAGATATGGGCCTGTATGAACCACACTGCTGGGGGTCCTTGTCCTTCTTTAAAATTAACGAGATCAGTGCCCGTGACATCGTCGGGGGCAAAGTCCCCCCTTCCCACGCTTCGTTGAGTGTCCGCACCAGCAAGGGGCCCACTAGGTCCACAAACTTTTTATAAAATTCCACCGGGGACCCATCCGGCCCCGGTGCCTTCCCTGACTGCATCTGCCCGATCCCCTTAACTAGCTCCTCCAGCTCAATCGGCGCACCCAGCCCCTCCACCTTCTCCTCCTGCACCTTCGGGAAAGAAAGCCCGTCGAGGAACCTCTTCATTCCCCCCCTCTCCCCCGTTGGCTCCGACCGGTACAGTTCCCCGTAAAAGTCCTTGAAGACCTCATTCACCTCTACCCCCTTCCGCACCACATTCCCACTCTTGTCTCTCACTCCAGCAATTTCCTTAGCCGCATCCCGCTTGCGGAGCTGATGAGCCAGCATCCTACTCGCCTTTTCACCATGTTCGTACACTGCCCCTTGTGCCTTCCTCCACTGTGCCTCCGCCTTTCTAGTGGTCAGCAAATCAAATTTAGCCTGCAGGCTGCGCCTCTCCCCCAACAGTCCCTCCTCTGGTGCCTCTGCATACCTCCTGTCCACCTCCAGCATCTTTCCCACCAGTCTATCCCTCTCACTCCTCTCGCTCCTCTCCCTGTGTGCCCGGATGGATATCAGCTCCCCACGAATTACTGCCTTCAGGGCTTCCCAGACCATCCCCACCTGAACCTCCCCCGTATCATTCACCTCAAGGTACCCCTCAATACTTGCCCGGACCCTCCTACACACCTCCTCCTCCGCCAACAACCCCACATCCAACCGCCACAACGGACGTTGGTCTCGCACCTCTCCCATCTCCAACTCTATCCAATGCGGAGCGTGGTCGGAGATTGCAATGGCCGAATACTCGGCCTCCTCCACTCTCGGAATCAGTCCCCTACTCACCACGAAGAAATCTATCCGAGAGTAGACTCTATGTACGTGGGAGAAGAAAAAGTACTCGCGTGCCCTCGGCCTTACAAACCTCCATGGATCCACCCCACCCATCTGGTCCATAAACCCTCTCAGTACCTTGGCCGCCGCCGGCCTCCTACCCGTCCTAGAGCTGGACCGATCCAGTGAAGGATCCAACACCGTATTAAAGTCCCCCCCTATGATCAGACCTCCCGCCTCCAGATCCGGGATCCGTCCCAACATACGCCTCATAAAGCCCGCATCGTCCCAATTTGGGGCATACACACTAGCCAGTACCACCTTCTCTCCTTGTAGCCTGCCCCTAACCATCACATACCTACCCCCCTTATCCGCCACCACCTCCGATGCCTCAAACAACACATTTTTCCCCACCAGAATCGCCACTCCCCGGTTCCTCACATCCAACCCCGAGTGGAAAACCTGCCCCACCCATCCCTTCCTCAGGCGGACCTGGTCCGCCACCCTCAGGTGGGTCTCCTGAAGCATTGCCACATCCGCCTTTAGCCCCTTCAGGTGAGCCAGTACCCTCGACCGCTTCACCGGCCCATTCAACCCTCTCACATTCCAGGTGACCAACCGGATCAGAGGGCGTCCCACCCCCCTCCCCCGTCGGCTAGCCATAGCCTGTTGACTGCCCGCCCCAGGCCAGCACCCCCTGCTCGACCCCGTCCCCATAGCGACAACCCCTCACCTCTGTCCCCCCAGCCCCCACCAGCTCCTTCTTGACCCTACCAGCAGCAACCCGGTATTCCCCTTTCCCCCCCTCCCTTCCCCCCCAGGCTAGGAACCCTCCCAGCCGCGAACCGTCCTCCATTGTACTTCCGTGGGTCAGCTAACTTCTGCTGACCCCGGAAACTCCCGCCAATAGCCCGACCCCTCCCGAAGTGGGATCATCCCCCAATCTATCCCCCCTCCTGGCACCACTCCAGTGCGGGGAAGAACCAGTTAAGGCCCCGCCTCCCCCGTCACCATCTCCACCCCCCAGCCCCGCAGCACGGGAAACCAGAGGAAAGCCCGCGCTTTTGCACTGCCCCACCACACCCTTCTGACGCAGCTCCCAAATATCAGCCCCACTCCATACCCCCACTCCGGCATAGAATACAACATACCCCCCCCGACCCTCCCCTCAAGATACACAGCCCAGACAATGTCCCACAGCACAAAAACAAAAACATACCAGAACAACCCCTCCGTAAATAACCATATCGAAATTGCAAAAGTACTAAAACAAGAAGAAAACAACAGAAGAAAAAGAGAAAGAGAACACAGCAACAGCAGAATCCAGCACTAATATCTTACAGCCGACCTCGCAACCCCCAACCCCTAGTTCAAGTCCAGTTTCTCTGTCCGCACGAAGGCCCACGCCTCCTCCGGGGAATCGAAATAATAATGCCGGTCCGAATAAGTTACCCACAGGCGCGCGGGCGGCAACATTCCGAACTTTATCTTTTTTCTATAAAACACGTCTTTCGTCCGATTAAATCCGGACCGCCGCTTAGCCACCTCCGCACTCCAGTCCTGGTAGATCCGCACTACCCCATTCTCCCAATTGCTGCTCTTCACCTTCTTGGCCCAGCGCAGCACGCACTCCCGATCACTGAACCGGTGGAACCTCACCAGCACCTGGAAATGGATAGTTAACCTATCAGCAACTACAGAGTCGGGGAAAGGTTGGGATGACGATGGGGACGGGCAGAGTAGTGGAGATGGGAATGATTCCATGACAAAAGGAATGAGGGTGGAAAGTAAAGGAGGGTGGTAATAAGACAAGAAAAAAAATGGATGCGAAGGAGGCCTTGCCCATCCCCACCTCTCTCAAAACCTCCAGTCCTACTACCCTCTGAGATCTTTGTGGTCCACCAATTTTAGTCACATGTACACTATCATTGCCAGTCTTTCATTTAGCTACCTGGGTTCTAAGCTCTGAAATTCAGTCACAAAACTTCTCCACCTCTCTCTTTTCTTTTAAAGATGCATTGTAAACTTTGATCCTTTGACCAAACCTTTGGCCACCTGTCCTAATGCGGCATTTGGCTTTGTGCCAAATCTTGTTCAGTAGCATTACTGTAAAGTGCCTTGGGGCATTTTATTATGTTAAAGGTGCTGTATAAACGTAGGTTGTTGTTATTGAGGGTTATGAAGTCAAGGAGGGTAGATGGAATTAAGATACAGAACGGCAATGATCCAACTGAATGGTGGCACTTGGTCAAGGGTTCTGAAAGGCCTCCTCCTGTTGATCATCTTATTGGCTATCTCGTTCCAGCATAAAGCAAGGAATTCAGACATTTTTTATACGTTGAGGGCACTAAGTGTAAAGTAGATTGTTATTTGCTTTCTGGATCATCGGCTCTTGCTGTCGTCCAGGTTTCACACTTGAAATGAAAAATGAAATTAAAATTGCTTATTGTCATAAGTAGGCTTCAAATGAAGTTACTGTGAAAAGCCCCTAGTCGCCACATTCCGGCACCTGTTGGGGAAGGCCGGTACGGGAATTGAACCCGCGCTACTGGCCTACCTTGGTCTGACCTGTGCTAAACCAGCACTTCACAAATACTGGGCTGGATTCTCCCCTACCCGGCGTGACGGAGGGTGCCGGCGTAGGGGAGTGGCGCCAACCACTCAGGGGTCGCGCCTCCCCAAAGGTGGGGAATTCTCCCCACCTTTGGGGGCCAGCCCCGCGCCGGAGCAGTTTGCACCAGAAGACTGGCGCAAACACCCGGCGCCGTCGGAAGCGGGGCTGGCCGAAAGGCTGCCGCTGACGTCACTGCCGGCGCATGCGCGATGCGGGGTTCTCCTCCGCGTCCGCCATGGCGGAGGCCGTGGCGGAGCGGAAGGAGAAAGAGTGCCCCCACGGCACTGCCCCGCGGAGTGAGCGGGGGGCCCTGATCGCGGGCCAGGCCTCCGTGGGGGCACCCCCCCCGGGTCCGATCGCCCCCCGCCCCCCCAGGACCCCGGGGGCCTGCTCGCGCCGCTGAGCCCGCCGTTTCAGAGGTGGTTTAAACCTCGGCGGCGGGAGAAGGCCTCCCAGCGGCGGGACTTCGGCCCATCCGGGCCGGAGATTTGAGGTAAGTTTTTTTTAAAATGAAATCCCGCCGGCGCCAGCTGTTTTCACAGGCTGCCGGCGGGATTTGCACAACGCCGGTTTATGACCGGCGGGAGAATTGAAAAACCTGCGGGAGCGGAAATAACGCCGCTTCCCGCCTATTCTCCGACCCTGCGTGGGGTCGGAGAATTTTGCCCACTGTGTGAAGTACAACATACAATATTAAACATTTCCTGCTTCCTTTTGCATATTTAATTCCTCATTGTGCACAAATACATGTGGCTCCTATTGTGTTAAATGGGTTCCAGTAATACAGTACATTAATCTTCAAGAGATGATTAATTAATTCAATTTAAAGATACTGGGAGTAGAAAGAAATCTAAATCTTAACATTTTTCCATTCTGTACTTGCTCTAATTCTGTGTTTCAGGTTTTCTTTGCACCACTCATTTCCTTCATCATGCTGTTCCTAAAACAATTTTAGTCAGCTTGTAGGAGATACTTGAGATCAGAGGACTCACTTGTGGTATCAGCTTCTACTTCTAAAAATTTTAAAGACCACACATTGACGAAGGAATCCTATTTATATTCTATTTTGAATTATATAGAATGTACAGCACAAAACTTGTCAGGTGGTCTATGGTGGTGCTTGTGCTCCACACAAACTCATCCACCTTACTTAATTTGAACTCATCATCATATTCTTTTATTCCTTTCTAATCTGTGATGAGCCATCAATTGCACGAGAGACGAGTTGCTATACAAAAGTTAGGCTTTAATAAGCTAGAACTTAGCCCTGCGGTTGTCTACAATAAAATGGATGACCGCCTGGCGTTCCGACTATTTATACCTTGGTATGGAGGCGTGGTTAACTCAGCCTCTCGACCAATCGGAGAGCTGTCACATGACTGGTCTCAACCAATCGGTCGAGAGGCACATGACCGACCAGGGCCAATGGTAAGCCGGTGTTCTGCACCAATGGCAGACAGCTATGCAAATCATATCACCACATTCTGTCCATTAGCTTTTGGGATAAATTGTTTTCAGACAGACTAACAAACGGATGAAAACAATACCTCTGTTCACCTTGAGTGGTGGAGGTAATCAAAAAGGCTAATCGAATGATGTCCTTTGTATGCTGAGGTGATAGAAATTATGCTTTAGCTGTACAAACTCTTTTATTGGCCCACATCTTAAGCACTGTAAGCAGTTTTGGGCACCATTTTAGGAAATAAATAAGCCGGGAGGGGTCGGAGAATTGCTGGGGTGGGGGGTATGTGAGAATCGTGCCAAACTGCCCTGACACTGGCTCGCCAATGCTTCGGCATCGATTTTCGGGCGTCTGCGGGATCACCGCTGCGCCGGTCGGAGGCTGTTGAAAGTGTCCCAACCCCGGCAATTCTCCGGGCCTTGACGGGCCAAGTGCCCACTGAGTCCCGCCGGCATGGGTTACGTATGGTCCCACCTGCCGGGACCTCGTAGTTCTGTCTGCGGGGGCCGTCCTGGTTGCGGGGGGGAAGATCCGACCCGGGGAGGGCTCCATGGTGGCCTGGCCCGCGATCGGGGCCTACCGATCGACGGGCAGGCTAGTTCCATGGGGGGACTATGTTCCTCCGCACTGGGCCCCTGTAGGGCTCCGCCATATTGCCCGGCGGCCGGCGCAGAGAGGCGCCGGCCGTGGCGCGCATGCGCAGACTCGCACCAGCTCTGGGGCACTGGTATTTGGGCGCCTGAGCTGCGGACACCACTCCACCGCCGTATGAGCCCCCTATGAAGGGGTGGATAGCTGCCAGTTGAGTCCCGTTGACACCAGAGTGGCTCGCGCTACTTTTCACGCCGGCATCAGAACTTGGCCGCACGATTGGAGAATACCAGCCAGAATGTCTGTGGAGGGATTGCAGTGTAGGTTTACCAGAATGATACCTGGACTTGAGGGTTAAATTACTAGGAGAGATTATACAAACTATGACTGTATGCTTTGGAATTTTCATTTGGCAGTTCAAAACTTTGAATATTACCTAAAAAAGACATCTTGTCGAAGTTTTTCAGCAAGATAATCCCAAGAATACCAATGTCAGGGGAAACAACAACTTTATACTGCATGAGAAGAGAGTGCTGATTGGTTTGCAAGTGGGCTCTGAAAGGTAGAACAATTGCCTTGGAGAATGCACCAGTTGATTGAGGCTGCCAAACATTGTTTGGAAATTTAAACCAGGCAACTTGACTCTGATTGGTGAAGGCATTGTCCTTGGGAATGAACCAGCAAATGGGTATTACTTATCTTGTTTAGCTGATACAGGCTCTTTGTGTGTACTTGTTTCCTGGTGTCTGCAAAGAACAGGGCCCTGTGTATTAATATATGCAGCTTCCAGTACACACAAATGTGTTACACTGTGAGCTCGTCCAATCTTTAAATGGTTGTCGATGTAGTTTGTTCGCAACAAGCCAGTGCTTGCAAAACTCCAACAACAGAGTCCAACATGAGATATGATTCTGTGATTAGACAACATTTGCTAATTTAAGATTGACAGTCTGGCTGCTCTTACGTTCTGAATGGGTTACTTTCTTTTGGAAAAAGCAGGGCGGTTCTATAACAGTGGAACTCGGTTGCATGAAGGCTCTCTGCATTTAAGATCCATTTTCCTCCGCTCAATGGGATTACCGATTTAGGATTTATTAACATTCTGCTGTTTTCAACATTTATACACCTGCTTAAAATAATTCAGTTCAAAGATCCTCTGCAAGGTACTCCAGAAGGGCCTGTGCCTCCAGTGGTACCATTCTGCCTATGGGTTAGTCAGTGTAGGTTTCGATCTCTTCTCCAGAGAGTACAGGCAAGTGAAGGCTGGAACTCCGGCTTTGTCCTCTAGGCTCAAGTCCATCTTTGTTTCCATTATCTGAGCTCAATTAACCCCTGCCATATAATGATAATAATCGCTTATTGTCACAAGTAGGCTTCAATGAAGTTACTGTGAAAAGCCCCTAGTTGCCATATTGAACCCGCGCTGCTACCTTGTTCTGCATTGCAAGCCAGTTGTTTTGTTGCTCAGTGTGCTTTTACCTAATTGCTCTGTTTTAATAACCTTTGCTCTAGAGTCGCCAGGTATCTTTCTGATACCACCACGAGGTTCAAAGCCAAGTGCTGATCAATAACTCAATACACCAGTTAGTAAGTTTCAAATCAAAACACATTTATTATATACACAGTCAATCACTACTCATGCATAAAACTTGCTAGACTATCACTATAACTAAAGGCCTGTACTTAGCTTTCAAATGGTCCACCAGGTCAGAGGAACAATGGCCTTTGTCCGGTTCTGAGTCTGCAGGTTTAAAGCTGGTATGGACTAGTAGCTAGGAGCGCTGCTAGGCAGGTCTCTCCTTGTTGAGAGTCACGGTCAAAGGTTCTTTAAAGCTGCTAAGAGAACCTGCCAAGAGAGCGAACTGAACTTGGGGACTCTACTTTATAGTCCCCAGGGGTTTCCCGCCCTTGTGGGCGGACTCCGGACCTGGTCCCAATTAATTGGACCATGTCCCAATCATTTCAATCGATTTCTCCAATACTGGAGCTGTTCCCTGATCGTTGGCCGGGCCCTGTGTGTCAGTTGGCCTGCCTTTATCCTGGCTCCCGCTGGCGCCGGGGAGTCTGTCTTGGTCCCGATCACTTCAATGTTTCTAATTGTTCCTGGGGATTGCTCATTAATATGTAGATGGCTATTGGTTTCGGTTCTGTCTAGGTTCTGCAAGTCTTAATACACAGGAAACCTTGCACCTGCTTGTTTTCCTGTGCCTTGCCGATTTTCCCTGCATTCTTTGCGGGCCTCCATTTTTGAATCGGGAAGTGGCTTCCCCAGGTGGCTACAGTTTAGCCCACTGTGCTAAACCAGCCCCTTATATAGAACTGAGCACACTGTTAGTTGGTAGAAAGATGGCTGTGGTCATGGAAGGCAGATTCATATTGTGGTCCGTCAGTCTGTAAATTCTTCTACTGCTTCACATTGTTCTCCAAAAGAAGAGTGCAAACAAACAATAATAATTTAACATAGTTCAAAACAAAAAAGTAAGTACATTTATTTTTGATTTAATAGCAATTTGTGACCATAAGAAAATTCTGAATGAAGGAATCCTTCCTGAGTCTGCTGCTGATATCCTCCCTGTATCAGTTGCCTTTGCTATTTCCCAGTGCACTGCCACTCCTAAATCTGTCCATATGTCGTGGAGATGTCTTACATCCTTGACATGTTCAGCATTTGCATGTTTCTACTCCAGTATCTTAAATTAAAATCTGTTGCACAAGGTTAATTCTGAACTTTCAATCTTGTTCACTAAGAGGTTTATGGGTGGAATTTTTTGCCTTCCCCTATGGCAGATGTTGTAGCAGATAAATGCTTTTAATCGGGTAAGAGGGTGTGGGTGAGGCCCCTGCCACCTCTGCCCTCATTAAGTCCACGGTGAGAAGGCTTGTGGACAGCCATCCCGCCCTCTCCTGATTGAGGCCCTTAAGTGGGCAGTTATTGTCCTCTTTAAGGCCTTCACCCTGTAGTGGTGGTGGGCGGGGACTTGCCATGTGAGAAGCCTGATGAGCAAACCCTCTCTTAATAGCTGTGCCAAGGACCTTGCAGCATCAAGACTCTGGAAAGCAATTAAAGGCAGACTTAATTTTCTCTTCCCGCCCACCCCCTCCAGCTCCCAAACCCAGGCATCAAGAGGAATGGTTGCCATTCTGACTGTGGTGAGCTATCTCAGCACATCCTGGTGTCTCATAGTACAGCTGTTTGGAAAAGTGTGAGAGAGAGAAGCAATTACGAAAGAAGAAATTGGGTGATTTTGAGATAAAGAGTATATTCAAGTAAAAGGATTCTGGGGTGGGTATGTACCCTTGTGCATTGGTGCTTGGTGCATCATCAAAGGACCCAGCATCAGGAAGGGGGGCTGTGGGGTCCACTGAGAGACATTGCCCTGCCCTTGCTCCCGATCCCCTCCTCCCCACTCTTGACCCCTATCCTGCCATCATTCGCTGATTGCCTGGATCTTTCGGTGATCTTAAGTCTCAGATGGGCGCATTACCAGCAGAAGCCATCATATTCCTTGTGGCTCTGCAGTGCAATGAAGAGCGGCTGACCTCTGGCTCTCGGTGGTTGGGACCTCTGCCCCAGGGTCCTTAATCCTGAGAATGGTCTGCCGCTGCCCAGTAAAGTGTTTGATGGGCATTTAGTTTAGCAGGTCGTCTCAAAGAGGCGATGCGGGACTCTCGCCAGTTCTCCAGCCAACAGGAGATACCCCCATTGCCTATTTGAAATTTTGCCCTGTGTGCATGGATCTTCGGATCATTGGTAGAAATAAAATCCCTGGGAGGTAAGTGATGGATATTTCAGATTTGTAATATTCATTGAGATAAGTGATGAGTGGCCTCTAGTGGCAGAAATCAAGTAACGATGGTATTTGTAGAGCTGATAAAATTTGCCAAATTTTAATCGTTTTATGTTCTGGTTTTTGTTATTCTCTCGTCTAGAAGCTGGTTCACAATTCGGTTGTTTTGATTTTTTTCAACTGAGAAGCAGCTTTGCCTTTTTTTTTAAAAATGGTTGATCTTTCCAAATCCCTACTGCTGAGGGAACTTACTTTTTTTTGGAGTACCGGTCTATAAAATTACTTTTTATTCACTTTACTTGTCCATACAACTGTTCTTCATTTGCAAGCCTGGAGATTGTCTATTGAAAGTCTGTTTGACTGTGAAGGTAGATCTTGATTTTATTCCTCTCTTAATAGCTGTGCCAAGGACCTTGCAGCATCAAGACTCTGGAAAGCAATTAAAGGCAGACTTAATTTTCTCTTCCCGCCCACCCCCTCCAGCTCCCAAACCCAGGCATCAAGAGGAATTGCTGCCATTCTGACTGTGGTGAGCTATCTCAGCACATCCTGGTGTCTCATAGTACAGCTGTTTGGAAAAGTGAGAGAGAGAGAAGCAATTACGAAAGAAGAAATTGGGTGATTTTGAGATAAAGAGTATATTCAAGTAAAAGTTTTATTGATATAATGGCTGGCAAATCTGTGCTTTAGAGATCAGGAAAAGGGGAAAAGTGACTTTGGATTGAAATTTCCTGCAGGGCATCTTTTGACTTGTGAAATTCTGTTGATAGAATCACAGAATATTACAACACAGAATGAGGCTATTGGGCCCAATTGTACCAATGTTGACTCTCAAAGACCTACCTCATTAGTCACACTCCCCTGTTCACCCTAGAGCTCTGCATTTTGTTTCCATTTTAATTATTAATCCAGTTCCTCTTTGATAGTTACTACTGAATATGTTTCCACCAGCTTTTCAGGCAGAGAATTCTATAGTGTAACAACTTGCTGTGTTTTTTTTTAAAAAGAGAAAATCTCCCCTCTGACTGGACTTTTACCAATTATCTGCGTCTCTTCTGTTACGTTTAATTTTTGCATCTGGTGAAGATTCAGATGATTTTTTTTATTTGTTGTTTAGTCATTCACAAAATTACTCAGCTGCCTTTTCTGTAGATTGTGTGGAGGTAAATGAGGCGTGTTTGAATCAGCCTACTTTTCTGGTGGGTGGCTGAAATGGTGAGGTGAAACTGAATATTTGATCCTGCAGCGAGTGAAGTCTGATTAGCTATAACGCAGTGGGTTAATAAAATAAGGTGTTTGAGAGGGTAAAGCAGACACTTTTCAGATTCACTTGGATGTTGCCTGGGATGGAAAGTTTCAGCAATGAGGAGAGCCTGGGTAGGATGGGTGTGTTTTCCCTGGAGCAGAGGAGGGTGGGGGGGGGGGGGGGGGGGGGGGGGTCTGATGAAGGTATACAAAAATTATGAGACGCATAGATACGGTAAATCATAGAATTTACAGTGCAGAAGGAGGCCATTCAGCCCATCAAGTCTGCACCGGCCCTTGGAAAGAGCACTCTATCCAAGCCCACACCTTCACCCTATTCCCACACCTCCAACCTATCCCCATAATCCCACCAAACCTCTTTTGGACACTAAGGGCAATTTAGCATAGCCAATCCACCTAACCTGATCTGGACGAACGTATAGATGGTCTGATTAACAAGTTTGCAGATGATACTAAAATTGGTGGAGTTCCAGATAGCGAGGAGAACTGTCAGAGAATACAGCAAAATATAGATAGATTGGAGAGTTGGGCAGAGAAATGGCAGATGGAGTTCAATCCAGGCAAATGCGAGGTGATGCATTTTGGAAGATCTAATTCAAGAGCGGACTATACGGTCAATGGAAGAGTCCTGGGGAAAATTGATGTACAGAGAGATCTGGGAGTTCAGGTCCATTGTACCCTGAAGGTGGCAACGCAGGTCGATAGAGTGGTCAAGAAGGCATACAGCATGCTTGCCTTCATTGGATGGGGATTGAGTACAAGAGTCGGCAGGTCATGTTACAGTTGTATAGGACTTTGGTTAGGCCACATTTTAATACTGCATGCAGTTCTGGTCACCACATTACCAGAAGGATGTGGATGCTTTAGAGAGGGTGCAGAGGAGGTTCACCAGGATGTTGCCTGGTATGTAGGGTTCTAGCCATGAAGAAAGATTGAGTAGATTAGGATTGTTTTCGTTGGAAAGACGGAGGTTGAGGGGGGACCTGATTGAGGTCTACAAAATTATGAGAGGTATGGACAGGGTGGATAGCAACAAGCTTTTTCCAAGAGTGGGGGTGTCAATTACAAGGGATCATGATTTCAAGGTGAGAGGGGGAAAGTTTAAGGGAGATGGGCGTGGAAAGTTTTTTATGCAGGGGATGGTGGGTGCCTGGAACGTTTTGCCAGCGGAGGTGGTAGAGGCGGGCACGATAGCATCATTTAAGATACATCTAGACAGATATATGAACGGGCGGGATACAGAGGGAAGTAAATCCTTTGGAAAAAAGGCGACAGGTTGAGATAAAGGATCTGGATCGGCGATGTAATTTTCTTTGTTCTTAACCTGCACATCTTTAGACTGCGGGAGGAAACCAGAGCACCCGGAGGAAATCCACGCAGACATGGGCAGAACGTGCAGACTCCACACAGTCAGTGACTCGAGCTGGGAATCGAATCTGGGACCCTGGAGCTGTGTAGCAACTGTGCTAACCACTGCTAAAATGCTGCAAACATGGGGAGAATGTGCAAACTCCACATGGACAGCGACCTGGGGACGGAATCGAACCCGGGCCCTCAATGCCGTGAGGAAGCAGTCCTAACCACTCTGCTGCTGTGCCACCCCCTCATAAGACTCTTCCCCATGACAGTGGTGTCCAAGACCAGAGGGCATAAGTTTAAGGTGAGGAGTAAGTGGTTTAGAGGGCACCTGAGGAAACATTTTTATACCCAGAGGGTGGTGGAAATATGGAACGCACTTCATGAGAGGGTGGTTGTCGCAGGTACACTCACAACATTTAAGAAGCATCTGGACGAGCACTTAAATCATCACGGCATAGTAGGCTATCGACCAAATGCTGGTAAATGGGATTAGTGTAGATTGCTATTTGATGGTAAGCATAGACACAGTGGGGCGGCACAGCTGCCTCACAGCGCTGAAGACCAGGGTTTGTTCCGGCCCCAAGTCACTGTCCGTGTGGAGTTTGCACTTTCTCCCAGTGTTTGCATGGGTCTTGCCCCACAACCCAAAGATGTGCAGGCTAGGTGGATTGACCATGCTGAATTGCCCCTTAATTGGAAAAAAAAAAGAATTGGGGACTTTAAAAACATTTTTTAAAGCATAGACATAGTGGGCCGAAAGGCCCGTTTCTGTGCTGTATGATTTTATTACTTTTATTTAAGTAAAAAAGGGTTCAAAATATTTCCCACAGCAGAGATAGCTTACGGTGATATTGAGTGAGCATCTCACTGCATCAAATCAAATGGTTCTCAGTTCATCTCTCTACCATTCTGAAGGTTGCTGTTGTAAAGGGAATCAGTGAATGTCACCAGATTATTTAATGCTTGCCCATCCTCCACTGGTGGCCCCCAGCATCACCGATGCCAGTCTTCAGACAATACAATTCACTGTACGTGATACCAAAAAAGGGGACCAAGGTGGGCCAGCAGCACGGTTCAATTCCCATACCAACCTCCCTGAACAGATGCCGGAATGTGGCGAATCGGGGCTTTTCACAGTAACTTCATTTGAAGCCTACTTGGTGACTATAAGCAATTTTCATTTCATTTTCATTTTCATTCAAAATGGCTGAAGGCACTGGATACTGCAGAGGCTATGGGCCCTGACAATATTCAGGCAATAGTACTGCAGACCTATGCTCCAGAAATTGCCATGCCCTTAGCCAAGCTGTTCAAGTGCAACTACAACACTGGCATCTAGCCAGAAATGTGGAAAAGTTCCTCGGCGTGTCTGCGACAAAACAAACCAGACAAATCCAACCCTGGCCAATTATTGGCCCATCTCTCTACTCTTGATCATCAGTAAAGTCATGAAAGGAGTCATCAACAATGCTGTCAGAGGACTTCCGGTGGCGGCCATGGAAGAGTAGGTCGCACATTTGGTAGCTCCCACTTGTGATGGAATTTTTGGACTTTTTCTCCTGTTTTTTTTTCCGGAATTTCATTGGATAAATGGGTGGAGAGTGAGACAGTGAGGAGCAATCCCTCACCAGTATATGGAGAGCTGGACTAGAAGTGGCCGTATAAGGAGACTTAGTCAAGCAAGGAAGATGCGGGTAGAGCCGGCAGCGCAGGAAAGCATGGCGGAGATGCAGGACCTTGGGGAGGTGACACAGTGGTCAACGGTACAGCTGGTGAAGTTCTTTGCAGAGTGCTTCTCCAAGCTAAAGAAAGACATGCTGGACCCAATCAAGGCATCGATTGATCAGGTGAAGCAGGGTCTAGAAACCCACGAACGGGCGATTCAGAAGGTGGAGAAAAAGGTGTCTGAGCACGAGCAATATATAACCGTGCTGGAGGCTGAGGTGGGGCTGATGAAGGACCACCAGAAAAGATTACAGGAGAAGCTGGAGGACTTGGAGAACATGTCCAGGAGACAAAATCTGAGGATCGTTGGCCTCCCTGAGGACAGTGAGGGATCGGACGTGAGGGCATATGTGGCAAATATGCTGGAAATACTGATGGGGGAAGGGGCGTTTACTCAACCCCTGCAAGTGGACAGGGCACATAGAGTGCTTGCGAGGAAGCCGTGAACAAAGCGGGTGATGGTGGTGCGAATGCACCAGTTCCTGGACAAGGAATCGATTTTTGCAGTGGACGGAGCAGCAAGTGGGAAAACTGTGAGTTGCACATCTACCAGGACCTGGACGCGGATCAGGCCAAAAGGTGAGATGGATTTAATAGGGCAAAATCGTCCCTCTTCAACAAGGGGGTGAATTTCGGAATGCTGTATCCACCGCTTCTTTGGGTTATGTTTAAGGACCAGGAACGTTACTTTGAATCACCAGACGAGGTAATTAATTTTATCAAGGACAAAAGACTAGTTGGGGACTAAAGACACTGAACCTTGGGACAGGGCATTGCGGTGGCGATTTGGTGAAAATCACTTTTTTGTGCTGTTTTGAATATGCAGTGCTCTATGTAACAAGGGGTTATTTCTGTTTCTGAAGTTAACATTGTTCCATTGTGAGCTGGGTGGTGGGATTTCTTCTACTGTTTGGCATCAAGGAGCCATAGAATCAGGCGGAATCCGGAGGAAGACACTCTGGATTGTATCCGTACCCAGCACAAAGGAAGAAGATTGTGGTTGTTGAAGATCAGTCATCTCTGCTCCAGGACACCACTTCAAACCTTCCTCAGGGTAGTGTCCTAGGCCCAACGATCTTCAGCTGCTCCATCAATGACCTTCCTTCCATCAAAAGGTGAGAAATGGGGATGTTTACTGATGAGTGCACATGCACAATGTTCAGCACCATTTGCGACAGCTCAGATACTGATGGCAGGGGATGTTGTGCTGTCTTTTGCATGGCATATTAAAATCGTGGCACTGTATCTGCCATCTTGGTTATAAAGAAAAGATACAGTGCATTTGAGGAAGAACATGGAAGTTCTTCCTGGAGTCCTGGTCAATACTTATTCCTCAACCAATATCACTAAATTGTTTGTCCAATCTTAGTGTACTACAGATTGGCTACAGTGTTTTCTGCATTGCAGCAGTGACGACATTTCAAAATTACTTACAACATAAGAACAGGGGTAGGCCATTCAGCCCCAAATATTTAACAAGATAATGAGCCTATGGCCCATATCTCTTAATATCTTTGCTTGACAAAAATCTATCTCCGATTTAAAATTAACAACTGTTCTGGGGGTGCGGAGATGTGCGCAGCTGCATAAACTGAACTTGGCTCCACTGATGGAGCAGATGAAAGCGGATTTTAAGAGGTTGGATGTGTTGCCAGCTGGGCGGGTGCAGTCAATGAAAATGACGGTGCTGCCGAGGTTTCTGTTTGTGTATCAGAACCTCTCTATCTTTGTCCCCAAGTCATTCTTTAGGAAGTCAATGATCTCCAGGTTGTGGGGGTGGGAAAGGCCCCGTGGGTGCGGTGGGCCTTTTTAGAATGGGGGAGGGGCGCTGGTGTTGCTGAATATGATAACTTATTATTGGGTGGCGCATATTGCAATAGTGCGTAAGTGGGCTGTGGGGGAGGGGTGGGTGGAGGCGACATCATGCAGGGGAACGTGTTTGATGGGTTTGTTGTTGGCGCCTTTACCGTTCTCGCCAACCAGGTGATGGTGTCGGCCCTAAGGGTGTGGGGGAAGTGGAGGCAGCATTTGGGGCTGGAGGTTGCCTCAGTATGGGTGCCGATCCATAACCATAGGTTTGCACCAGCAGGACTGGATGCGAAGTTTAAGGTGTGGCGGCAGGTGGGAATTGACCGCTTCGGGGATGTGTTTATGGGAGGCAAATTTGAGGGGCTGGAGGACTTGGAGGAAGTGTACAAGTTACCTAGGGGGAATGGCTTTAGATACCTGCAGGTTCGTGAGGAGAGAGGTGCCGTCCTTTCCTGGACTGCTGCCCCTGGGGTTGCAGGACCAGGTTCTGTCACAGGATGAAATAGGGGAGGGGAAGGTGTTAGATATCTATAAGGAATTGATGGAGTGAGTGGGAGCCCTGGTGGGTGATATTAATTATAAATGGGAGGAGGAGGTGGGGGCTCAGACATGGGCGGAGGCCATGTGGAGGGTGAGCGCAACCTTGTTGTGTGCGAGGTTAAGCCTCATCCAGTTTAAAGTGGCGTATACGAACCACGTGACGGTGGCGAGGACGAGTAGGTTCTTTGTGGGGGTAGATGATAGGTGTGGGGTCTGCGCGGGGGCCCCGTGAATCATGTCCACATGTTCTGGGTGTGCCCAAGACTGAGGGGGTTCTGGCAGGGGTTTTCGGATGCAATGTCTGAGGTTTTGGATGTGGGGGTGGTTCCATGTCCAGAAGTGATGATATTTGGGGTGTCGGAAGACCTGGGGTGAGAGAGGCCAATGTTTTGGCCTTTGCCTCCCTGATAGCCTGGAGATGCTAGGGTGGCAGGACCCGGAGCTGCCAAAAGTAGGAATGTGGGTGAGCGACCTGGCAGAATTCCTGAGGCTGGAAAAGGTCAAGTTTGCTCTTCGAGGGTCGGCAGAGGGGTTTATCTGGAGGTGGAATTGGTTTATCAATTTCTTTAAGGAGGATTGAGGGGTCAGCAAAGGGTGAGTATTGGGTGGGGGGCTAAGGGGGTTAAAATGTGGAAAGTGGGATTTGGTGATTTGTTGGTGTCAGGGAGACAGGCAGGTTGTGGTTGTTTATTGAGTTGCTTTGTTGTTCTTCTGATATTTATGTATATATGTGAAAATGCCTTGAGTAAAAATATTTTAAAAATTAATAGGAAAGGAGGACACATCATCACAGATAATTAATATAAGCAAATTGGCTTCAATAATGCAACCTTTAATCACAGACCTTGTAATAAGCAAAGAGGGGGGTTTAGTTCAGGTTACAGGACTTGCCATTGTTTAAACGATGTGTTCTCAACAATATTGGTCAACAATATCAAAGGAAAATAGCTTGTATGGGAACACACAGTTATTGCAGCAATAATGAATTTGAACATTAGTGAGGGGAAATATGATTGGATTTATTTTAATTTTGATCTAAGGGATATCATTACCCCATACCAGTGTTAATTCTGTGACACGTGATGTGACCAATTTTCCCATGTTTAAGTTCACAGTGTATCTCTGCTGTTAAAGCAAGAATAGTTATTTTCTGGAAGATTCAAAGATATTATCAAATTTAAAAATTAAAGCAGTTTTACGCACTTCAATCTGACTTTTACAGTGGCTGAGATTGAATGGAGCCCACCGGTGATTGTACATGATGGCAGGGGAGCTGGGAGAGTTGGGCAAGAGTATCTTCTTCCAATTCCCAGCTTTCGGAAAGCTGTTACAAATTTATAGTGATGAGCGGGAAGGGACCGACACAGGAATCCAGCCCCCAGGATAGGTGCAGCAGGATGTCAATTAGGTTCTATGGTACTTGACCACAAAAATGTACTCAAAATCATTCATCTTAAACCACCTCCTCTTAAATTTGAATCCCCCTTAAAGACAGAAATACGATGTACCTAGTGTGTTAATTATACATCAGTCTTTCAGGAGCTTTGAGACTACTCTGTGATCTACACAGTACCATTGGTGGCTCTGTGGTGATGCTTGATTTAGTTCAACTGAACTTGTGGGCACAGGAGGAGGTTGAGTATTTGTGCACGAGTGCCCCTTTCTTAAAGGAGAATCCACAGGAAATCCTGGTCCAGTAGGAACCACTTCTTATTGAATTTCCACAGCAACATTTCCTTCTATTGTGTTATCCGGAACGTTTTCTGTCTCCGAGTCATGGCATAGACGAATATGATCTTGGTGCCTGCGAACAACTCTTCCATTGTTCAATTTCACTACCAAAGATACTGGATCACTTTGGCTTAGTGATGGAAACTGGGCTGCATGGACAAGCTGGGCCGAAGGACCTGTTCCAATGCTGTAAAAAATCTATCACTCCAAGAGTCATGATTTATTCCATTCCTTTGCATAGACTATTGGAACATCCCACTTGTGAATGTTGTACTGTTATCAGAAACAAGAGAATCCAATAACCTATGAGTTGCAGAGACTTGGCGTATCTTCTCTATGGTACTGGGGTCTGTAATGTTGCTCACGTTGTATACTTCTAACCACTTAGAATATACATCCATGATGACTTAAAAACATTTGACCCAGGAAAGGTCCTGCAAAAAGGACCTGCTAAGAGCAGGTGTGGACGGCGCCGGAGGGACTCAGCTTTTTTAGCGTGGCTGCTCAGCCCATCCTGGACTGAGAATCACTGGGGGGGGGGGGGGGGGGGGGGGGCGTAAGCGGGCCCCGACCGGCGCTGCACCAAATGCGCCGGCACCAATTTTCTGCTCTCCGGAGAATCGGCGGACTGGCGTCGGGGTGATGTGGCGCGATTCGCGCCGGTCCCGACGATTCTCTCGACCTGGCCCCGGGGTGAGAGAATCCCGCCCAGGATATCTATCCATCCACTACTTAATTTGTTTCGCACTCACCAGAGATTGGGCAAGTCTCTCTAGTAAGAAAATTGTCTCAGAAGGGCACAATACCTGACAAATCTGGTAAAGGGAGACATCTTAATGTGTCCACATTAGAATTGTCCTTCTCTGCCCTGTACTGATACGCTGCCCAGTGTAAGGGCCCAGCCCTGTATTCTTGCTGAAGCTATGGGAGAAATGCATTTTGACTCCCTGAAAAGGCTCATTAGTGGATTGTGGCGAACAAACGACCATAGAGGTACTGATGGAATATTTTATTACCCCAAAAATCATAGTTAGACCTTCTTTGTCCAACTGTGAATACCCATTTTCAGCCGTTGCCAGAGTCCTAGATGCAAAACGAATGGTTTTTTCAGATCCGTTCTCCGTTACATTGGAAAGTACCGCCTCCATACCACAGGGCATGGCATTGCATGACAGAATAGTTTCCCTCTCAGGATCAAAATGGACTAGCAGATTATTCAATTGCAGCAGCGCTTTCACACCTTTGAAAGCCTTCTCTGTGCAGATTCCCATTTCCAGTTGGTTTCTTTCTGTAGAAGAACATACAGTGGAGCCAACATTGTAACAGGTCTGGCAAAAACTTTCAATAATAGTTTATCAAATGACCTGCGCTCAGCCAATCTTGTGGGCTATGGAGCTTCCTTAATCATGCAAACTTCCCTTCCACAGCAGATGAACCTTGTACAGTGATTCTGTGGCCGAGATACTCCATGCTTGGTACTTGAAAAATGCACTTGCTCCTCTTCAGACACAGTCCCGCCTCTGAAAACCTTTTGAAAACTCGATCCACGTTTCTCAGGTGCCACTCAGTCTTACCAGCCAGAGAGCAGCCACCGGTGGTGACCCTTCTGCAATAATCAACAAGGAAACAACATTCACCGTCTGGATATACGCTCCCTGACCCAGCCCCGCAGGTGCAAGTGGCGTAACCACAGGTGGAAAATGTTTAAGCTTCTGGGTTGCTATAGAGTAAAGGAGATGAGAGTTCTGCTTCTCCATAAAACACTCTTATTTCTTTGATCCAACTTCATACATAAATCTCTACCAACCAATAGTGCCACCTGTAACCCCTTTATCTTTGTGACTTCTATTGGATAATTAACATCAAATGAATATTTAATTGGAAGGTCTGTTGACCCATTCCGAATCGAAAAGAGCAGGTGCCCTCCTGCTTCCTGCTCCACCTTCCTCCGATAGGTCTGTGGATTTTGAGGGGAGGGATGTTATAAGCCGCAGGAAACCTACGGGCACAGACCAATTAGCCTCCCCATTAGCCTCTTCGAATACAAGCTTCCCCCCTGAGGGGTGGAGGCCCATCAGCAGAATAAATGGACTCTAGCATAAAAGCTGGCCCACATAGGAGCTGAGTATGAGTAGTTCCGACTGGGACCTGAAGTGTACTGTGTATATAAGTAACTCTATAACAGAATAAGTTTCTTTATGCCTCTTGTTTTAGACACCCCTCACTTTAGACTTCTCTATGGCCACTAAAAGTATTCTTTAAGCTCGGCCAAAAATATTTTGTTGTACTGGCAATAAAAATAATTACCGTCTGTAATTATTTTATTCTTTAAAAATAAAGGTGTATGAGACTGTGGCTTGCAGGGACAAGCAGAGGGAGCTGAATCTGAAACACATGAAAAGACTTGACTGCTTGCCAATCTAGAGTCTGTAATTTACAAATCTATTATGCTCTTGATTAATCATGTCATTCCTCACATTTACTTATGCTACCGTGGATAGGGCAGGCTCTATCTCTGACAATGCTTGGTATCATAGCGACCTCCTACACAAGTACATAAACAAGCACTTTTTGAAAGTTAAAATTGCATTTCAGACACTGGCCCAATGCCAAATCGTTGCAATCCAAGTGCACCCAAATCCTGAATGTAGGATTTATCATTGTTAAAAGAAAAGTAACTAAAGTTCATCAGTCCTCTGACCTGCAACCTGTATTATATTTCCAGACCTTGGCATTTTCACAAATGCTTTAATAAAGCCAGGTAATGCAGTTATACAAGGGAGCATCCTGCTAATTTTAAACAAAGTAGCTGCAATTAGTCACAATATACTTAACAAGAAAAATGGCAAGACATGCAGCAGAAAATTTCTTTGAGATAATTATGAATGAGGTGGAAAACTCTCCACTGGTTGGGAGTGATATTTAGCATAAAGGAAAATGGAGGCCAATCATGTCAGCTCCAGGACCTCACGACAGGAGTTCCTCTGGGTAGTGTCCTGAGCCCAATCATCTTCAGCTGCTTCACCCTGACCTTCTCTCCATCATACAGGCAAAGTGGGAGTTATCCATTGATGGTTTCAGTCTGTGCACCATTCGCGGCTCCCCCGACACAAGTAGTTAATCCCCACATTCAGCAAGACCTGGACAACATTCAGGCTTGGACTGATAAGTGGCAAGTACCATTAATGCCACAAAAGTGCCAGGCAGTGATCATCTCCAACAAGAGAGAATCTAAACATCTTCCTCTGACATTCATTAGCATTACCATCCCTAAATCCCTACCATTAACAACCCAGTGGTTACTATTTAACAGAAACTGAACAGGACCAATCATGTAAAGACTGGGGTGACAAGAGAAGGCCAGAGGTTTCAGATATAGCAGCGAATAACTTATTTCCTGATTCCCCAAACCTGACAACTATCTACAAGACACGATTTAAAAGATCAGAAGAAATTTCAGCCGAAGCCTACTCCACCATTCAATAAGAGCTTTACTGACCTGTTGTGCTCTTAACAGCACTTTCTGCCTGTACCACTCTCTTCTCGATCAAAGATGAGTTGGATAGATTTTTGAATGTATTTAATGACCCAGCCTCCACTGCTATCTGTGGAAGAGAATTCCAAAGGCTAACAACCCATGGAGAAAACAAATTCCTCCTCACCTCCATCTTAAATTGGAGCATTCTTATCTTTAAACTGGGCCACCCTAATTCTAGATTCCCCCCACAAGAGTCAATATCCTCTCAGTATCTATTCTGCAAGCACCTTTAGAACCTTGCCTGTTTCAATAAAATTATAAGGCAGGAATGTGATGGAATACTCTCCACTTGCCTGGATGAGCACAGCTGCAACAATACTCCAGAAGCTTAACACCACCCAGAACAACACAACCCACTTGATTGGTACCCTTAAACATTTGGTGATTAGCACTGCTGTCTCACAGCACCAAGGAACAGTGTTCGATACTGGCCTTGGGTGACTCACTCTTTGGAGTTTGCACGTTCTCCCCATGTCTGTGTGGATTTCCTTGGGGTGCTCCAGTTTCCTGCCACAATCCAAAGATGTGTGGCTGAGGTGGATTGACCATGCTAAATTGTCCCTGAGTGTCCAAAGATGTGCAGGTTAGGTGGAGTACAGGCATAGGGCAGGGGGAGTGGGCCTAGGTTTTGCAGGGTCAGTGTAGACTCAATGAGCCAAATGGCTTCCTTCTGCACTGTAGGGATTCTGTGGTTCACTCCCTCTACCACTGATGCACAGTGGTTTAAGTGCTTAACCATCCACAAGATGCACTGCAGCAATTCACCAAAACTTTTCAACAGCATCTTTAAACACTCAACCTCTACCACCTAGAAGAACAAAAGCAGCAGAAATATGGGAACACCACCAAGCTGCACTCCATCCTCACTTGGAACTATCCTTCACTGTCATTGGGTAAAAATCCTGGAATCCCTAACAGCTCTGTGGGTGTACCTACAACATATGAACTACAGCGGTTCAAGAAGACATCTCCACCAGATTCTCAAAAAATGCTGCCCTTGCCAGCACTGCTCACATCCATAAACTGCATTTTGGCAGCGTATTTGGGAACACACACACATTAATTGTGTCTCTCAGAAGACTGTGATTTATTTTAAATCTTTTCTGCCTCAAGCTTACACACAACAGACAGTGGTGGAAAGAAGGTATACTTGTTTCCAACTGGTTTCAGTCCCACCTTCGAACTGCCGAATGGTTGATACTGACTACAAAGGTGGAGTGATCGGTTTCATTTCCAATCCTAAGCACATTATTTTAAAAATTGATTTTACAGGGTAGTCACTTTCAATTGATTACTGCAAAATCTGTATATTTGAATTGATTAATGTAGAAGCCAGTTTTGCTGTGGTATAAGTAATACGTATGACCTTTCACATTCATTCAAGTCAGGAAATTGCTTATGCATTTGTGCAGGAGACAGTTTATAGAGACAACACATTTGTGTGTGTATGTTTTGATTGTAAACCCGTTGTGTATATATCTTGAAGAGAATCCACTTAATCCAAATGCTTGCTTTGTTCTGTCGTTGACAAACTAGTCCAAAGGGGTTTTGCAGCCGAGTGAAAAATGGAACTGTAGCATCAATAACATAGAACATAGAACGATACAGCGCAGTACAGGCCCTTCGGCCCTCGATGTTGCACCGACATGGAAAAAATCTAAAGGCCATCTAACCTACACTATGCCCTTATCATCCATATGCTTATCCAATAAATTTTTAAATGCCCTCAATGTTGGCGTGTCCACTACTGTTGCAGGTAGGGCATTCCACGGCCTCACCACTCTTTGCGTAAAAAACCCACCTCTGACCTCTGTCCTATATCTATTACCCCTCAATTTAAGGCTATGTCCCCTCGTGCTAGCCACCTCCATCCGCGGGAGAAGGCTCTCGCTGTCCACCCTATCTAACCCTCTGATCATTTTGTATGCCTCTATTAAGTCACCTCTTAACCTTCTTCTCTCTAACGAAAACAACCTCAAGTCCATCAGCCTTTCCTCATAAGATTTTCCCTCCATACCAGGCAACATCCTGGTAAATCTCCTCTGCACCCGTTCCAAAGCTTCCACGTCCTTCCTATAATGAGGCGACCAGAACTGTACGCAATACTCCAAATGCGGCCGTACTAGAGTTTTGTACAACTGCAACATGACCTCATGGCTCCGGAACTCAATCCCTCTACCAATAAAGGCCAACACACCATAGGCCTTCTTCACAACCCTATCAACCTGGGTGGCAAATAACGTGTGGTCAGCTTTGGTTCAGTGGTAGCACTCTTGCCTCTGAGTCAGAAACCCCATTCCAGAGGCTTGAGCACATGATCTAGGGCTGACGCTTCAGCGTAGTACAGAGGAAATGCTACATTGTCAGAGAATTTTTCTGATGAGGTGTTAAACTAAGCCCTCGGGTGGAAGTAAAAAAATCCCAGTTCTACTTGAAGAGCAGGGGCATTCTCCCTGGCGTTTCGGCCTACATTCCTCCCTAAGGAAGGTTTAGAACAGATGTTCCCGTCATTTGTTTCATTGCTGTTTGTTGCCCTTATCTGTGCAAATTGGCTGCCAGATTTCTGATATCGCAACAACGAATACTCCAACTACACTTCAGAAAGTACTTGATAAGTAGTAAGATGTTTTGCGATATTTCTGAAGATGTGAAAGACACTATATAAATCTGAGGTTTTTCTGCCATTCACCATGAGCAAGACCATTTATTATCACTCTTGGTTGTTCTTGAGACGGTGGCTAATAACGTCTTCTTGAGCTGCTTGTGTCCATGTTGTGCAGGTACATCCACAGTGTTGTTAGGTAGTGGGTTTAGCCTTGCTACATGTGGACATTGACTGCTTCATTATCTGAGGAATTGTGAATGTAATCTAATGCTGTGAGGAATCATTGGTGAACATCCCCACTTCTGTCCTTGTAATGGAGCAAAGATCATTGATAAAACAACTGAAGATTGTTGGTCCCAGAAGATGCTGTCCTCAGGAACTGCTGCAGCAAGGCCTTGGAATGTTACAATTGGCCTCCAACAACCACAACCTTCCTCTTTTGTGCGATTGGAGAATTTTCCTGATTCCCATTGTCTTGAATTTGACTAGGGTTTCTTGATAACGCATGTAATCACTTTCCCCTCACCTTTGAAATTTAGCTCTTTTCTGTATGTTGAAACCAAGGCTTTATCAAGGCCTGGAGCCGGGTTGTCCTGGCAAAGCCCAAATGGAGCTTTGGTGCACAGGTTCCGATGGCGGTAGATGGTTGCGAAGGCTTTGGCCTTGTCTTTTGCACTGATGCGCTAGACTCCACCATCATGAGGCATGGGGGTGTACGTCGAGCTTCCTCCTCCATTTGCTTTTTGTTTCTTTCTTGCTTAAACTCAGGTTGGTCTGAAACCTTTCCTGCTTTGATTACTGCAGATGCCCACAGCAATTGGCTCAGTTCAAGAATTTCTCATGGTAGTGGACGGACAACGTCCTCAGGGAACTTTTAACTGGCAGCTCTATGCTAAGATGAGGAATATATTTTGAAACCAGGACAAACAGCTCTTGTTTCTTCTTGATGGGCAATTGCACATGTGTAGACACCCATGTCTGCCACAACCTTGTTCAGAAGTATCCAATGCTGTGTGTTACATTATTTTGTGAAATGTGAAGTGGAACATTTACTGGATCATGACACGTACGCTGTGTCGCTTTCTTTTGTTTTAAAGATATTTTACCAAACATACACGATGTCAACAAAATACATTGTGCATCAAACCATAATTAATAGTCCTCTTTTAATCCTGCCACCCCCCCCCCCCCCCCCCCCAAGTTCCCTAAGACGCGCCGTCATGCCCCTGGCTGGGGGACTTGTTCAATAGGGTCCTTCGTCGGGCAATCAGAGAAGTGAAGGCCACTATGTCGACCCCCTTCCCCTGCAGCAGCTCTGGCTCCTCTGAAACCCCACTCCCAAATCCCCAGCTTCTCCAAACATACACTACATCAACAAAATATACAGTGCATCAAAGCATAATTAACAGTCCCCATTTAATCTCCAAACCCCAGAAAATGTGAGCATGATTCACCCCCCGCCCACACTTCTCACACCCATCAGTCACCATCTGGAAGAACCCACTCATCCTCGCCTGAATCATGTGTACCCTGTGCACCACCTTGAATTGAATCAAGCTCATCGTTGTGCAGGAGGCAGTTTAGCTCACCCTCTGCATCCCTTCACACTCGAGTCCCCATCCTATTACCCTCCCCAACTCCTCCCACTTACGCTTTATCCTCACCACCTCTGCCTTGCCCTGCTCCCCCAACCACCCATATATGTCCCCAATCCTGCCCTCCCCCAAATCTTCAAGGAAAAGCATTTGCTCCAACAACGTGTAGTCCGGTATCTGGAAGAATGCCTTTCGTGCGAAGTCCCGCACCTACGTGTACCTAAACTCACTGTACCTTGGCAGTGCAAACCAACCCCCCCACCCCCCCCCCCCCCCCCCCCCCCCTGTCCCCTCACAGCCCAGTAATCATACATCATGTTCGGGAGTGCCAACCCCTCCTTTCTGCCTCTGCCTCTGTAGCTGAGCCCTCTTCATCCTATGTACCTCCCCACCCATGTGAACTACAAAATCAGTGTCTCCAGCCCCCGGAAGAAGGCCTGAGAGAGAAAGATCGGGAGGGTCTGAAAGACAAACAGGAACCTTGGCAGCACATTCATCTTTACCACCTGCACCTCCCTGCCAACGTCAAGTGCAAAGTATCCCACCTCTTGAGATCCCCCTTAACCTCTTCCACTAGCAGTCCGGTTCTACCTGTGCATCGTGGTCCACTCTTGTCACCTGAATCCCCAAATACCCAAACTGCTCTATAGCCCTTAAATGGTAGTACCCACAAATTGACACCCCACCTGCCTCGTTCATCGGGAACACCTCGCTCATCCCTATGTTCAGCTTACACGTGGAGAAGGCCCCAAACCCCTCCAACAGGCCCAGCATTCAGCCCATACTCTCCAGCGGGTCCAGCACACAACAACAACGGGTCGTCTGCGTACAACGACACCCGATGCTCCCTGGTCCCTCACAATTGGCTGACCCCTGAAGAGCCATCGCCAAGGTCTTAATCGCCAGTGCAAATAACAATGGCGACAGCAGGCACCCCTTCCTTGTTCCCCTGTGCAGCCCAAAATACTCTGAACCGGTGTCGTTCGTACATACACTTGCCACTGGGGACGCATACAAAAAACGCCCCCACGCCATAAACTTCGGCCTAAACCCAAACCTATCCACGATTTTGAACTGGTACCTCCACTCTACCCGGTCAAAGTGGGTGACCATGAATATAAGTTAGGGGCGTTTCCATGGAGAACGAAATTAAGGGAAGATAGGCTGTCAGGCAACGTGGAAAATTATAGACAACTTGGAGGATGAGAGGCAACTCGGAGGACTTAAACAAAAATGATGAATTGAGCTGGTGTTTTAAGTCTTCCAGGATGAGAAATTGCTCAATTGGATTGCAAAAAAAGGTAATTTGCCAGGGTACTTGTTCCATTATAGTGAACCAGCAATTTAATTGAGAGATGTGAAAGGTGGAACAAAGGAGGAGAAAATGCCAGAAACATAAGGAACAGGCCAAGTGAGCTTTGCTCACAAGTCTGGACAAGTCAAGTCACAAAAAGGAGAAAGGTGTGATTTTCCTCAGCCAGATTTCTGTTCGGGCCAGCCATTATGTTGATGCAACCACCCACAATAAGGTCATGGATTGCAAGAGATTTGTTCATGAATGAATGGACATTCTGAGGGAGATGCAGAGAAGGTGGTTATAGTTTTGATCACTGGCAGAGTCCACAGGATCAGTAACAAGTAAAGTGAGTTGGACAAGGAGGCATTTGGTAAGGTCAGTCCTCAAGCCAGGTGCGCTGGATGGGTAGGTCAGCAAGAGAATAGGACGGAATTCCTGTTCATGAGGAGGTAGGAACAATTGTCTTGATGAGCCTTTCTGATAATGCCAAGGGAGACCCAGAGGGAATATGTAGGCTTATCTAAGTAGGAGGCAAACCTGCAACAGTGGCAGGAGAGTAGGACTGATGGGTTTTTATTTGATAAGGTCAATGTGAAGTGCCTTGGGGTGTTTGCTCTGTTAAAGGCACTATATGATTGCTTATTATTGTTGCTGAATGTCATTGCTCCCGACCTTGCTGCTTGCACTGTGTGTTTAGGCAATTTAAGCATGTATAAGTTGCTACTAATTGCGAGCTTCAATGAAATGAAGATTGTGGACAGGTTTTAATTTCCCATGCAAGGGACTTTCATACAGAGACCAGTGGTAGACGAATGGAAGTAGGAAGGCTGCCATCACCTAACCTTTACCCTAGCCGCCTCCATTCTGCACACAAGGCTTGGAGATAAATCATAGAGACCTTGCCGTGATTGTAACACAGCTCAAGACTCGAAGATGCAGCTTGCAGACAGTTGTAGATCAATTCCACACTGGGAACGATACCAGATCAAATAAAAAATAACTTTTAAAAATAATCCATGATGTAATGGTGCAGGGCGGGCACCCGCAATTGTGCCTGCTTTTGGAAGAGTGATTTAGCTGCCTGTAATTACATTCGCAAAACAGGATAACCTTTTGAGAAAGAACTGTGATTATGCTGGTTTCATTTGTGCAAAAGCAATTCTACACCATCAGCAGCTATCGACACAAGCGAAATGTTGCATGCATAAGAAAACTGATCACCGACAGAATACCATTTGATTTGTGCATATATATGCCACAAATGATTTGACCTACAGTAGACCCTCTGTAATTGTTCAAAAGAAGTTTACTTGACTCCAGCATTTCACATTGTAACATCAGGTCAAACGTTTGTTACACAGATAACATTATTGCTTTATTTGCTATTAAAGAGGGCATAACAAAGGTATACGATTAAAGATGAGAAACTTTAGCGACATAAATGGGGAGATTGAGTTTATAATCTTGCTCTAATCCTTAACTGGATGCTCGTGGTTTAGCTGAAAGGGAAGAAAGAACTAGTATTTATATTATTTATATTACAGGCCGAATTGTGCTGGAACAATAACATTTAGCATCTGCACACGGTTACTAATGTGCAAATCAGCATTCCTTCAGCACTGCATTGGAGCATCAACATAGATTTTACACTATCATCTCCAACCCATAATATTCAAACTCCACTGGGTGAAGACTGAAACCTAAACAGATGCCATACAAGAATGAATAAGTAAAGGCAATTGGAAGCAGCCAGGCATTTGTAAGGCTCGATCTGCCGGCCGCGTTTCACCGAACGGGAGCAGGACGCGGCAGGTAGATGGCGGGAGAAGTCTCCCGCCGGCTTCCCAGTAGCTAGTCTGCCTCCCTCGCGAGATCAGGGCCCCGTCCACAATGGCCTTGACCAAGCCTTGCACGGCTAAATCTGTTTTAAATCCATTTATGCGTGCTCACCCGGGATCCACCAGGCCCCGGCATCTAACAACCTCCCCATGGAGTCCCCAGCCAGGCGCCATTCAGGCAGAATGGCACCCGGGAGGTCTCCCGGGCATTGGAAGCCCCTGGTGGTCAGGGACAGGACAGGGTTGCCCCATGGTACTGGAATGCGGGCACCATGGCACCGCCACCCCAGCAGAGCCAAGGTGCCTGGGCAGCACTGCAAAGCCAGCAGGAGCACTGTCTGGGTGGCATGACCAAGGGTCAGAGCCTGGGAGAGCCATGCTCATGAAAGGAGGGTGGATGGACGGGAAGACGAGTGGGAGGTGCAGTGCAGGTATGAAGGGGACTCTGGAAGGTGGGGGGGGGGGGGGGAATGAAAGGTGGGGTGCTGAAAATAGGCATTGGAAGGCCAGAAAGTGGGGGGGGGGGGGGGGGGGGTAAATGCATAACAGGGTGTCATCACTTGGGGGGGGGGGGGGGTTAAATGCCCATGTGTGTGGGGTGACATTACCCATGCATGTAGGGGGGTCACATTGTCCATGTGTGTGAGGGGTGACATTGCATATGGGGTGGGGATCCACAAGCCCTCTTCGAGATCAGGGCACCCTTTCAAAATGGTGGGCTGATCTCTGAGGCGCTGATCTGGCCAACGTGTTAATCTCCCCAGTGACGAAAATAATTCTGAGTGACTTCCAGTAGCGGCCATGGAGTCAGTGGTTGCACATTTAGTGGCTCCTGCTTGAGGTGAAATTCTATGGTCCTTTTTCACCCAAATTAAGGAGTGTTGGTTAGTGGGGCCTCAGAGGACCTGGCGAAAGGGGTGGAGTCGCTTGGGCAGTGATTGAGAAAGTGGAACAGAGGTTGGAGCTGCAGGGCCCAGCTCTCCAGAAAATGGAGGAGACGGTGGGCGAACATGACGAAAGGCTGGCCTCGATGGAGGTCGAGATGGCGCTTGTGATGGAGTCAAAAGAGGTTGAGGGAGTAGGTAGAGGACCTCGGGAATCAGTCAAGGAGGCAGAAACTATGATTGTGGGACTGCCTGGAGGGATCGAGGGAATGCAGGCCACAAAATATATGTCGAGCATGTTTGACGGTGGGGTAAGGGGTCCCCCTGAAATGGATCAAACGCACAGGGCACTGAGGAGGAGACTGAAGGTGGGGGAGGTTCCTAGAGCGATGGTGGTACTACTGCTTCCTTGACAAGGAATATATTTTGAGGTAGGTGAAGCAGATAAGAAAGTGCACCTGGGAAACTAATGATCTGAGGGTCTATCAAGACATGGGAGCAGAGTTGCCAAGAGACGGTCGGGTATAGTCGCATAAAGCTGCCCTCTACAAGGAAGGGGTGAAGTGGGTCATGCATCTGAACCGGGAGTTTTATTTCAACATGCCGGAGAAGTCTAGGGAATTAATGAGAGATTATGGACTGAGTAAGATGTGAGGACATTGAACTATGGAGGTGTTAATGTGGGGAATGTGAGTTTGTGCGGCAGGTGGATGGGTGTATTTAATGGTCACAGTTGTGAAGTGGATGAGTTCGTTTTGACTTTCTTCTCTTTTTTATTGTGTTTTTCAGGGAGTTGTGGGTGAAGGGTGGTTGGAGAAGAGGGAGTAGGCCAAGGCCACAAGCGGGGGCACCATGCTAGCTGGTTGGTTAGTTAACGGGAGTGAAGTGGGGGTTTGAGTTGTGGAAGGAGTAGGGGGATGGGTGGGTGGTATGATTTTGAGTTGTTTTAAAAATGAATTTACAGGATGTGGGTGTCGCTGGTTATGCCAGCATTTATTGTCCATCCCCAGTTGCCCTTCAGAAGGTGGTAATGAGTTGCCTTCTTGAACCACTGCATATCCTTGAGGTGTAGGTACACTGACCGTGCTGTTAGGGAGGGAGTTCCAGGAATTTTCTCCCAGCGACAGCGAAGGGACAACAATATATTTCCAAGAAAGGGTGGTGAGTGACTTGGAGGGGAACCTCTAGGTGGTGGGGTTCCCAGGTATCTGCTGCTGTTGTCCTTCTAGATGGTAGTGCTCGTGGGTTTGGGAGGTGCTGACTAAGGAACCTTGTTGAGTTACTGCAGTGCATCTTGTAGTTGGTACACATGGCTGCCACTGTTTCATCAGTGGTTGAGGGTTTGAATGTTTGTGGAAGGAGGAGCAGTCAAGCGGGCTGCTTTGTCTTGGATTGTGCCGAGTGGTGTTGTTGAAGCTGCACTCATCTAGGCAAGTGAAGAGTATTCCATTACACTCTTGACTTGTGCCTTTTGATGCTTGAGAGGGGTCAGGAGGTGAGTTAGCCGCCGTAGAATCCCTAGCCTTTGACCTGCCCTGGTAGCCACAGTATTAATGTGGCTGGTCCATTTCAGTTTCTGATCAATGGTAACCTTAGGATGTTGCTGGTGGAGGATTCAGTGATGGTAATGTCAAGGGGCGATAGTTAGATCCTCTCTTGTAGGAAATGGTAATTGCCTGACACTTGTATGGCGTAAATGTAACTTGCCACTTGTCAGCCCAAGCCTGGATATTGTCCAGGTCTTGTTTCATTTGGACACGGACTGCTTCATTATCTGAGGAGTCTCGAATGGTGCTCAGCATTGTGCAGTCATCTGCATACATCCCCACTTCTGACCTTATGATGGAAGGCAGATCATTGATGAAGCAGCTGGAGATGGTGGGGCCTAGGACATCACCCTGAGGAACTCCTGCACTGATGTCCTGTAGCTGAGATGATTGACCTCCAACCACCACAACCATCTTCCTTTGTGCCAGGTATGACTCCAACCAACAAAGACTTTTCCCCCTAATTCCCATTGACCACAGTTTAGCTCGGGCTCCTTGATGCCATACCCAGTCAAATACTGCCTTGATGTCAAAGGCAGTCACGTGTGGGTGGGGAAGGCCCCGTGGGTTAGGAGGGGGTTCCTGGAGAAGGACAACGGCGGAGAAGGGAAGCGCCTGTGTAGGGGGACTAGGGCATTGTTGTTGGTGCCCCTTCTGTCGGTCAGGTACTCCATGAGCCCGGTGGTGGGACCAGCGCTGAGAGTCTGAGCCAGTGCAGGCAGCACTTTGGTTTGGAAGGCATGTCTTTGTGGGCGCCGATCTGTGATAATCATAGATTTGCGCTGGCAGGGTTGGACGCAAGTCTATGGGGGTGCCAGCAGGTAGGTATAGAATGTTACAGGGATTTATTCATTGGAGGACAGTTTGCAGACCTGGGGGAGCTAGAGGGGACTTACCAGTTACCGAAGGGGAATGGATTCAGGTATCTGCAGGTTAGGAACTTTGTTAGGAAGATGTTGCGTTGCTTCCGAGACAGCCACCCCCAGTGCTGACGATCTTCTATCCGAGGATGAAACTGGGGAGGACAGACTGGAAGGCAAGTATGGGGAGTTGATGGACAGGGAGAGGGCACCCTTGGAGGAGATTAGGCGCAATTGGGAGGAGCAGTGGGGAGGCCACAGTGGCGGACATTTAAAAGGAGTTGAGGGAGGGAGAGGAGAATAAGCCTTATTCGGTTTAAGCTGGTATAAAGGGGCCACATAAGAACATAAGAACTAGGAGCAGGAGTAGGCCATCTGGCCCCACGAGCCTGCTCCGCCATTCAATGAGATCATGGCTGATCTTTTGTGGACTCAGCTCCACTTTCCGGCCCGAACACCATAACCCTTAATCCCTTTATTCTTCAAAAAACTATCTATCTTTACCTTAAAAACATTTAATGAAGGAGCCTCAACTGCTTCACTGGGCAAGGAATTCCATAGATTCACAACCCTTTGGGTGAAGCCTAAACTCCACCTAAACTCAGTCCTAAATCTACTTCCCCTTATTTTGAGGCTATGCCCCTAGTTCTGCTTTCACCCGCCAGTAGAAACAACCTGCCCGCATCTATCCTATCTATTCCCTTCATAATTTTAAATGTTTCTATAAGATCCCCCCTCATCCTTCTAAATTCCAACGAGTACAGTCCCAGCCTACTCAACCTCTCCTCATAATCCAACCCCTTCGGCTCTGGGATTAACCTAGTGAATCTCCTCTGCACACGCTCCAGTGCCAGTATGTCCTTTCTCAAGTAAGGAGACCAAAACTGAACACAATACTCCAGGTGTGGCCTCACTAACACCTTATACAATTGCAACATAACCTCCCTAGTCTTAAACCCGATCCCTCTAGCAATGAAGGACAAAATTCCATTTGCCTTCTTAATCACCTGTTGCACCTGTAAACAAACTTTCTGTGACTCATGCACTAGCACACCCAGGTCTTTCTGCACAGCGGCATGCTTTAATATTTTATCGTTTAAATAATAATCCCGTTTGCTGTTATTCCTACCAAAATGGATAACCTCACATTTGTCAACATTGTATTCCATCTGCCAGACCCTAGCCCATTCACTTAACCTATCCAAATCCCTCTGCAGACTTCCAATATCCTCTGCACTTTTCGCTTTACCACTCATCTTAGTGTCATCTGCAAACTTGGACACATTGCCCTTGGTCCCCAACTCCAAATCATCTATGTAAATTGTGAACAATTGTGGGCCCAACACGGATCCCTGAGGGACACCACTAGCTACTGATTGCCAACCAGAGAAACACCCATTAATCCCCACTCTTTGCTTTCTATTAATTAACCAATCCTCTATCCATGCTACTACTTTACCCTTAACCCTTCTTTATCTTATGCAGCAACCTTTTGTGTGGCACCTTGTCAAAGGCTTTCTGGAAATCCAGATATACCACATCCATTGGCTCCCCGTTATCTACTGCACTGGTAATGTCCTCAAAAAATTCCACTAAATTAGTTAGGCACAACCTGCCCTTTATGAACCCATGCTGCGTCTGCCCAATGGGACAATTTCTATCCAGATGCCTCGCTATTTCTTCCTTGATGATAGATTCCAGCATCTTCCCTACTACCGAAGTTAAGCTCACTGGCCTATAATTTCCTGCTCTCTGCCTACCTCCTTTTTTAAACAGTGGTGTCACGTTTGCTAATTTCCAATCCACCGGGACCATCCCAGAGTCTAGTGAATTTTGGTAAATCATCATTAGTGCATCTGCAATTTCCCTAGCCATCTCTTTTAGCACTCTGGGATGCATTCCATCGGGGCCAGGAAACTTGTCTACCTTTAGCCCCATTAGCTTGCCCAACACTACCTCCTTAGTGATAACAATCCTCTCAAGGTCCTCACCTGTCATAGCCTCATTTCTATCAGTCGCTGGGATGTTATTTGTGTCTTCCACTGTGAAGACGACCCAAAAATCCTGTTCAGTTCCTCAGCCATTTCCTCATCTCCCATTATTAAAACTCCCTTCTCATCCTCTAAAGGACCAATATTTACCTTAGCCACTCTTTTTTGTTTTATATATTTGTAAAAACTTTTACTGTCCGTTTTTATATTCTGAGCAAGTTTACTCTCATACTCTTTATAGCTTTTTTAGTAGCTTTCTGTTGCCCCCTAAAGATTTCCCAGTCCTCTAGTCTCCCACCAATCTTTGCCGCTTTATATGCTTTTTCCTTCAATTTGATACTCTCCCTTATTTCCTTAGATATCCACGGTCGATTTTCCCTCTTTCTACCGTCCTTCCTTTTTGTTGGTATAAACCTTTGCTGAGCACTGTGAAAAATCGCTTGGAAGGTTCTCCACTGTTCCTCAACTGTTCCACCATAAAGTCTTTGCTCCTAGTCTACCATAGCTAGTTCTTCTCTCATCCCATTGTAATCCCCTTTGTTTAAACACAAAACACTAGTATTTGATTTTACTTTCTCACCCTCCATCTGTATTTTAAATTCCACCATATTGTGATCACTCCTTCCGAGAGGATCCCTAACTATGAGATCCTGAATCAATCCTGTTTCATTACACAGGACAAGATCTAGGACCACTTGTTCCCTCGTAGGTTCCATTACATACTGTTCTAGGAAACTATCGCGGATACATTCTATAAACTCCTCCTCAAGGTTGCCTTGACCGACCTGGTTAAACCAATCGACATGTAGATTAAAATCCCCCATGATAACTGCGA